>NW_024070200.1:21079134-21329317 GCF_014754425.2 Oryx dammah
AGCCATCTGTATGTCTTCTTTGGAGAAATGTCTATTTAGTTCTTTGGCCCATTTTTTTGATTGGGTCATTTATTTTTCTGGAATTGAGCTGCAGGAGTTGTTTGTATATTTTTGAGATTAGTTGTTTGTCAGTTGCTTCATTTGCTATTATTTTTTCCCATTCTGGAGGCTGTCTTTTCATCTTGCTTATAGTTTCCTTTGTTGTGCAGAAGCTTTTAATTTTAATTAGGTCCCATTTGTTTATTTTTGCTTTTATTTCCAGTATTCTGGGAGGTGGATCATAGAGGATCCTGCTGTGATTTTTGTCGGAGAATGTTTTGCCTATGTTCTCCTCTAGGAGTTGTATAGTTTCTGGTCTTACGTTTAGATCTTTAATCCATTTTGAGTTTATTTTTGTGTATGGTGTTAGAAAGTGTTCTTGTTTCATTCTTTTATAAGTGGTTGGCCAGTTTCCCCAGCACCACTTGTTAAAGAGATGCTCTTTAATCTATTGTATATTTTTGCCTCCTTTTTTGAAGATAAGGTGTCCATAGGTGTGTGGATTTATCTCTGGGCTTTCTATTTTGTTCCATTGATCTATATTTCTGTTTTTGTGCCAATACCATACTATTTTGATGACTGTGGCTTTGAAGTAAAGCCTGAAGTCAGGCAGGTTGATTCCTCCAGTTCCACTCTTCTTTCTCAAGATTGCTTTGGCTATTCGAGGTTTTTTGTATTTCCATACAAATGGTAAAATTATTTGTTCTAGCTCTGTGAAAAATACCATTGGTAGCTTGATAGGGATTACATTGAATCTATAGATTGCATTGGGTAGTATACACATTTTCACTATATTGATTCTTCTGATCCATGAACATGGTATATTTCTCCATCTAGTAGTGTCCTCTTTGAGTTCTTTCACCAGTGTTTTATAGTTTTCTATATATAGGTCTTTAGTTTCTTTAGGTAGATATATTCCTAAGTATTTTATTTTCATTGCAATGGTGAATGGGATTGTTTCCTTAATTTCTCTATTTTCTCATTATTAGTGTATAGGAATGTAAGGGATTTCTGTGTTTTGATTTTATATCCTGCAACTTTACTATATTCATTGATTAGCTCTAGTAATTTTCTGGTGGAGTCTTTAGGGTTTTCTATGTAGAGGATCATGTCATCTGCAAACAGTGAGAGTTTTACTTCTTCTTTTCCAATTTGGATTCCTTTTATTTCTTTTTCTGCTCTGATTGCTGTGGCCAAAATTTCCAAAACTATGTTGAATAGTAGTGGTGAAAGTAGGCACCCTTGTCTTGTTCCTGACTTTAGGGGAAATGCTTTCAATTTTTCACCATTGAGGATAATGTTTGCTGTGGGTTTGTCATATATAGCTTCTTATTATGTTGAGGTATTTTCCTTCTAGTCCTGCTTTCTGAAGAGCTTTTATCATAAATATATGTTGAATTTTGTCAAAAGCTTTCTCTGCATCTATTGAGATAATCATATGGCTTTTATTTTTCAATTTGTTAATGTGGTATATTACATTGATTGATTTGCAGATATTGAAGAATCCTTGCATCCCTGGATTAAAGCCCACTTGGTCATGGTGTATGATCTTTTTAATGTGTTGTTGGATTCTGATTGCTAGAATTTTGTTAAGGATTTTTGCATCTATGTTCATCAGTGATATCAGCCTGTAGTTTTCTTTCCTTGTGGCATCTTTGTCAGGTTTTGGTATTAGGGTGATGGTGGCCTCATAGAATGAGTTTGGAAGTTTACCTTCCTCTGCAATTTTCTGGAAGAGTTTGCATAGGATAGGTGTTAGCTCTTCTCTAAATTTTTGGTAGAATTCAGCTGTGAAGCCATCTGGACCTGAGCTTTTGTTTGCTGGAAGATTTCTGATTACAGTTTCAATTTCCATGCTTGTGATGGGTCTGTTAAGATTTTCTATTTCTTCTTGGTTCAGTTTTGGAAAGTTGTACTTTTCTAAGAATTTGTCCATTTCTTCCATGTTGTCCATTTTATTGGCATATAATTGCTGATAGTAGTCTCTTATGATCCTTTGTATTTCTGTGTTGTCTGTTGTGATCTCTCCATTTTCATTTCTAATTTTATTGATTTGATTTTTCTCCCTTTGTTTCTTGATGAGTCTGGCTAATGGTTTGTCAATTTTATTTATTCTTTCAAAAAATCAGCTTTTGGCTTTGTTGATTTTTGCTATGGTCTCTTTTATTTCTTTTGCAGTTATTTCTGCCCTAATTTTTAAGATTTCTTTCCTTCTACTAACCCTAGGGTTCTTCATTTCTTCCTTTTCTAGTTGCTTTAGGTGTAGAGTTAGGTTATTTATTTGACTTTTTTCTTGTTTCTTGAGGTATGCCTGTATTGCTATGAACTTTCCCCTTAGCACTGCTTTTATAGTGTCCCACAGGTTTGGGGGTATTGTGTTTTCATTTTCATTCATTTCTATGCATATTTTTATTTCTTTTTTGATTTCTTCTGTGATTTATTAGTTATTCAGCAGCATGTTGTTCAGCCTCCATATGTTGGAATTTTTAATAGTTTTTTTCCTGTAACTGAGATCTAATCTTAGTGCATTATGGTCAGAAAAGATGCTTGGAATGATTTCAATTTTTTTGAATTTATCAAGGTTAGATTTATGGCCCAGGATGTGATCTATCCTGAGAAGGTTCCATGTGCGCTTGAGAAAAAGATGAAATTCATTATTTGGGGATGAAATGTCCTATAGATATCAATTAGGTCTAATTGGTCTTTTGTATCATTTAAAGTTTGTGTTTCTTTGTTAATTTTCTGTTTAGTTGATCTGTCCATAGGTGTGAGTGGGGTATTAAAGTCTCCCACTATTATTGTGTTACTGTTAATTTCCCCTTTCATACTTGTTACCATTTGTCTTACATATTGCCGTGCTCCTATGTTGGGTGCATATATATTTATAATTGTTATATCTTCTTCTTGGATTGATCCTTTGATCATTATGTAGTGGCCTTCTTTGTCTCTTTTCACAGCCTTTGTTTTAAAGTCTATTTTATCGGATATGAGTATTGCCACTCCTGCTTTCTTTTGGTGTCTATTTGCATGGAATATCTTTTTCCAGCCCTTCACTTTCGGTCTGTATGTGTCCCTTGTTTTGAGGTGGGTCTCTTGTAGACAACATATATAGGGGTCTTGTTTTTGTATCCATTCAGCCAGTCTTTTTGTTTTGGTTGGGGCATTCAATCCATTTACGTTTAAGGTAATTATTGATAAGTATGATCCCGTTGCCATTTACTTTATTGTTTTGGGTTTGGGTTTATACACCCTTTTTGTGTTTCCTGTCTAGAGAATATCCTTTAGCATTTGTTGGAGAGCTGGTTTGATGGTGCTGAATTCTCTCAGCTTTTGCTTGTCTGTAAAGCTTTTGATTTTTCCTTCATATTTGAATGAGATCTTTGCTGGGTACAGTAATCTGAGCTGTAGGTTGTTTTCTTTCATGACTTTAAGTATGTCTTGCCATTCCCTCCTGGCCTGAAGAGTTTCTATTGAAAGATCTGCAGTTATCCTTATGAGAATCCCCTTGTGTGTTATTTGTTGTTTTTCCCTTGCTGCTTTTAATATTTATTCTTTGTGTTTGATCTTTGTTAGTTTGATTAATATATGTCTTGGGGTGTCTCGTCTTGGGTTTATCCTATTTGGGTCTCTCTGGGTTTCTTGGACTTGGGTGATTACTTCCTTCCCCATTTTAGGGAAGTTTTCAACTATTATCTCCTCAAGTATTTTCTCATGGTCTTTCTTTTTGTCTTCTTCTTCTGGGACTCCTATGATTCGAATGTTGGAGCATTTAATATTGTCCTGGAGGTCTCTGAGATTGTCCTCGTTTCTTTTAATTCGTTTTTCTTTTTTCCACTCTGATTCATTTATTTCTACCATTCTATCTTCTACTTCACTAATCCTATCTTCTGCCTCGTTATTCTACTATTTGTTGCCTCCAGAGTGTTTCTGACCTCATTTATTGCATTATTCATTATATATTGACTCTTTTTTATTTCTTCTAGGTCCTTGTTAAACCTTTCTTGCATCTTCTCAATCCTTGTCTCCAGGCTATTTATCTGGGATTTCATTCTGATTTCAAGATTTTGGATCATTTTCACTATCATTATTTGGAATTCTTTATTAGGTAGATTCCCTATCTCTTCCTCTTTTGTTTGGTTTGGGGGGGAGCATTTATCCTGTTCCTTTACTTGCTGGGTATTCCTCTGTCTCTTCATCTTGTTTATATTGCTGAGTTTGGGGTGGTCTTTCTGTATTCTGGTAGGTTGTGGAGTTCTCTTTATTGTGGAGTTTCCTCACTGTGGGTGGGGTTGTATCAGTGGCTTGTCAAGGTTTCTTGGTTAGGGAAGCTTGTGTCGGTGTTCTGGTGGGTGGAGCTGGATTTCTTCTCTCTGGAGTGCAATGAAGTGTCCAGTAATGAGTTATGAGATGTCAATGGTTTTGGAGTAACTTTGGGAAGCCTGTATATTGAAGCTCAGGGGTGTGTTCTTGTGTTGCTGGAGAATTTGCATGGTATGTCTTGCTCTGGAACTTATTGGCCCTTGGATGGTGCTTGGTTTCAATGTAGACATGGAGGCATTTGATGAGCTCCAATCAATTAATGTTGCCTGGAGTGAGAAGTTCTCTGATGTTCTCAGGATTTGGACTTAAGCCTCCTGCTTCTGATTTTCAGTTTTATTTTTACAGTAGTCTCAAGACTTCTCCTTCTATACAGCACCATTGATAAAACATCTAGGTTAAAGATGAGAAGTTTCTCCACAGTGAGGGACACCCAAAGAGGTTCACAGAGTTACATGGAGAAGAGAAGAGGGAAGAGGGAATTAGAGGTGACCCGAATGAGGTGAGGTGGAATCAAAAGAGGAGAGAGCATGCTAGCCAGTAATCACTTCCTTATGTGCACTCCACAGTCTGGACTGCTTAGAGATGTTCACGAAGTTATACAGAGAAGAGAAGAGGGAGGAAGGAGACAGAGGTGGCCAGGAGGATAAAAGGGGGGAATCAAAAGGAGAGAGACACAGCCAGTAATCAGTTCCCTAAGTGTTCTCCACCATCTGGAACACACAGAGATTCACAGGGTTGGGTAGAGAAGAGAAGGGGGAGGGAGGAGACAGAGGCAACCTAGTGGAGAAAAAGGAGAGTCCAAAGGGGGAGAAAGCAGTCAAGCCAGTAATCTCGCTCCCAAGTAAAAATGGGTACTGAAGATTGGGTTCTTAAAGGTACAAAATTGATAACAAATACCAAAAAGCAAAGATTAAAAATCTAGAGTAGAGGTTGGATTTTCAAAAATACAATATCAAAGAAAAGAAGAAAAGAAAAAGGAAAAAAGTCACAAAAATTATTTTAAAATATATGTATATATGAAGTTTGCTTTAAAAAATAGGGTATTTTTCTGAAAAGTAATAGGTTATAAAAATGAAAATTAAAGGAGTAATCAGTTCAGTTCAGTTTAGTCGCTCAGTCTTGTCCAACTCTTTGCAACCCCATGAATCGCAGACCGCCAGGCCTCCCTGTTCATCACCAACTCCCAGAGTTCACTCAGATTCACGTCCATCGAGTCAGTGATGCCATCCAGCCATCTCATCCTCTGTCATCCCCTTCTCCTCCTGCCCCCAATCCCTCCCAGCATCAGAGTCTTCTCCAATGAGGCAACTCTTCGCATGAGGTGGCCAAAGTACTGGAGTTTCAGTTTCAGCATCATTCCTTCCAAAGAAATCCCCGGGTTGATCTCCTTCAGAATGGACTGGTTGGATCTCCTTGCCATCCAAGGGACTCGCAAGAGTCTTCTCCAACACCACAGTTCAAAAGCATCAATTCTTCAGTGCTCAGCCTTCTTCACAGTCCAACTCTCACATCCATACATGACCACAGGAAAAACCATAGCCTTGACTAGACGGACCTTAGTCGGCAAAGTAATGTCTCTGCTTTTGAATATGGTATCTAGGTTGGTCATAACTTTTCTTCCAAGGAGTAAGCGTCTTTTAATTTCATGGCTGCAGTCACCATCTGCAGTGATTTTGGAGCCCCAAAAAATAAAGTCTGACACTGTTTCCACTGTTTCCCCATCTATTTCCCATGGAGTGATGGGACCGGATGCCATGATCTTTGTTTTCTGAATGTTGAGCTTTAAGTCAACTTTTTCACTCTCCTCTTTTACTTTCATCAAGAGGCTTTTTAGTTCCTCTTCACTTTCTGCCAAAAGGGTGGTGTCATCTGCATATCTGGGGTTATTGATATTTCTCCCGGCAATCTTGATTCCAGCTTGTGTTTCTTCCAGTCCAGCATTTCTCATGATGTACTCTGCATGTAAGTTGAATAAGCAGGGTGACAATATACAGCCTTGACATACTCCTTTTCCTATTTGGAACCAGTCTGTTGTTCCATGTCCAGTTCTAACCGTTGCTTCCTGGCCTGCATACAGATTTCTCAAGAGGCAGGTTAGGTCTGGTATTCCCATCTCTTTCAGCATTTTGCACAGTTTATTGTGATCCACACAGTCAAAGGCTTTGGCATATTCAATAAAGCAGAAATAGATGTTTTTCTGGAACTCTCTTGCTTTTTCCATGATCCAGCGGATGTTGGCAATTTGATCTCTGGCTCCTCTGCCTTTTCTAAAACCAGCTTGAACATCAGGGAGTTCACAGCTCACGTATTGCTGAAGCCTGGCTTGGGGAATTTTGAGCATTACTTTACTAGCGTGTGAGATGAGTGCAATTGTGCAATAGTTTGAGCATTCTTTGGCATTGCCTTTCTTTGGGATTGGAATGAAAATGGACCTTTTCCAGTCCTGTGGCCACTGCTGAGTTTTCCAAATTTGCTGGCATATTGAGTGCAGCACTTTCACAGCATCATCTTCCAGGATTTGAAATAGCTCAACAGGAATTCCATCACCTCCACTAGCTTTGTTTGTAGTGATGCTTTCTAAGGCCCACTTGACTTCACATTCCAGGATGTCTGGCTCTAGATGAGTGATCACACCATCGTGACTTTAAAAGTTTTTTAATGTAAAAAAAAAAAGAATGATCGTAAAAATATATCTAGGACTTTCTCTGGTGTTGTTGTGGGCAGTGTGGGGTCAGTTCATTTTCGGATAGTTCGTTGGTCTGGCTTATATTTCTTAAGATCTATAGGCACCTTCCTATATAGTCAGTACTAACGACAGGGTTTTAATCTATTGCACCTGTCTTTTCCAATGCGATTCCCTCTGTTTTAGCTTCTTCTGTTTGCTGGTCTCTTCAGTGTCTGGTTTCCACCGTGACACAAGGAGGGTGATGGCGGACACTTTTTTTAGGCTCACTTGTTCAGTCGCGTGGGGGGGAGGAAGGGACACTGCAAACAAATAACACCGGCGTGTGCTCGCAGTGTCTCAGCCACACTGGGCCTGCCCCCACTCACAGCGCGTGTGCCCTCCATGCCTACACAGCTCAGGCTCTAGGTTACTCTGCCGGGAACCGTGCGAGGCCGGCCCTGGGCTGCATGCACCTCCCAGGTCTAAGCCGCTCAGGCTCCGGCACTCGGGTAGTCCTCAGAGGCACAGACTCCACTCGGCCTGCATTTTGTGCCCTTCCCAGGTCCGAGCAGCTCAGATGATGAGGTGTTTGGTGAGCACGATCACTGTGACTTATTGCCTCTCCTGTCCCTGCCGCTGGGTTTTCTGGGTGTACAACCGGCGCACCTTCTCAGGCGCATGATGACGGTCCAGAACCCCAAGAAGTCTTAGTTAGCAAAGAAGCCTGTTTGCAGTTTGGTAGATAATGTCTCTCTGGGGCTGCGATTGCCCCCTTCTGGCTCTGGCTGCCTGTCATCAGAGGGGAATGGTCTGCAGCCAACCAGTTCTGTGCAGTCCTTTGTTCTATGCACGGGGCCTGGCAGTGTCTTAGTTTAGGGATTTTCGCGTGGTAGCTATCCCACAGTCTGGTTTGCTAGCCCAAGTTAGTTCCCTCAGATTGCCCTCGGGGCATTCAGGCCTGGTCCTTACTCTAAGCATGCAGCCCGTGCCTCCCTGCCCAGCCCCCACTTGCTAGTGGCGGATGCAGGCGTCTGCGCTGCTTCTCCGCTGGGAGAGTACGTAATTACCATTAGGCATGTAATCTGTGGGGTTTAATCATTTATTTAGTTTTCTTCCCTGTTATGTTGCCCTCTGTGCTTCCAAGGCTCACCACAGACTCGGCAGTGAGAGTGTTTCCTGGTGTGTGGAAACTTCTCTCTTTTTAAGACTCCCTTCCCAGGATGGAGCTCCATCCCTTCCTCTTTTGTCTCTTTATTTTTTGGCTTTTATATTTTTTCCTACCTCCTTTTGAAGACAATGGGCTGCTTTTCTGGGTGTCTGATGTCCTCTGCCAGTATTCAGAGGTTGTTTTGTGGAATTTACTCAACATTTAAATGTTCTTTTGATGAATTTGTGGGGGAGAAAGTGGTATCCCCATCCTATTCCTCCACCATCTTAGGACTGCCCCTCAGTATATCTATATTTATATAATTCTGCTGCTGCTGCTGCTAAGTCGCTTCAGTCGTGTCTGACTCTGTGCGACCCCAGAGAAGGCAGCCCACCAGGCTCCCCCGTCCCTGGGATTCTCCAGGCAAGAACACTGGAGTGGGTTGCCATTTCCTTCTCCAATGCATGAAAGTGAAAAGTCAAAGTGAAGTCGTTCAGTCGTGTCTGACTCCTAGCGACCCCATGGACTGTAGCCTACAAGGCTCCTCCGTCCATGGGATTTTCCAGGCAAGAATACTGGAGTGGGGTGCCATTGCCTTCTCCATATATAATTCTAAAAATATAGAAAAATTGATGATAGTATAACAATCTTGAATAATCTCCTATAGTGTGAATATCTTATATGACCATAATGCATTTTCCAAAACTAAGAAGCTGACAGTGTTCAGTACTACCAACTAAACTACAGAGTTCACTGGGATTAATCTGTTTTTCCACTAATGTCCTTTTCCCTAGATTCTGATCTAATTGAGAATACCATGTTGCATATAGAAGTGGAGGGTTCTCAGTGAAAGGCTGATGTGACCTGACCATCGTTTGACCATTTACTCTGGCTGCTGTATATGTACTTAGAACCCATTTGCTATGTACGGAATTCCTACTTCACTTGTACCAAAGTGATGAATACCCTTAATACTACTATCTAGTAGGAGATGCTGTTCCAGTGCCTTATCCAGTGATAGGTGCTTTTCATTCAACCTGTCATTAAGTAGATGCAGCCCATGGATTCCCAGAAGCTGTTAAGGTAAATCAGCCATGCATCTGAAAATATACTTAAAGAAGTTCTTATATGTTAGACGGAAGAAACTTGGGTTCAGAAATAGGATCATTGTTCAAGAGCTCAGTTAGGTCAGTTACCCGGACATGGCCTATAGCAGAGGAAAGCATATCTTTGGGTTTTGCTTTTATGTTCGTGTTAGAGGGTACAATTGAGTTCACTTATTTGGGGCCCAATGAATAGCACTTTGCAGTATTCAGTATTGGCAAACTGCTTTCACAAATATTCCTGTAATCAATACAATACAAAATACGCTATATCAGGCATTATCTAGAATAGACTTCCTTCCTCAGATTTATGTGTGTAGAGAAGGTCAAAGCGCCCTGGTTAACATAATGTCTGAATCATGCAGTTTAAAGCACCATGTGCTCCAACCACATGTTTAAGTAATTACCTTTAAAGCCAAGTACTAATGAATTAAATCTCACCGTTCCCACAGACACCTCGCTATCATTTCCATTCCTGTTAATGGGCTGTTCCATTTTCCTGGTAAGTTTACTTAGAGACCACATAATTGTCCAAATAACAGGTCCCATTTTTCCTTAATATTTCATGCTTAGGTTTATTGATCTCAATGAATTCCATCAACCGTCAGGGAGACATTTACTGATGGTGTGAATAAACTGCCACCTACTAAAATGACCCACATAGTATCCTAGAAAATGTTTTAAGTTCATATTATTTGTTTTTACCACTTTTGGCATTTGTGCACTTTTGCTAGCAATTTTAGATGATGCAGTTTAAATAATGTTTTGAAAGAATTTTCCTGAAAATGAAGTATTTTCCTTTCTATTAGGGTATCCACTTACATTTTAGAGAAGGAAATGACAACCCTGGGAAATCGCATGGACAGAGGAGCCTGACAGGCTACAGTCCATGGGGTCACAAAAGAGTTGAACATGACTTTGCAACTAAACAATAACAATTTATATCTTATTGCCTTTTTACTATGGAACTATCAGAAGTTTCTTCTCTTTTGAAAGCTTATTAAGCATATTTTATCCTGCTTAAATATTATTTAATGGTGGATTTATTCTGAGGTTCATCCAAGAAAATTTCCTAAAGAATTAGGAAATAGAACATGGACTTGTATGAGGTTTATCAAAAATTGCTTACCTTAATTTCAGGTAAATTGGCAAAGTAGATATTTGGAAACTAGTATATCTGGATAAATACTGAGAAATTATTTAAATAAGGCAGTTGAAACAAGCAGTGTTATGTTTTATGCAAATTTTACATTGAATTGCAATAAAAAAGTAATTTTATTCAAGGTCGGCTATGGAGGTCAGCTATGGAAGCCATGGTTCTTACTTTCACAACTGCCACATATGAATTTGGATGGTATCCCTTTGGGGATGAATGTTACAAGCTAACATTTCATAGTGTTTAGCCATAAGGCCTTTTTAACTTCTTATTTGCACGAATTATTAACCCGAAAGCTATCTCTCTCATTGTTCTACTTTCACTCCAGTTGAGAGGAAGATGTGAGCTCTGTTATCTACCTTTCTAGATGATCTTCACATGCTATATTGTCTTTACTTCTTTTCCTCAATAGACACATACTTTGTTTAGTGTCAAATTGAACCTAAACAAATTGAGGCTTAATTCCCTCATAAGATGTTAACATTTGAAATTATAGATATAACTGCAATCATAATAACTTCTGCAGCTGAAATGCATATTGAAAATTATGTGGTTTTCACTGAGAGTACTTTCATCCCTTGGTGGATATTGGGCACATCTGCTTGGAAATCTGAAAATACCAAGAGGTCTATTCTTTCCTTTTTGTTGTTGTAAATACCTCCTTATGTAAACTATTCATTGAATATGTCACTTCAAAATTCTTGTTGTTGTTCAGTTGTTAAGTCATATCCAACTCTTTGTGACCCCATGGACTGCAGCATGCCAGGCTTCCCAGTCCTTCACTCTCTCCCAGACTTTGCTCAAACTCATGTCCATTGAATCAGTGATGCCATCCATCCATCTCATCCCCTGTTGCCCTCTTCTCCTCCTGCCCTCAATCTTTCTGAGCATCAGGGTATTTTCCAAAAGATTGGCTTTACATATCAGGTGGCCAAAGTATTGGAGTTTCAGCTTCAGAATCAGTCCTTCCAATGAATATTCAGTACTGATTTCCTTTAGGATTGACTGGCTTGATCTCCTTGCTGTCCAAAGGACTCATTTTTGTTTGTTTTATCTTTTTTAATTAGTATTTTTTATTCTTTGGCTAAATATGCAGAAATAGGATAGCTGTCCAAGGGACTCTTAAGAGTCTTCTCCAGCACCACAGTTTGAAAGCATCAATTCTTCAGTTCTCAGCTTTATTTATGGTCCAGCTCCCATGGAAGTACATGACTACTGGAAAAACCATAGCTTTGACTATACAGACCTTTGTCAGCAAAGTGGTATCTCTGTTTTTTAGTACATTGTCTAGGTTTGTCATAACTTTTCTTCTGAAGAGTAAGCGTCTTAATTCTGTGGCTGTAGTGGAGGTCTTCAGTGATTTTGGAGCCCAAGAATGTAAAATTTGTCACTGTTTCCATTTTTTCCCCTTCTATTTGCCATGAAGTGATGGGACTGGATGCCATGATCTTAGTTTTTTGAATATTGAGTTTTAAGTGAGCTTTTTCACTCTTCTCTTTCATCATCATCAAGAGGCTCTTTAGTTCCTCTTTTCTTTCTGCTATTGGACTGGTATCATATGTATATCTGAGGTTGTTGATATTTCTCCTGGCAATCTTGACTCCAGCTTGTGATTCATCCAGCCCAGCATTTTTCATGATGTACTCTGCATAGAAGTTAAATGAGTAGGGTGACAGTATACAGCCTTGATGTACTCCTCTCCCAATTTTAAACCAGTTCGTTGTTCCATGTCCAGTTCTAACTGCTGCTTCTTGACCTGCATACAGGTTTCTCAGGAAACAGGTAAGATGGTCTGGTATTCCCATCTTTTAAGAAGTTTCCACAATTTGTTGTGATCCACACAGTTAAAGGGAGAAGGCAATGGCACCCCACTCCAGTACTCTTGCCTGGAAAATCCCATGGACAGAGGAGCCTGGTGGGCTTCAGTCCATGGGGTCGCTAGGAGTTGGACACAACTGAGCGACTTCACTTTGACTTTTCACTTTCATGCACTGGAGAAGGAAATGGCAACCCACTCCAGTGTTCTTGCCTGGAGAATCCCAGGGACAGGGGAGCCTGGTGGGCTGCCATCTCTGGGGTCGCACAGAGTTGGACACGACTGAAGTGATTTAGCAGCAGCAGCAGCACACAGTTAAAGGCTTTAGTGTAGTTAATGAAGAAGTACATGGGGTTTTTGGAATTCCTTTGCTTTTTTCTGTGACCCAGTGGATGTTGGCAATTTGATCTCTGGTTTCCCTGCCTTTTCTAAATCCAGCTTGTACATTTGGAAGTTCTCAGTTCATATACTGCTGAAGCCTAGCTTGAAGAATTTTGAGCATTACCTTGCTAGCATGTGAATGAGTGCAATTGTACTCAGTAGTTTGAACATTCTTTGCCATTGCCTTTCTTGGGATTGGAATAAAAACTGACCTTTTCCAGTCCTCTGTCCACTGCTGAGTTTTCCAAATTTGCTGGCATATTCTGTGCAGCACTTTAATAGCATCATTTTTTTAGGATTTGAAATAGCTGGAATTCCATCACCTCGACTAGCTTTGTTCATAGTAATGCTTCTTAAGAACCTCTTGACTTCACCCTCCAGGATGCCTGGCTCTAGGTGAGTGACCACACCATTTTGGTTATCCCAGTCATTAAGACCTTTTTTGTATAGTTCTTCTGTGTGTTCTTGCCACCTCTTCTTAATATCTTCTGCTTCTGTTAGGTCCTTGCTGCTTCTGTCCTTTATTGTGCCCATCTCTGCATGAAATATTTATTTGATATCTCCAGTTTTCTTGAAGAGATCTCTAGCCTTTCCCATTCTATTGTTTTCCTCTGTTTCTTTGCATTGGCCACTTAAGAAGGCTTTCTTATCTCTCCTTGCTATTCTCTGGAACTCTGTATTCAGTTGGGTGTTTCTTTCCTTTTCTCCTTTGTCTTTCACTTCTCTTCCTTTTTCAGTTATTTATAAAGCCTCCTCAACCACTTGGCCTTCTTGCATTTCTTTTTCTTGAGGATGGTTTTGGTCACTGCCTCCTGTACAATGTTAAGAATCTCTGTCCATTGTTCTTCAGGCATTCTGTCTACCAGATCTAGTCTCTTGAATCTATTCGTCACCTCCACTGAATAATCGTAAGGGATTTTATTTAGGTCATACCTAAATGATCTACTGGTTTTCCCTACTTTCTTCAATTTAAGCCAGAATTTTTCAATAAGGAGCTCATGATCTAAGGCACAGTCAGCTCCAGGTCTTATTTTTGCTGACTGTATAGAGTTTTTCCATCTTCAGCTGCAAAGAATATAATCAATCTGATTTCAGTATTGACCATCTGATGATGTCCACGTGTTGAGTTGTCTCTTGTGTTGTTGGAAGAGGGTGTTGCTATGACCAGTGCATTCTCTTGGCAAAACTCTGTTAGCCTTTGCCCTGCTTCATTTTGTACTTCAAATCCAAACTTACTTGTTACTCTAGGTTTCTCTTGACTTCCTACTTTTGTATTCCAATCCTCTATGATGAAAAGGACATCTTTTTTGGTGTTAGTTCTAGGTCTTGTAGGTCTTCACAGAACTGTTCAACTTCAACTTCTTTGGTCTGTTCTCCAGAGCAAGACCCATTTTTCCTACTTCAAGACAACATTGTCCAACAGAATAATCTCCCATAGATGTCAAAAAAGAAGTTTGTTTTTTTTTCATGGAAATGAACATATGTATTTACTTACCTTTATCTAGCTATATGATATCAAAGCCATCATTAGTATGAGTTGCGATCAGTAGGAATCTTTAAAGTAGTTATTGTATAGGAGTAATAATGGTAGCTAATATTGATGTAAGATTTGTGTACTGAATAACATGATGATTACCTGTATTTCTCTGGCTAAAACCTGGACACTTTCTTATGTCATTCCTCGTGCCCAGTGAGACATCTTGGAAGTAGTCAGCCAAGCTAAAGCATGTAATTGTAAACCATGGGGAAAATTATACATAACTCAATGGGAATTCTATTTGTAAGATTCCTATCCATGACAGAAAATTCGTTAGCATTATCATTTAATTTTAACCAAAGATGCTAACTAACCCATAAATCATTAAGATTCTCAGACTTAAATATACAGATTCATACACTCACCATAAAATATATATCAGCTCTAGGATCTCATGGAGAAGGAAATGGCATCCCACTTCAGTATTCTTGCTTGCAGAATTCCATGGATGGAGGAGCTTGGTGAGCTATGGTCCATGGGGTCGCAAAAAGAGTCAGACACAACTGAAGCAACTTAGCACTAGGATCTCAATATCTCAGTGTGTCTTATACTCTATGAAAGTAACTTTTGAAATAGAGTTTTAATATCTGAAACAAACTAAAACTTATGTGATATTTATGCCTATCTAGCTGTGTAGCCAGTGATTTGAAAAATCAATAGCAAATGATCAAGTTCATATACAAATCAGAAACCCACTTAAGTCAGTATAATTCTGAGAGTTTTCCACTTCACATATCTTGCACCCCAGCACTTTAGTTCAATTTCATGGGCTTATTTGCCCTAGAGGTCTAGGTTCAATACTTGCAATTATCTTTCAAGATAAGGCCCTTTTAGTAAGTCTCACATATCCCATACTCTAACCAAAATATTGAACTGCAAAGCAGTTGCTTCTTGATTGCAACCATTGGATAACACTGAGAAAATATTTATGCACAAATAGGTTTGAAACCAAAGAGACAACAGTTCTCTGGGTGTTACATAAAGTTCACATTTACACATGTTTTCAATAAATATGAGTATGTTGTTTAAAACAAGTAATATAAAACTCAAGCTAAACAAAAAAATTCGAATGTTGGGAAATTATAATTGCATAATTTATTTTTAAATATAAATTTTTATTGTGAGAAGATTCAATATCAGCACTCCTTCACCACCTCCTCTGTCTTCAAACCTGGACCAAGTTACCTCTTTTGATAACTGCAGAGAGAGACTTGCTGCTAAGATCAGTGTTGTGCAAGGGGCCAATGTCACAGCGTTCATATAATTTATCATCTTTCTAAAAAATTCAGATTCCTTCATGGGTTTTGTTTCAGGACCGATTTCAGTCTTCCTATCTAATCTTTCATCACTTTTGAGCAATTAGTAAATTGTTTCTTTTAATTTTACCTTCTTTCCTTATTGTTTTCTTTCCCAGAAATAGAAACACAGATTAATAATGAAGAGGCCAAAGATAAATAGTAGCACAAGGAGGAAGAATAAATGCTTCCCTAATTTGAAAGCAGTCAATTATATCTGAATTATCTGTGTTATACTATAATCCTGTTGGCTTTGATAGCAAAAAGAAATCATCCGTACTAAAATGTAAAAAATGTTCCTACCAGACAGAAAATATTGAATGGTTTAAATCACATTCATTTATATTAGTGATCAGAAAAATCCATTGAAATAAATTAGGTAGCAGAATGTCATATGAAATTTTAGCTTTAAAGGTTATTTGGCTTTGGGATTAATTGATTTTAGATACAATACTTGCCTCAGGCTTTTATCTTACTACTTAAGGAAACAATAAAAATAGGAGATGACTTACTGTCATACATTGAACAATTTCCTTAGTGGACAACTTCATTTTAAAATTTGTATTTTAGTTTTATCCATATTTAGGCTTTCTACTCATGTCTACTTGAAAAAAAAGTTTCAAATAAAGCTTTTAGTTTAAAAGAATACTGTGTTATGTTTGAGACTAATTAGTGGCTTGCTTTTGTAAGGTTATATTATTGCAACGTTTTAGAGAAAATAAAGGAATTATAATAGTTCAAGAGATAATGTTTTTTTCTGGAACAGCCCACTCTTCTGTGCGGTGGGGGGGGGGGGATGAAAGATAACAAGAATGCTACTTTTATGAGAGTTTGAAGGAGAAAGGATACGTATATAAATGACTGATACCCCTTGCTATCCACCTGAAATCACAACATTGTTAATTGGCTATACTCCAATACAAAATGCCACTTTTCACATATATAGCTCTTACCTATCAATAAAATGCATTTAATTATGCAAATATTTACTGAGCCCTTATGATATGCTAGAAGCAGTTTTAGGCTCTGAAACTACAATTCAGTTTGAATATCTTGTCTATAAAGATTTGTTTTCATTAGAAAGCTCCATTTAATAGTAACTCTTCTTTGGCTGTTAGTGTCAAAACATTTTTTTCATCACCTTTAGATGTTCACCACTTATATATCATCTATTGGATGTAGAAATGTTTTTTCACTTTCAAAAGTCAGAAAAAACTCTACTATTTTTAAAAATGAATACCTGTTTTGCTTCTCATATTTCATGCAACAAGCACAATATAATTCAGAAGGATGTTTGTAGTGATTACATGGAACTTCCCCAAAAACTTCTACAACTTTATGTTTGTTTTAATTGCAGTCTTAGTAACCTTAGAAAATTCCTATAAGGAAAGTAAAGGATGATATCAAAATAACCCATTTAAAAATGAGGAAGTGGTGGTTACTTATCCTTCACTCAGGTTTAAATTGGAAAGTTAGGACAGAGGCATCTAAATCAGAGCCAATAAAGCTCTAAAGAGATAATGATTTATTTTCCAGCAAGTTTTCCATATTATTGATTGATCCCAAGGTCATGTAATATTTTTTTTACAATTTCCCTTTAGCTTTGTGCCAGTGGCAATTGCTATTTGTCACTAGCCTTAGAAAGGTATCAAGAGGTTAGAGACTTGGCATGTGGAAAGTGACCTGCAAGAATACTAATGATATAATCATGTGTGTATATGTGTGTGGGGGGAGGGGAAGGGTGTCACATGTATACATTTAACAAATCAGGAAGCTAAAGAAGCTAACAAGAAGCTAGAGAATTTATAGTAAATTATATTAAACAGCTCCAACAATAAATTTAGAGAACTGCTTGATTTTTAATCTAAGACCTTTTAAAATTACTTTAAAAAAGTCATTATTAACATTTGAGGGTTGCTTCCTTTCTCTTTTAGTGACCCAAAGTAAAATGATACAAGATTTTAATATTCATATTAAATATTAATACTTCTTTTAGGGACAAGTTTTTTTTTTTTTTTTTAGGGACAAGTTTTCAAACCAACAGGCTTTGTATTTATACTCCCTGGAAATTCCTTTCATTTTTTCCCCCATGTTTCAAATTCCTGGCTAGAGATCTACTAAGAATAGATTAAGGAACATATTCAGAACTGGGGACTGAGAACTGGGGATTATCAACAGAAACTTTAAGTCAAAAGCTAACACTAGGATGTGGGATTGCATTTTCAGGGAAGCAGCTTTTAATATTAAAGCATTTCACTAACTCAGTTGTCTTCATTCTGTCAGAATTTAACAACTCAGTTTCTTGAATATGGTTCAGAAATATGTGGTGCCTGTGTTAAAGAAAGACGTGGATGCTTTGTAGGGTGAGGGGCTTGGGAAAGGGCTGTAAAGAGAAGTCTGGGTAACTCTGATATGATCTTTGGGTCTTCACTTTCTGGATCACCAATGTTTTCTCCTCTTGGTCTCCCTAAACCCATTAAACACCTGCATTCTAAGAGAGGGGAACTTCCCGGGTGGCACTAGTGGTAAAGAACCCTCCTGCTAATGCAGGAGACATAAGAGATGTGGTTTGATCCCTCGGTTGGAGAGATCCCTCGGAGGAGGGCATGGCAACTCACTCCAGTATTCTTGCCTGGAGACAGAAGAGCCTGGTGGGTTACAATCCATGGGGTCGCAAAGAATCGAACAAGGCTGAAGCTACTTAGCATGCATGCACACATTCTAAGAGTGTCTCCACTAATGTCCAATGGTCTGTAAACCCCAGGAGAGGCCTGTGCAGGGAGCTCTCTGGTGTCTTGACTTCACCCATTCCAATTTCTGGCTTTACAAGCTTTCACAGCCTCTCTTCTGTCCACGTGGATAGAACAAAATGCTGACTATAGTGAGTGATATAAAGGTGGCTTAGTGATCTGTAAGTTAATATGGCTACCTACAGTCTACTCAAGAGTACCTCTTAACCATCTTTCCTGATCATTTGGGGCCAACTCAATGGGCTGAAGCTCTGAGTTCAATAGGATGTTTAGAAAGAGAAGCTCCTCATGGTTCTGACTGCTTTATTACCACTGCCACCCAGAGTCAGGAACTCCATCAGATCTCTAGCCTCCAGCCCAAGTTCCCTGAAAATGAGAGTCCCCTCAAATATTAATTTTCTATGTTCAGAGCCTTGTGAAACTGCACTTTTAGTATCACAACAACCCCCAGCCATTGGTACCTTTTATCCTCTACTCTGGGCTTCCCTGGTGGCTCAGATGGTAAAGAATCTGCCCGCAATGGAGGAGACCCAGGTTCAATCCCTGGGTTGGGAAGATCCCTTGGAGACACACTCCAGCATTCTTGCCTGGAAAATTCCATGGACAGAGGAGCCTGGCAGGCTATAGTCCATGGGGTCACAAAGAATCATACATGACTGAGCAACTAACATTAGCTCTGTTATTTCATCTGCAGCTTGGAGGCTTGTGTGTTGTAAACCCACAGAGGAAAACTAAGAAATTATATAGAATTAGTCTTTTTTTTTTCCCTCCACCTAGGAGAAATTGTTTTATTTTATTTTTCTGGAAAGTCAGTTATATGTTGCCATAGGGATGAAAGGTAAGGAAAAAAAAAATCTAACCAAACAGGAATATGACTTTTCATTTATGTATATAGGCACTTTTACCTGCCTTGTGTAAAATTCACTCAACTCAACAATTATTTATTGAATCCCTACTATGTGGCAGCCATAATTCTAAGTTGTACGTATTATCAGTGACCAAAAGAGATGGACTGCTTACCCTCATCCAGGTCATAGTAACTTCACAGGGTATTGTGATAACTGACGCATGTAATATACTTGGCATAGTGCCTGGCATTTAAAAACTATGTAAGATACAGACCATGTTTAATAGAAAATAGGACAAATGGCAGTGTTCCAGGTTGAACTTAATTTAATCATCATTTGTCACTGCTCTGATGAATATTGTAAAAAAGAAGGCTTTAGATTGATACTTTTAAAGTCAAAACATGAGAAAATATATTCTTAGAGTCCGTTGTAAAATGACTTTAATCTAACTGTTGATATTCTAATTTTCACAGCAGTAGCCTAGTAATAGTATTAACTTCATTCTCGCATAATTTACAAAATTTAAATGTTAGTTCTGTTACAGCTGCCTTTTTCCATTTTTGAATAATGCTGAGATCTCATCCCAATGGTATGGTCTCTTTCTTGACACATATCTGATGAAAAGAATTCTGTGGAATACTTTAAAATGCTTTGAAAAAGATAAATTTGACAATACAATTTTCATTATTAAAAAATGCTTCAACCTTTCAGGTAATGCTTTCATTTTTTTTTGCTGCAGATGAGACTCAGTTGAAAATCAGGTATTCAATTACCTTTTGATCTTCTAAATTTGAAGATACCTGACAACCTGAGGTAAAAGATTGACACTTTTAATAATAATCACTTTACTTTACATTTAAATCCTCAATAGCATAATAAGAATATTATTCTTTATTATGTAAGTAAGCCCTTAAGGAAATTACAAGGACCAGAAAGTTAATCATAATTGAATATTATAAAATTAGTAGCATTACCAAACAAGAAGAAAAAAGAAGCATAATGAAAGTTAATTTTTATAATGATTAGAATATTACAACTGTAATGCAATCAGGTGACATGCCATACACACAGAGCAAGAAACAATCCATATTCATTTCAACCTATTATAATAATAAACATGAAGGAAAAAGTTCTTCATCACATATACTATGACTTTATGAAAGTAGCGCTAGTACTATTTGGCAGTAGTGACAAATTTTCTTAATATATTCTTCTTTTGATTGTACATATCTATCCATTAGGAAGCAACCTAATGCAGAAAACTGAGACTTTATATTCCATTGTGCTTTTCCTTTTGAGTTCCAAATAATACTTTTTTCAAAGATGATTTAATTTTTCTCTATATGAGATTAGATTTGTTTTTAAAATATCTCAGCTCATTACAGACAAGCCAGGATGACTCTGAGATTTGTGTTAAGGGCAGTGTCTTGAAGTTTGATGATCAGGTTTCTAGACCTAGCCAGTGGTAGACCATTTTGTTTATTTGTCAGAATCATTACAAACCTACAGAAATTTTCTGCACAATCCATAAGCCCTATGATGACTCAAAATGCATAAATGGGACACATATTTAAGACAAAACAGTTCCATTCTTTCTGTTTATATCCAAACTCTTTTTACAAAGACTGCTGTCATAAGATGCAACATCTCATTAACCTCATTCCACAGATGGAGAAAAGGAGGAAGGAATTGTCTGTTTGCCTTTTTACTATCATCGGTTTGATGGAATAGTTTGTGATTTGCCTAGCAGAATCACTTTAGCAATTCAAAACAGGGTGTAATCTCTTAGACTCTGTGGGCAAGAACAAGCTGTGGTTAATGGAACTTCTTTCCAGATAATTTGGGTGCTCTAGCGATCTTCAGAGAAGCTTTAAAAAGTGGCATTTTGGAAAGAGATGGGGTGATAACTAAGACTCTCAGATATTTTCTGTGTGATACCACGGTAGGGGATATGGCAATTAAGAGGTCAGGAGGGATCATTTAGCAGGTGTTTGGAAAGGGTTTCCTAGTCACCGTGTCACATCATGATACTTCATTTCTCTACATAGCACTTATTAACATTGATTTTTAAAATGTAATTAACTTAGTTATTGTCTGTTTCTCTTTCCTAAAATGTAAAGGTAGCTGAAGAGGTGACATTTAAACAGAAATTAATGTGATAAGAAAGAGTCCCGGAAATATCAGGGGAAAGCATTGCAGCCAGAGTAAGAACAGCTCATCAAAACCCTAACTGAGAATAAGTTGGCCATGTTTGAGGAAAAGAAAGGGCAAGGTATCTAGAGTAGAGTGGGGTGGAATAGTGTGGAAAGATCTGGGGAAGGCAGGCAAAAGCCAGGTTACATGCAGCTTGGTAAATCAGAACTAAAAGGTTGTATCGTACTGTGAGTTAAATGATCAGCTCCTGGGGGCCGCCAGTAGGGAGGGCGTTCAGCTGGATTGATGCAATATGATCACAAAGATTTGCATTTAGTCTCTGTACCAAGAACACATTGCAGGAAGTGGGGGAAGAGTAGAAGAGAAAGGCAGTTAGGAATGCACTGGAATATTCTAGCTAAGAGACGTCATTGACTTGAACATCATTCCATAGGAAGGAAGTGGTGGAGCTGGAGAGAAGTGTTAGGATTTAGGATATGTTTGAAAGGTAGAATCACTTTGACTTAAAGATGGATAGGAAATGAGACATAAGGGAAAGAAATTACACGAGCTCCATCCCCCCTGTCCTCTAGAAGCACTCTGTTCTTGTATTTTTTTGTGTTGAAGTAAAATATTTCAAGGTCAGTTTTCATTCCAATCCCAAAGAAAGGCAATGCCAAAGAATGTTTGAACTACCACACAATTACACTCATCTCACACACTAGCAAAGTAATATTCAAAATTCTCCAAGCCAGGCTTCAACAGTATGTGAACCGTGAACTTCCAGACGTTCAAGCTGGATTTAGAAAAGATAGAAGAACCAGCAATCAAGTTGCCAACATCTGTTGGATCATCAAAAAAGCAAGAGAGTTACAGAAATACATCTACTTCTGTAAAAGACTATGCCAAAGTCTTTGACTGTGTGGATCACAACAAACTGTGGAAAATTCTTCGAGAGATGGGAATACCAGACCACCTGACCTGTCTCCTGAGAAATCTGTATGCAGGTCAGGAAGCAACAGTTAGAACTGGACATGAAACAACAGACTGGTTGCAAATCAGGAAAGGAGTACGTCAAGGCTGTCTATTGTCATCCTGCTTATTTAACTTCTATGCAGAGTACATCATGCAAAATGCTGGGCTGGATGAAGCACATGCTGGAATCAAGATTGCCAGGAGAAATATGAATAACCTCAGATATGCAGATGACAGCACCCTTCTGGCAGAAAGCGAAGAAGAACTAAAGAGCCTCTTGATGAAAATGAAAGAGGAGAGTGAAAAAGTTGGCTTAAAACTCAGCATCCATAAAAATAAGATCATGGCATCCAGTCCCATCACTTCATGGCAAATAGATGGGGAAACAAAGAAAATAGTGAGAGACTTTATTTTGGGGGGCTCCACAATCACTGTAGATGGTGACTGCAGCCATGAAATTAAAAAGTGCTTGCTCCTTGCAAGAAAAGTTATGACCAACCTAGACAGCATATTAAAAAGCAGAGACATTATTTTGTCAGCAAAGGTCCATCTAGTCAAAGATATGGATTTTCCAGGAGTCATGTATTGATGTGAGAGTTGAACTATAAAGAAAGCTGAGCACCGAAGAATTGATGCTTTTGAACTGTGGTGTTGAAAAAGACTCTTGAGAGTCCCTTGGACTACAAGGAGATCCAAGCAGTCCATCCTAAGGGAAATCAGTCCTGAATATTCATTGGAAGGACTGATGTTGAAGCTGAAACTCCAATACTTTGGCCATCTGATGGGAAAAACGGATTCATTTGAAAAGACCCCGATGCTGGGAAAGACTGAAGTTGGGAGGAGAAGGGGACGACAGAGGATGAGATGGTTGAATGGCATCACCGACTCAATGGACATGAGTTTGAGCAAGCTCCAGGAGTTGGTGATGGACAGGGAAGCCTGGCTTGCTGCAGTCCATGGGGTTGCAAAGAGTTGGACATTACTGAGCAACTGAACTGAACTGACTGAACTGAAAACATTTCAAAGTAAGCAGCAGGGAAGGAGTGGAGATGCAGATGTAGAGAATGGACTTGTGAACACGGTAGGGGAGGGAGACAGTGGGATGAATGGAGAAAGTGGCATCAACACATATACATTAGTGGGTGAAAGACAGATAGCTGCTGAGAAGTTGCCAAGTAGCACAGGGAGCCCAGTCTGGCACTTTCTGATGACCTGGAGGGATGTTGTAGGGGGAGGGGAGGAGGCTAGGGAGGAAAGGGATATATGTATAGTTAGGGTAGATTTGCATTGCTGTATGGCAGAAACCAACACAACTCAGTAAAAAATAATTTTAATATTTAAATAGAAAATAAAGAAATATTTTTAAAAAGTAAACAAGTATTACGTGTTCAGTTTGTTGACAGTTTGCATATGTATATTATGTATATGTTTGTTTAACCAGCCACAAAAAATGCCATACTTTTCCATACCCCAGAAGACTCCCTAGAGCTGCCTCCCAGGGGCAGTATTATTAACTCTTATCCACTCTTGATATTCTTCCTCAACCCCTTTACTACATCCATTTTTCATATCTTTAATCTTAAACTGCTGCTTTGTTCATTCTGTTCTTCTGTTTGGTAACTTTACTGGGGCACCACTCTATTAAGATAGCTAAATTTATTAACTTTTAATTAATTCAAATCCTTCCATTGACTCATCTAAACACCTTTCTCCCACGTCTTCCTTTATCATAGATGAAATAAATTACTCATTACTCTTTTCCAGATAAGTCTTGCTCATTTCCATCTATAACTTTACATGTTCAGTTCAGTTCAGTTACTCAGTCGTGTCCAACTCTTTGCGACCCCATGAATCGCAGCACACCAGGCCTCCCTGTCCATCACCAACTCCTGGAGTTCACTCAGACTCACGTCCATCGAGTCAGTGATGCCATCCAGCCATCTCATCCTCTGTTGTCCCCTTCTCCTCCTGCCCCCAATCCCTCCCAGCATCAGAGTCTTTTCCAATGAGTCAACTTTTCGCATGAAGTGGCCAAAGTACTGGAGTTTCAGCTTTAGAATCATTCCTTCCAAAGAACACCCAGGGCTGATCTCCTTTAGAATGCACTGGTTGGATCTCCTTGCAATCCAAGGGACTCTCAACAGTCTTCTCCAGCACCACAGTTCAAAAGCATCAATTCTTCGGTGCTCAGCTTTCTTGACTGTCCAACTCTCACATCCATACATGACCACTGGAAAAACCATAGCCTTTACTAGACGGACCTTTGTTGGCAAAGTAATGTCTCTGCTTTTCAATATGCTATCTAAGTTGGTCATAAATTTCCTTCCAAGGAGTAAGCGTCTTTTAATTTCATGGCTACAATCACCATCTGCAGTGATTTTGAAGCACAAAAAATAAAATCTGACACTGTTTCCACTGTTTCTGCATCTATTTGCCATGAAGTGATGGGACTGGATGCCATGATCTTAGCTTTCTGACTGTTGAGCTTTAAGCCAACTTTTGCACTCTCCACTTTCACTTTCATCAAGAGGCTTTTTAGTTCCTCTACACTTTCTGCCTTAAGGGTGGTGTCATCTGCATATCTGAGGTTATTGATATGTCTCCTGGCAATCTTGATTCCAGCTTGTGCTTCCTCCAGCCCAGTGTTTCTCATGATGTACTCTGCATAGAAGTTAAAAGCAGAGTGACAATATACAGCCTTGACGTACTCCTTTTCCTTTTTGGAACCAGTCTGTTGTTCCATGTCCAGTTCTATCTGTTTTTCCTGACCTGCAAATAGGTTTTTCACGAGGCAGGTCAGGTGGTCTGGTATTACCAACTCTTTCAGAATTTTACAGTTGATTGTGATCCACACAGTCAAAGGCTTTGGCATAGTCAATAAAGCAGAAATAGATGTTTTTCTGGAACTCTCTTGCTTTTTTGATGATCCAGTGGATGTTGGCAATTTGATCTCTGGTTCCTCTGCCTTTTCTAAAACCAGCATGAACATCTGGAAGTTCATGGTTCACATATTGCTGAAGCCTGGCTTGGAGAATTTTGAGCATTATTTTACTTTACATGTATTATACTTTTAATCTAAAATACTTTCTCCCTTGGTTCTACTCATTCTTTGGGCCCTCAGCTGGCCTTCCATGAAAATACCAGGATAATCCTCCATTTGTCCAAAGTATGTGATATCTATATTGCTTTAATGTCTATAATGAATTCTCATATTTTGTTCTTTGAGGACACATAGCATCCATGCTGCTTTAATATCTATGCTGTTATCTCCTCTATTTTGTTCCTTTATGTATCCATCACCTCTAGCATAGTAACTGGTGCAAGTTTGCTGTTTGATACATGTTTGTTGAATATATGGTGAAAGAATTCATTAATGTGCATCATTAGCTAACTTGGATGTATTTGTACTGTCTCCTCACCTGGATGGTATATTCTTTAGAGCAAATTTCCCATGATATCATTCATAGGGTCTAGCAAGGTGACCAGGAGAAAGTAATTGACTAAAAAGTTAACAACCCTGTCTTTCTTAAAATGCATCTCTTTGCCAGTCCTAATTGACTACTCACTAAATCAGGTAGCTTTGACAGGTATTATTGGTGCATGATAATAGATATATCAGTTGAGTTCAGTTCAGTCACTGAGTTGCGTCCGACTCTTTGTGACCCCATGGACTGCAGCATGCCAGGCTTCCCTGTCCATCACCAACTCCTGGAGCTTGCTCAAACTCATGTCCATCGAGTTGGTGATGCCATCCAACCATCTCATCCTCTGTCATCCCCTTCTCCTCACACCTTCAATCTTACCAGACATCAGGGTCTTTTTAAGTGAGTCAGCTCTTTTCATCAGGTGGCCAAAGTATTGCAGCTTCAGCTTCAGCATCAGTCCTTCCAATGAATATTCAGGACTGATTCTTTAAGATTGACTGGTTTGATCTCCTTGCAGTCCAAGGGACTTTCAAGAGTCTTCTCCAACACCACAGTTCGAAAGCATCAATTCTTCAGTGCTCAGCCTTCTTTATGGTCCAACTCTCACATTGATACATGACTACTGGAAAAACCATAGCTTTGACTAGACGGACCTTTATTGGTAAAGTAATGTCTCTGCTTCTCAATATACTATCTAGGTTGGTCATAGCTTTTCTTTCAAGGAGCAAGCATATTTGAATTTCATGGCTGTATTCACCATCTGCAGTGATTTTGGAGCCCAAGAAAAGAAAATCTGTCTCTGTTTACATTGTTTTACCAACTATTTGCCATAAAGTGATGGGACTGGATGCCATGATCTCAGTTTTTTGAATGTTGAGTTTTATGCTGGCTTTTTCACTCTCCTCTTTCACCTTCATCAGGAGGCTGTTTACTTCCTCTTTGCTTTCTGCCATAATGGTGGTGTCATCTGCATATTTGAGTCTAAGGTTACTGACATTACTCCCAGCCATCTTGGTTCCAGCTTGTGCGTCATCCAGCCCAGCATTTCGCATGATGTACTCTGCATAGAAATGGTATGGACCTAACAGAAGCAGAAGATATTAAGAAGAGATGGCAAGAATACACAGAAGAACTGTACAAAAAAGATCTTCATGACCCAGATAATCACGATGGTATGATCACTCACCTAGAGCCAGACATCCTGGAATGTGAAGTCAAGTGGGCCTTAGGAAGCATCACTACAAACAAAGCTAGTGGAGGTGATGGAATTCCAGTTGAGCTATTTCAAATGCTAAAAGATAATGCTGTGAAAGTGCTGCACTCAATATACCAGCAAATTTGGAAAACTCAGCAATGACCTCAGGACTGGAAAAGGTCAGTTTTCATTTCGGTCCCAAAGAAAGGCAATGCCAAAGAATGCTCAAACTACTACACAATTGTACTCATCTCACACACTAGTAAAGTAATCCTCAAAATTCTCCAAGCGAGGCTTCAGCAATATGTGAACCATGAACTTCCAGATGTTCATGCTGGTTTTAGAAAAGGCAGAGGAACCAGAGATCAAATTGCCAACATCCGCTGGATCATCAAAAAAGCAAGAGAGTTCAAGAAAACCTTCTATTTCTGCTTTATTGACTATGCCAAAGCCTTTGACTGTGTGGATCACAATCAACTGTGGAAAATTCTTCAAGAGATGGAAATACCAGACCACCTGACCTGTCTCTTGAGAAATCTATATGCAGGTCAGGAAGCAACAATCAGAATTGGACATGGAACAACAGACTGGTTCCAAAAAGGAAAAGGAGTACGTCAAGGCAGTATATTGTCACCCTGCTTATTTAACTTCTATGCAGAGTACATCATGAGAAATGTTGGGCTGGATGAAGCACAAGCTGGAGTCAAGACTGCTGGGAGACATATCAATAACCTCAGATATGCAGATGACACCACCCTTATGGCAGAAAGCAAAGAAGAACTAAAGAGCCTCTTGATGAAAGTGAAAGTGAAGTGAAGTGAAGTGAAGTCACTCAGTCATGTCCGACTCTTTGTGCCTACCAGGTTCCTGAGTCCATGGGATTTTCCAGGCAAGATACTGGAGTGGGTTGCCATTTCCTTCTCCAGGAGATCTTCCTGACCCAGGGATTGAACATGGTTCTCCCGCATTGTTGGCAGACACTTTACTGTCTGAGCCACCAGGGAACTCCTTGTGAAAGTGAAAAAGAAGAGTGAAAAAGTTGGCTTAAAGCTCAACAGTCAGAAAACTAAGATCATGGCATCCAGTCCCATCACTTCATGGCAAATAGATGGGCAAAGATTGGAAACAGTGGCAGACTTTATTTGGGGGGCTCCAAAATCACTGCATATGGTGACTGCAGCCATGAAATTAAAGGATGTTTACTCCTTGGAAGGAAAGTTATGACCAACCTAGACCGCATATTAAAAAGCAGAGACATTACTTTGCCAACAAAGGTCCATCTAGTCAAGGCTATGGTTTTTCTAGTAGGCATGCATATATGGATGTGAGAGTTGGACTATAAAGAAACCTGAGCACCAAAGAATTGATGCTTTTGAACTGTGGTGTTGGAGAAGACTCTAGAGAGTCCCTTGGACTGCAAGGAGATTCAACCAGTCCATCCTAAAGGAAATCAGTCCTGAATACTCATTGGAAGGACTGATGCTGAAGCTGAAACTCCAATGCTTTGGCCATCTGATGGGAAGAGTTGACTCCTTAGAAAAGACCCTGATGCCTGGAAAGATTGTAGGTGGGAGGAGAAGGTGACGACAGAGGATGAGATGGTTGGATGGCATCACCAACTCGATGGACATGAATTTGAGTAAACTCTGGGAGTTGGTGATGGACAGAGATGTCTGGTGTGCTGCAGTCCATGGGGTCACAAAGAATAGGACACGACTGAGAGACTGAACTGAAGTCTGCATAGAAGTTAAATAAGCAGGGAGACAATATACAACCTTGATGTACTCCTTTCCCAATTTGGAACCAGCCTGTTGTTCCATGTCCGGTTCTAACTGTTGCTTCCTGACACCATGTGCACTCAAATCTGGTGTCTCAGTTGTGGGGAATGTGATTCAGATATCTGATGGAACCTTCTGGCAAACTCCAACCTAAAGATGCATGTAAGAAATACTTTTTGTAACTGGAAATTTACCAAACCCACTACAGTAAGTAGACTATGCCTAGAAACAAGAATGGACTATTTTTAAACACTTCTGACAAATAGCATGTAAAGACATACAGATCATTTCCATGTAGTAACATGAGAGAAACATAATTGATTCATTGCTCTCAGAAATTTTGATGAGGGAACTAAATTAACTGCAATGCAGTAGTAGACAGCCAAGGTTTAGTATAAAGGCAGAATGTGAAATGGAAGACCTGATTTCAGGGAAGTTTCAATTATTTTTTTAACTAGATGTGTCTTTGTGTCTTTGGAGAAGGTGCCTAAATTCTCTGAAGTCCAATTTTCTTATCTTTAAAGTGAATAATGACCAGAAAGCCTTCAGAAAAGAATGACATGGTATATGGGAAAATCTTTGATGGTCTACATGCCATCTACTAATAATGAGTTAGTAAAAGCATAATTTAATAGAAAAAGGAAATGTACATATAGGTCCAGAAAAATCATAGCCATGTTGCATTGTTGTTTTCCATTACTTATCACCTATTGCACTCCACTAAGAAATTATTCTTTTCTGGCTGACTCCTTTCACACTGGCAACTGTTGTCATGGTTCTTGTCTCAGACCCCTGAGAGATGTTCTGAATTGTCACTTAGATGAATTTGGGCACCTTTCCATTAGTGTTGAATTCCAATAGTCACGGAAATTACAAGTTGTCCTGTTCCATGTGGCAGCTGGTAAACAAATAGCATCCTCAATTTTATGTTATAACTCAGTACTTGAGAATTGGCAGATTAAAAATTCAATAGCATCATTCACTACATTGTCTTATCAGCAAGCCACCAGTGAAAGGATCAGGAAGTGTACATTGCACGCCTGTCATTAAAGAGCAATTCGAATTTCTTCCTTAGAAACCAAAAAATTTCAGTAAATAAATATTTGAGTATGCATAGAAAATAGGTGAGTAGAAAACTGTACCAGAGGAGTAAAATGTGTTATTGTAGGTATTAATTATATATATTAACTAGCACATAGGATAATTCTATTAAGTTTAGAAAGGAGATCAAGGTTAATTTTATTACCAAGTGCCCTTGATCCTATTCATTTAATAGTGAATACATAATCTATCAAAGTACAAAAAAATTTTAAAGCAATTAAAAATCACTTTAACAAGGTCAGAAATTATGTTTTCAGGTTTAATTTCTGAGTAAGTACAATGTCATGATTTTAATAACAGCTAAAAATAAATTTAGACTTTTGAGCATTTTTTTTTTCTGAGGGAACACAGAACCTTGAAAATACCTTGGGGGAAATTACTAACCTCTCTGGAAATTAATGAATCCTTGTAATGTTCCTGGAGGATTAGGGATGTTTTCTAATTCTACATTGCAGGTGGGAAACCAAAGAGTTTCTGTGTCCAGGGGTGGACTAATCAGGACTCTTAGAACACACTTCTCTCTTAAGTTTGTGCTTTTCACCTTGTCCTTTTAGCCTAATACAAAGTGGCCAGATAATAAACCTGTGTTGTTTGTTTAGGAATCTTATTTCAATCTTTGAAATCCCTGGGCATACTCTCTGGACTATTTGGAGCTAAATGAAAAGCTTAGTTTCTTGTATGTAACACTGTACTTTTCTTTCCAGTTATCTACAGTCCAACTTACAGGATTATATTCCCCCATATATGGTCATATGACATACTGACATCAGTCTGGGCCATGGGACTATTTGCCCAATGGAGTGTAAACAGAAGTGGTCTACTCTGTGTCCAAGCAGAAGCTTCGAGAACCATAGTGTACTTCAGCCATTTTTCCCTTCCTTTGCACTGACAGTGTCATATCCAGATGGGCACTGCTCCTTTTAGCCCGGGTCCCAGGGATGAGAAGATAAGTACAGTGGAGCTTCAGGGGGTCCACAGATGACTCATAACCTGAATAAGAAGTAAATCTGTATCATTATAAGTCATTGAGATTCTGCAGTTGTTTGTTAATGTAAATAGTCAAGCAAAATTTGGTCATTCAAATTGGTGCAGTCCTTCCCACGCTGCAATAGATTTAAAATAAATGACTGTAAGAACTAATGCACAGAAACAGGTGTTCAGTTGGAAATCTACATAGAAACTTTATATTTACATCTAGTTCTTTGTCACTATATTTTCATCATGGTAATTACAATATTATTTAGGTACTTGAATTAAAAAAATGTGTCCCTTATGAAAGAGACAAAGGTTAAGATTCAGTGTAGCTCTCAACTATAAAAAGGAAGATAAAGTTTAGTAGACCCTTGGCATTTATGGATTTAAAATTGACCACATAGAAGCATTATTAAATCTGTGACTTGCAGTGGTTTGTAAGTTTGCTGAGGCATCGGTCTGAATGGTGTTCTTGATGAGCCTGTAGGGAGAGTCTGCCACTGTACATGTCACAGAGCTTGTGGGAAGGCCTCGTCCAGTGCTCCTCAAAGCACAGGGCCTGAATCAGTAACCTCAGAGTCACTTGGGACCTTGTTAGAAATGCAGATTCCCAGGTTTCACACTAAACTGATTCAATAAGAAACTACTGAAGTTGAGGCCTAGTGGTCTGTTCATCCAGCCTTCCCAGTGACTGTAAGATTTGAGAACCCCTATCCTGGTCATTTTCCATGAAGGCCTTTGCTACTCTTTCCACCATATAATGGAACAGGACCTAGAAATTGGCATTTTAAAAGCTTCCTTTTTATTCCTGATACAGGTGGCTCATTTTCACTGCCTTACATTTTAAGAGAGAATGTAGTAGTAGTAGTATCAGTATATGTTTTCACAGTTTGAGTGGACATTCAAAATAAAATGCAGTGTATATATATATATACAATGGAATATTACTCAGCCATAAAAAGTAATATTACTCAGCCATAAAAAGAATGAAATAATGTCATATGCAGCAATATGAATGGACCTAGAGATTATCATACTAAGTGGAGTAAGTCAGACAGAGAAAGAGAAATATCATTTGATATCACTTATATGCGGAATTGGGGCTTCCCCAATGGCTCAGCAGGTAAAGAATCCACCTGCAATGCAGGAGACACAAAAGACATGGGTTCAATCCCTGGGTTGGGAAGATCCCCTGGAGGAGGGCATGGCAAGCCTCTCCAGTATTCTTACGTGGAGAATCCCATGGACTGAAGACCCTGGCAGGCTACAGTCCAAAGGGCCACAAAGAGTCGAACATGACTGAGTGACTAATTACACACACACACACACGTATATATATATAATTTATATCTACACATAAAATGGGAAGGAGGAGAAGGGGACGACAGAGGATGAGATGGGTGGATGGCATCACCGACTCGATGGACGTGAGTTTGAGTGAACTCCGGGAGTTGATGAAGGACAGGGAGGCCTGGTATGCTGCGATTCATGGGGTCGCAAAGAGTCAGACACAACTGAGTGACTGAACTGAATTGAACTGAACTGATACAGAAAATAGATAAACGAGGACCTGCTGTGTAGAATGGGAAACTATATTGAAGATCTTGTAATAACCCATAGTGGGAAAGAATCTGAAAAAGAATTTATGTATAGATGTATGTGTATAACTGAATCACTTTGCTGTACACCTGAAACCAACACAGCATTGTTAATCAACTATACTACAATTAAAAAAAAAAGTGGCCATTCAGAAAGAGCTTGGTATACAGCAAATCTCAAATGTCTCATGTATAGCAATTTAAGGTAATAAATTGATGTTTAAATACTCATCATCATAACAAATATTGGCTTTTATAAAACATCAAACCACAAATATGTTCACACAGTGTCTCCTGACATCCATCCACAACAGGGAACAGGCCACTGTGAAAAGCACAAAGCATGAAGTTCTAGTCCCTGCTTTTCTCAACTGCACACTTCACTGCCTGCTTATCGAGTGGTGCTGATGGCCCTGCAGAGAGGGGACTAGGAAGACAGCAGTCTAGGAATCAAAAGTTTGGAAAATAGCTTCCCAGGGGGCAGATTCTTAAAAAACATGAAGTCAAGTTGGGAAAGGTAGCTCTGGGTGGGGTGTGAGTCAGGATGAAGAGGAATATAAATGAAAGTGAAAGTGGCTCAGTCTCTTTGAGACCCTATGGACTATACAGTACATGGAATTCTCCAGGCCAGAATCCTAGATTGGGTAGCCTTTCCCTTCTCCAGAGGATCATCCCACCCCAGGGATCGAACCCAGGTCTCCTGCATTGTAGGCAGATTCTCTACCTGCTGAGCCACAAGGGAAGCCCAAGAATACTGGAGTGGGTAGCCTATCCCTTCTCCACCGAATCTTCCCAACCCAGGAATCAAACTGGAATCTTCTGCCTTGCAGGCGGATTCTTTACCAACTGAGCTAGGAATAGTGGTTTAAATAAACAAACAAACGAAAAACTAGAACTAAAACAGCAAGAAAGAAAAGAAAGATGGGAGAAAGGGAGGGGAGAAGGGAGAAAGGAAAGGGATCACCAGTCAGTTTGTTTCAAAGTCTAACTTCCCATCTTTTGTGCCAACATTGTGCTCATATTAAATCAGCACCTGAAGGCCATCATCTGCTGCTGACCTTCATGCAAGGGAACTATTTCCTGTGGTTAGAATGCAAGTGCCTTGGGGTCAGGAGCCATGTCAGTCTTGTGACCATGATACTCTAAAAACTGACAATCAGTGAACCCAGAAGCAACTTTACTGTGAAGCTAAGCTCCGCTTTCTTCCTTGCAAGGTCACCTTCAATATACAGAATTTTATTTTTGAATTTTTTAACTATTTTTCTTAAAGGCCCTGAAAATAAGCTCCAGATCTCCTCAAACATGGATCCACCTCTGGTTATGAGGTGATAAACTGAGGTGAAATATTCTTGGACAAAGGTCAGTGAGATCATGGCAGGGAAAGGATTAAATCAATATGTAGAAGAAAATCAGCCATACCTGTTGCTGACTGGACTGTGGAAGGAGGAGAAAAAAGAAACAAAAAGTGAACAATTCCATTTCTTTCTTTGATGGTATTATTAAGTTCAAAGATAATCGTACACAAGTTCTCTGGATATCAACTTATATATATAGAAGGCATCTCAATGTTTCAGTTCTTAGGGAAATAGTTCAGTTCAGTTCAGTTCAGTCGCTCAGTCTTGTCCGACTCTTTGCGACCCCATGAATCGCAGCACACCAGGCCTCCCTATTCATCGCCATCTCCCGGAGTTCACTCAGACTCACGTCCATCGAGTCCATGATGCCATCCTCCCATCTCATCCTCTGTTGTCCCCTTCTCCTCCTGCCCCCAATCCCTCCCAGCATCAGAGTCTTTTCCAATGAGGTGGCCAAAGTACTGGAGTTTCAGCTTTAGCATCATTCCTTCCAAAGAAAGCCCAGGGCTGATCTCCTTCAGAATGGACTGCTTGGATCTCCTTGCAGTCCAAGGGACTCTCAAGAGTCTTCTCCAACACCACAGTTCAGAAGCATCAATTCAGAAATAGCTAAATTCTACTATAATTAGGTAGATTACAAACTGGTTAGGTGACTGTACTGCATCAAACTGAAAGTTTAACATAAATCTAGAAGTTTCTAGGAGTGCATCAGTTGCCTAGGTAATCTTTGTAACTTTTCAATATGTTTGTCGTTTGGGCCAAATTATAAGCATATGACTCAGGGTATTGGCATATGTGATGGAATTTGTAGCAGACCAAAAAATTAAGCTAAAAACTCAAAAGGATGATGAATTCAACTCTGAATCATTTTAACTGGGATACAGGACATGACAGCAACATTGTTAAAACTGCCTGAGCTCACTTCATGTCAAATGGTGATGTCCACCTATGAAAGCTAAGGTCATTCTAGGCCACATGAATAGAAATGGTTTCTAGACTCTAGAATGAGGAGAGGATGGTAGCCTCATTTAGCTCCACAGGTGGGTGGTTGATATTTTCTATCTGAAGACAAGGTCTATTTAACCCCTCTGAGGATAAAACTAGGATGAATACCAGCAGGTTTGATTTTTATTATAATTACTTTGTAATAGAAATATGAAAGATAGAAGTGTGATAGTGAGTTGCCATTGTGTGTGTTTAATCATAGGCTGGAAGGCAGTCACTTACTAGGAATTTTTAGGAGAGATTTTTAGGGGAGGTAGTTGATTATTTCATGTAATTTAAGGTATCTTTTTAAACTCAGCATTTGCAAGATTCTTTTACTGTATGATTCCTTGATAATTTTTGCTTAAATTCTGTGTTGTTGATCCAACTCCTTCTGAGTTGCTCTTCTAACTACTAGAACTGGCAGCAGTCTGCACCATGTTCTTTTCTGTGTTTCCAGATTTTTGTCTCATGGATCAAAAGATAAATTCTTACCGAGAATGAATCTGCTATTTATTTTTCTGTTCAAGCAAAATTCAGTTTACTCATCTAACTAGTTAAAGCTTAATAAAGGAAGTTTCTGGCAAAATTAAAAGTGTTAAGTAAATTATCTTCACAATATACAGCATACATATATCTATAGGGCTTCCTAGGTGGTTCAGTAGGTAAAGAATCTGCCTGCAATGCAAGAGACACGTGTTTGATCCCTGGGTCAGGAATATCCCCTGGAAGAGAGCATGGCAACCCAGTTCAGTATTCTTTCCTGGAAAATCCCATGGACAGAGAAACCTGGCAGGTGGCAGTCCATGGGGTCACAAAGAGTCAGACAAGACTGAAGTGACTGAGAACGCACACACGTAGATATCTATGGTGAAAGGCCCTGTTGAGCTTATAAACAGTAACCTGATCATTCTAGATTTTTCAGTTCAAGTTTTTTGTTGAAAAAAAGACTCTGTAGTCATACTTTACAAGAGTTCTCAATCAACTATGTATTCAATTAGCATTAATAAAACATAAAATCAACTAACTTTTGCCCAAAGAGTTATGCTAGAAAACACTCTTTTAAACATGATTTTTCTATTTGATGAATTAGCCAAATTTTCACAGTAAAAGTATTTGGGATCTTGTATTCTTTGGACTAGTAACAATTAATTATCTTAAAGGTCAATGAATAAAAAGGACATTCAATAACAAATGAGACAATAGAATTAACTTTAATGAGCAGTTATGATTACTGAAGCATTCTTTTATAAACTAACAAAGAATGATGACCTAGTTTAGACTTAATTTTATTATTTTTATGATAGAAGCTAATTAATTCTTTAATATAATCACCATAATTAAAAGGGAAAAAAACTCCTATTGATTAGTTGAAATTATTTAAATATCATGAACAGTCATGGGAAAGGGTAAAAGAAAAAGTCAAGATGAGGAATCAATCAGGTTTAGAAAATAACTAATCAAATAGTGTATCTAACTGAATAGAACCATTATAAATATAGATGAGACAGAACAGTGTTATTATAGCACTTAGAGTATATTTTTGTCCCCCAGCATCTTTGTAAATTAGGATTTGCCCTATTGCTTCACTGAAGTCCTCACAGGAAACTTGGAACTATAAGGCCTCTGGGTTATACCTGGCAGTTTATTCTTTGCAACTGAAAGTATTCCTGAACACTTGCAATCTGAATGCTTTCAAAGAAACCAGTGGAGAAAGATATATTCAGTAAAAAGCAATAAGGTTGTACTTGTCATTCAGTCACCAAGTCATGTCTGGCTCTATGAGATTTCATGGACTGCAGAATGCCAGGCTTCCCTGTCCCTCACCATCTCCTGAAGTTTGCCCAAGTTCATGTCCACTGAGTCAGTAATGCCATCCAACTATCTCATCCTCTGTCACCCTCTTTTCCCTCTGCCTCCAATCTTTCCCAGCATCAGGGTGTTTTCCAGTGAGTCAGCTCTTTGCATCAGGTGGCCAAAGTGTTGGAGGTTCAGCTTGTATGTAAATGACTCAATTTCACAATTACCCATCAAATGTGGAATAAGCTATTACTGAGTAGTGGTCTACCATATTCTATTACAATCAACATGTTGTTCAGTCACTCAGGCATGTCTGACTCTCTGCAACCCCATGGACTGCAGCATGCCAGTCTTCCCTGTCCTTCACAACATCTCTTGGAGCTTGCTCAAACTCATGTCCATCAAGTTGGTGATTCCATCCAACCATCTCATCCTCTGTCATCCCGTTCTCCCACCTTCAATCTTTCCCAGCATCAGATTCTTTTCCAGTGAGTCAGCTCTTTGCATCAGGTGGCCAAAGTATTAGAGCTTCAGCTTCAGCATCAGTCCTTCCAATGAATATTCAGGATTGGTTTCCTCTGGGCTTGACTGGTTTATCTCCTTGCAGTCCAAGGGACTTTCAGGAGTCTTCTCTAATACCACAGTTCAAAAGCATTAATTCTTCAGCACTCAGCCTTCTTTATGGTCTAACTGTCACATCCATACATGACTACTGGAAAAACCATAGCCTTCACTAGATGGACCTTTGTTGGAAAAGTAATGTCTCTGATTTTTAATATGCTGTCTAGGTTGGTCATAACTGTCCTTCCAAGGAACAAGCATCTTTTAATTTCATGGCTGCAGTCACCATCTGCAGTCATTTGGGAGCCCAAGAAAATAAAGTCTCTCACCATTTCCATTGTTTCCCCATCTATTTGCATGAAGTGATGGGACCAGATGCCATGATCTTAGTTTTTTGAATGTTGACTTTTAAACCAGCTTTTTCACTCTCCTCTTTTACTTTCATCAGGAGGCTCTTTAGTTCCTCTTTGCTTTCTTCCATAAGGGTGGTGTCATCTGTGTATCTGAGGTTACTGATGTCTCTCCCAGATATCTTGATTCCAGCTTGTGCTTCATCCAGCCCAGCAATTCGCAAGATGTACTCTGCATATAAGTTAAATGAGCAAGGTGACATTATACAGCCTTAATGTTCTCCTTTCCCAATTTGGAACCAGTCCATTGTTCCATGTCCTGTTCTAATTGTTGCTTCTTGACCTGCATGCAGATTTCTCAGGAGGCAAGTAAATGTATTCCCATCTCTTTAAGAGTTTTCCAGTTTGTTATGATCCACACAGTCAAAGGCTTTAGCGTAGTCAACATGAGATAATCCACATGTGATAAAGCCTTAAGAAACTTACTTTTATAGAAACAATAATAGGAAAATAAATGGCACCCCACTCCAGTACTCTTGCCTGGAAAATCCCATGGGTGGAGGAGCCTGGTAGGCTGCAGTCCATGGGGTCGCTAAGAGTCAGACACGACTGAGCAACTTCACTTTCACTTTCACTCATTGGAGAAGGAAGTGGCAACCCACTCCAGTGTTCTTGCCTGGAGAATCCCAGGGACAGGGGAGCCTGGTGGGCTGCCGTCTCTGGGGTCGCACAGAGTCGGACACGACTGAAGTGACTTAGCAGTAGCAGTATGTGGAATTTTAAGTTCTTGTTTTAATGAAGTATCTAAAATAAGAGCAAATTGTATATTTACCATTGGTTTTTAAATTTATCCTGATTGCCTTTTATTATATTATCATTACTATCATCATCATATACTATATGTGCTATAGTAAAATTATGTTAATATTTAATTACTGTCATGGAATCTAATGTTGATCTCACAACTCACCTGTAGTGGTAAAAATCCAGTAGGGTCTCAGTAACAGAAAGAAAGTGTCAGTAAGTAGTTGAAAGACCCTTACGCAGATACAGGGCTTATGTTTATATAATGCCATTAGCAGGGCTCTAGAGTATCAGCTAGACAAATAAGAACTATAAGGGTTAGTGAGTCATTCCAGAAGGAACCACAAATCAAGCACGAACTGCTTTCTCTGCTCAAATGCCACCTTCTTCAAGAAACCTTTTTGATCACCCATCTAATTCTTCACTGTCTGAGCCGCCAGGGAAGCCTCCATTGTTTTCATAGCGTTCATCTTTACCTGATACTGTGTATCAGGTTGATCTGTTTATTGTCGCTCTTCCCTGCTAGAATATAAGTTCCATGAGGACTGAGGTATTTATTTGTTCATAGTCGTTCAAGATGAAAAAAAAAAGCCTCAAAAAATTGGTGACTTTCAGTAAATATTTATTAAATGAATGCAACTCAGGGGAGGTAGACTATCTTCCAGTGGATGAAAGTGAAATCCTTCAGTCTTGTAGGCATTTGAGATACTGAACACCATTTACCCAGACATTACTAAAAGCATAAAAATAATATAAATTTCCCTGAACCTAGTTTTCTCAATGTGATTGATAGTAAGATACATACTGCTACTGCTAAGTCACTTCAGTCATGTCCGACTCTGTGCGACCCCAGAGATGGCAGCCCACCAGGCTCCCCCATCCCTGGGATTCTCCAAGCAAGAACACTGGAGTGGGTTGCCATTTCCTTCTCCAATGTTTGAAAGTGAAAAGTGAAAGTGAAGTTGCTCAGTCATGTCCGACTCTTGGCGACCCCATGGACTGCAGCCTACCAGGTCCTCCGTCCATGGGATTTTCCAGGCAAGAGTACTGGAATAGGGTGCCATTGCCTTCTCCAGTAAGATACATAAAGAGTCCCAAAAAACCTATAAGTGTCCTTACAAAAAACAACTATACTCCAAATTTTGTTCATAAGTAAGAGTCCAGGTTCTTTGGAGTTTCTCTTCTACTGAACTTATTACAAGAGCACAATCACCAATGTTGAAATAATTGAATACGCACAATCAGAGATAGAATTCTAAGCCATTAGAATGCAGTTATAGTCCACTGATCTCAAGTGAATTAACAAACAAATTCAGAAATATTCTGGGAATAATTAGTACTTGAAAAGTTGAGCTGAATGTAGAAAGAAAACATTTATAATACATGAGATACTTTTAATATGCTCATGAAATTTTCAGCATTTATGATTGTGCTGGGGTTAATTATTTTGGCAAAGGAAAGGATTTGAGACTGTAACAATCAAATCAGTAAGCCACAGGATGCTGTTTACTCCATTACTTGGGATTTTCAGTAGGTTTACACAGTGCTTGTGGGACTAGCAAGTTTCAGGGATTTATCTCATGGGATGGAGAACAAGTGGGGGAACCCACTGAGGTGAACTGTTAATTCTCACATCCTGTGTGGGAGGGAAAAGAAGAAGCATTTGCTGAAAGTAGGCATTGCACCAAACACTGAGAGATCAGCTGATAGCAACTAAAGCAAAACCAGAGATATCATTGCATTGAAGCAGCAATGTTTTTGGTACCAGCCAGTTTAAGAAGTGGAAGTATATGTACTTCCTTTCTGTGAGGGTAGTGGGTACTCTTTTTGTTTTCTTTCCTATTACTTGAGTTCAGATGTCCAACACATGCTTCTAACATTCTTTTCCTAACATTCCCTACTTTATATAAAAATTAGCTTCATATTTAATATCAAATAGGAAAAAGAAAACTATATTATGGTATAGCAATATAATGATAAATCATTATTATAGATAGACATTATTCTTAGAGTTTAACTAGAAAGCATTAATGCCTGTCTGTTTTCATACTCAAAGCCTGAAAAATATTCTGCATATTTAAAGAACTTAGTAATGAAAGTCTTGCTTTGATTTTCCTCCTTGCTTAATTTTTTAGCACATTGTAACTGATTTTAGCATATTTTGTTTTTATTTCCAGAGAGTTATTTTAGTCCCATCTTTTAGTCTTCTATTTGACTTCATACTTCATTCTTTTCCTCCCTTTTCATTTTCCTGATTGAAACTTGATGTATTCAAAGCAGGAAATGGATAAGAATAGTCTTCCAGGTTATTTCCTGAAGATAAAACCCAGCTTCAAACCCAAGGAAAATAAAACTGAATTTCAATACCCAATTAAAGATTTTGAACAACAGAACAATTGGAGAACTTTTTTTTATCAAGTTGTTTTACAATGCCTAATTATTCTTCAAGACTTGGTAGCTGGCGACTCATTAATGCCCTGTACTCTTCAGGTCACTGAGTGATTTTTGCATTTTATCAACTGAAGGTTGATAAAGGTTTTGAGCATTGTAATTTTCCTGTAGCACTAGCACTTTGGATTATGAGAGCAGCACTGATTGTTTTGCCACGAGTTCCAAAATTCATCTTTCTCCTATTGTATTGAGGCAACATACAGCTTCAAAATGTCATATTACTAAGCTTAGGTCAGGCTGCTGGTGGCTTTCTTCCCTCCCTCCCTCCCTATCCTCAAGTCCTCTACATTCTCCACTCCCCTATTCAGGTCTCAGAAACCCCCTTCAGATACTTACAGAGGAGGGATTCAATATACAGCGCCCTCATCAGGGTTAACTTAAAGACCTTAACTTCTTACTGTTGATGACTACAATATGTAGCTGGCTCACTCTATAACATCAGGCTCCCCATAATCTTGCAGATTTCATGGGATGTGAGAGAGAGGATGGCAGCAAAACAATGTTTAGAACCCTTCTCCACAATCACTCTATGTAAAGGGTACATTCTCAAAAAAAAAAAAAAAAAAAAAAAACCATTTAATCGCTAAGTCGTGTCTGACTCTTTGCAACCCCATGGACTATAGCCCACCAGGTTCTCTGTCCATGGGATTTCCCAAGCAAGAATACTGGAGTGGGTTGCCATGCCCTCCTCCAGGGGATTGTTCTGACTGAACAGATTAAAAAAAAAAAAAAAAAAACAGCCACCAGGGAAGCCCTAAGGAAAAAATGCTTCCTCTTCAAGTCAGGTAGAAATATTGTAGTAAGTGAGGCTGTAGAAAGGGCTGTGGGACAACAGATAAAACACAAAATCAAAGGATGATGTAGGGGAGGGGATGGCAGAATGGAGAAAGGCACTGATCCTGGGGACCTAATCCATTTAAGGTAGTCCAGGAACATCTCCATCTCCAGTCCTTTTCTGAGTCACATATCTTCTGGTCAAGGAGGCTTGTGTGTCATCTAACACAGCTATTTTCAAACAAAATTTTCTTTCCTGGCCTTGCAAATTACTGTCTACATGATTTCAAGGTCAAAATACTAAAATTATTGGAAACATGAGATTAAGTTTCAGTACATTAGTATCTTAGACATTTTGAAACTGGTGCTTCTGAAATTATCTAGAGATTGAGTTGCCATTAGGAAAAATGAAAATTCCAGGGCTATCTACAAGTGAATTGTACAGTTTAAAAAAAATAAAAAAGGAATGCGATGTGATTTCTGTACTTAACAGAGAAGGCACATGCCAAATTGCTTTATCAGATTCTGTAAAATAGGAACTGTGTCTATTATTTTTTCTCTCTTGCTAGGATCTGGGAGAAATAGGTTCTGTTTCATTCCCTTATTTGTTAGTTCATTCAACAAACTTTGCCCATTATTGCTGCTCACCCAGTAATTCCTGCTGGGTAAAGGACAGGATAAAGAATTATTTTATCATCTGAAAACTTCTTGGTAAATTTGGCAAAGGGCTTGGTGAAACACACTGCTGAGCCCTCCCCTCCCTTAGATTTGAGTGGAGGCCAGGAATATGCCTTTCTAACAGGTCTCCAGGCACTGCTGCTGCCGTTCTGAGGTTCAGACCTTAAGAATACTACTCTAGGCTACCAATGGTTGTTATACAGATTTTGATTGAATGGGTGAAGACATTTACTTGCTCTATCTGTGTATAAATATGTTGGTTACTTTGCCCAAACTGAAATGTGGTTGTTTCTCCCAAATGAAAAATGTCTAGCCTTCTCCAGATCAGTGGGAAGTAATCATTCAAGTAGCACAATTCTTGTTAGCCTTTTAGGTTACCTGCTGTGATAACACTTCACTGCAAGGCTTTCCCCAAATTCAGCTGACACAACAGAATCTAGCTCAGGTGATGGGTACAGGTGGAAAGGCCAGTGCCTTCAGGACAGGAAGCTCTCAGGGAAATGAGAGTTGTGCTAATTTAAAGAAAGGCAAGTACAAAATGACTGTGAGAGCTGAGGGTCCCTAGTTTGCTGTATTTGTACCATCTCCCTCACAGTCATTTTGTACTTTCCTTTCTTGTTGCTGCCACCATTCTCACTTAAATCTTAAACACAAAATATTTGCCTAGATCGTTGACCCTTGATGTGTGTGTGTTAGTTACTCAGTGGTGTCCGACTCTTTGTGGCCGTGCTCCTCTGTCCTTGGGATTCTCCAGGCAAGATACTGGAGTGCGTCGCCATGCTGTCTTACAGGGGATCTTCCTAACCCAGGGATCGAACCCAGGTCTGCTGCATTGCAGGTGGATTCTTTACTGTCTGAGCCACCAGGGAAACCCAAAGGGAAGTTTGTCTCTCCTCATTCCTTTATGTTCGTCTCATGCAAGTTTCACTCCTAACCTGCTTTTCTTCTTGCTTCTCGTGCTCTTCCTGGGGCACCTCACTTTCTAAAGCAGCATCTGACATCTATCAAGTCCAACATTCCAAGTCCACTGTCTTTAGCCCAGATCTATTCTAATTCCAAGTAGCTTTTAAACACTTTCATTTAGATGTTTCACATACATCTCAGCTGGTCAGAAGAAACCCAGTAGGTTGGCTGCCTAGACATCTCCCAGGGTGGAATGGGGAGAATTTATCCTGGGTCAGTCCTGAGCCTCAAGCCTTTTAGGTTCGTGAACCTGATCTTGTCTAATACTCTAAAGTCAGCTATAGGTAGGGGAGCTGAATAATTCCAATGAGTTTATAAGAAGCATTAACTAAACTTCCAATTTTATAATATAAATATAAAAATTTTCATCTGGATCAGTGTATCTGCAAAAACACCTCTCTCTCTCTCTCTTCTTTCTGTCTTTCTCTCTCCTTCTCTCTCACTTTCTTTCTTCAGGTATCAATAAAAGAGGTTACGTGACAAGCAGAACTAGAGCTCTGACCTCACTGGAGATTTATATCCAGGCTAAGAGAGACCAGGTCTGTGCCCCATGTGAAGGGTTACGTGTCTAGTAGTGCGCTGGTTGCTGTGTCCATATTCTGCCTTTCTTATCAATGAAAAGGGCTGAACACTCACCACCACCACCTCTACTGTGACAAATCGTCTCCTCAATTTATCCTGTTTCAGGCTAGCACGGGGAGTTCTTAGACTATCCTATGGTAATTATATATATGCCACCACAGCTTGAGTTTTTGTTTCATAACTCTGGTTCAGAAAATGTCACATTTACCATGTATCAAACTAACCTTATTCATCAAGTGTTATTTTACACACTGACTCTCATGTTCTGGAGGTTCCTTGTCTCCACTCTCGTATTAATGGAATCCACACGTGCCATCATTTGGAATCTCAGAGCTATCCTTTTATTTTTTTTGTGTTCCTCTGGCTACCACATTAAATTAAACACCTGCAGAAGCCTCCTAACTCTCTTCCTTTATCCTGCCTTTCCGCTTCATTCTCAATATTTCTGGCAATGTCAGACCCAACCTGCCGTTTCCTCATTCAAAGTTTTCATTGACTTCTATTTTTAAACTTCTTAGTTTGAAATACATGCTATTCTTGATCTGAGTTCTATAGACTTCTTCAGCCTCATTTCTACCACTTATCCAGGTGTGTATCCCGTGCTGCAAGCGTACTGAATTTCTGTCAGTTCCCTGAATTGCCATAATCTTTCACCCATGCTTCAATACCTGTGTTCACCCCATCTGGACTACTCAGCCTTTCACTTTCTCTTTAGTAAGCTCCTGGCCATCATCCGAAATTCTGTTCCTTTTATATCACTTCCTTTTTTTTTTAAGATGAGCACTATTTAATATAATAATTATACGTGTTTAGTCTATAAACATTTGGAAAAGAGAGAAGAATGAAAAGCTCCCATAATTCCAACAATTGATGATAATCTCTATTAACGTATTTGTCATTCTTTCCAATTTAAAAAAAAAGAAAAGTGTTTTTTTAATGAAAAACAAGTACTTTTCGTCACCTTTTTACTTTGGTATCAACATATATATTTTATATACGGTGGTTTTTTCTTATTATTTTCTTATATTTCAGATACACAGAGTTAATTGTACTCTCTAAATCATAACAGAGTAGAGTGAAATACTTATGCAGAACCCTTCTTTTATTTATTTCTGTTATTTTATTTATTGATGCACTACCACATTATTTTTGTTTTTATAACTACGTAGCAAATTATTTCTTCTTTGCTCTTCATTTAGAAATGGTTCCTTAGTTGCTCATCAGTGTTTATAAATATGTTTTATAATTGTTTTGTGGCTTCCTCCAAAATCTTTATGAAATTTTAATTAAAGTAACATCACAGTTGTAGACTTATCCTTAAATTGTTCTCATTCATAAGCATAACGTACCTCTCCACTGATTCACAACTTTCTAAATATTCTTTTGTAAAGTTTTTTAAAGTTCTCCATAAAGATCTTTTACTCTTTATTTTATTTTCTAAAATTTTTATAGGTTTTGTTGCTACAGTATTATCTTCTATTTGAATTTAAAGTTGTCTATTGTTGCCAGAAAGGAATATGGTAAATTTTTATAAGTTGGTATGTTTTTCAGTAAACTTGTTAAGCTCCTATACACTAATAAATTATCTGAAAATTTTGTTGATTTTCTATGTAGATGATCAGATGTTTGCAAATAACAATGGTTTTGTCATTTTCCTTCAATTATCCTTTCCTTTTATATACTAAATTGACCTGGATGTCCAGGCTATACTACATTGAAGCTTTGTGGAAACAGCAAGCACCTTTGTCTTATTCCCAAACTGAAAGGAAATGTGTATAATATATTTTTTGTTGTAAAATGTACTGTATGCTTTGGTTTAAAGGTGTTGTTAAATTAAGGAAGTTTTCTTCAATTTTTCATTTTTGAGATTTTTCTCTTAGTCTCAATGAAGTATTAAATTTTATCAAGTGCCTTTCTGCACTATTTTCTCTGTTAATTGTGATACAATTTGGTGACATTAATAAATTTCCCTGATATTGAACTTTTCCTTGCATTCCTGAGATAACCCCTCTTAATTATATTGTATTATATTTTTAATATCCTATCAAATTCAGTTAGCAATAATTTATTTAAAATTCTCCATGTGTTAATAAGTAAAATAGACATGGATTTTTCAATTTTTATAAAACTGTCCTTATCTAGTTTTGAAGTCAGGTTTATACTAGTCTCATAAAATGCCTAAGCATCTTTTTTAATTTTATTACCTGAAACAATTTTTAAAATGTATTTTCTGTTCGTTGAATGTTTGATGGAAATCACCTGCAAACATTTTTTGGTTAAATATATCCCTTCCTTCCTTCCTTTCTTTCTCTTTCTTTCTTTTTAAGTATTGGCAAAGTCTTTGAATATAATTTCAATACCTTGAATAAGTACTAATCTATTAAACTTTTAAAATGTATTCTCAGGCTCATTTTGGCATTTTTAACTTCCTCAGAGAAAGTATTCATTTTATTCATTCACGTTTATTGAGGAATAACACTACATCACACTCTCTCTATTTAATTCTGCATGATAAATTCTGTTATCTCTATATCATGTTACTCATAATTGCAGTGAGTGTCTTTATTATTAAACGGTTTTCAAGCATTTTTTCCAGTTATCTTCCAGCCTTTGAATATAATGTGATTTATTTAACCAGTCTGGTAGCAGATTGTATTTTCCAGAGGAAGCCACAATCTATGTATTATCCCACATGCTCTTGACACTAATTCCGTTAAGAGTTAAGAGACTGAGGTAACCCAGTGGGTGGGGCTGGAATCTTCCACATTTTCCCTCAAAGCATTTCTTTTAGTAAAAGATTTTTTCCCAAATTTGGCAGCTGTCTGCTTCATATTTGAGGTTCCTATCTCCAAATCCAACTTATGGCAGTTTTAAGATTTTTCTTCACTGCCATTAAAAAGTAGGCAATAAAACCCTGATTTATCAGTATATCTCAGGGGCCATTTGCAGCAGAAGTCACACAATAGAACCCAAATCAATGGACTCAGAATTCTCTAGTATCAGTGTCATCTTTCAGGACATAGTGGTTCCTGATCTCTTGCACCCAAACCATGTTTCTGGCTCATGCTTTCTAAGAAGAAACTCTTGACCTAATGTTTTTCATAAATGTTAGCCTTATAAAATGTTTAAGCAGCTTTTCCTTCTTTTAATAACGGCTCTCTCCCTTTTAATTTTTTGCTTCTCATCTGTGAAAGAGTGTTAAAGAGCAGATATGCACTGCAGAAACTGTGAAGGGAGGCACAGTCTCATTTAGGAGTTTTATGGTCTCAGATTTCCGTAACAAAGAGAATAATCTCTCATGCAGGATACACTTTAAAAGGTTCTCAACTGAGACAAGGAAAAATTCCTTGAAATAAAAATTAGAGGATATGAACACTTTGGAAACTCTTATATAATTATCCTTATGAAAGGCTGCTCCTATTATAAGTCTTATCTGTAGATCTAATTTTCCCAGAGACAGGCATTTAGAACAGAGCATAATTATTTAAGATGGGCCATGCTGCCATTTCTTCAAGGAGAATAAAAGCAAAAAATTCTGCACAGAAAAAATCTCCAATTCAAAAGGTGAAAGCTAATCTTGTTCATCTCATTGTTATACATCGTTTTGATGTAAATAATCTAAAGAAACAATCCAGATATTGCTTAAAACTGAGGTAAATTTGAGCCTGTATCATGAATAAATACTCTTATGATTTTGAATACTGTGCTGTTGTTCAGTCCTGTCTAACTCTTTGCGACCCCATGGACTGCAGCCCACCAGGCTTTTCTGTCCATGGGGATTCTCCAGGCAAGAATATTGGAGTGGGTTACCATGCCTTCCTCCAGGGGATCGTCCCAACTCAGGGATCAAACCCAGGTCTCCTGCATTAAAAGTGGATTCTTTACCACCTGAGTCACCAGGGAAGACCAATTTTGAATACAGTGTAGTTTAAAACATATGATCATTCGAGACAATATCCCAGAATGATTATTCAAGAAAAAATTGTCTAATGCAATTATGCAATTGATGAGTTAGTATACTCTTAACCATATAGTGAAAAAGTTTATGTCTCAAGGATATCCTTAATTCTTTCCAAAGTTACTTTGTTCCAAGATTTCTATTTTTCTTATATCAGAATCTTTGTCGTCATCATTAGTCACAGTGTTTATTCAGTCGTTGTGTGAACATCCTTGATCTGAAAGTACCAAGATAAGCTTCCTGGAGACTTAAACTTCTCTCCTTTAAAAAAAAAAAAAAATACTTTCCAGTAAACACTGAGAGTTGTTTTGGAGCATGATGCAACTGCTTTCCTCTCTCATGCACTCTTGTGCTTTAATGAGTCATAACCTTCTAATAAACTGAAGTTTAAACAGGAAAGGTTTATGAACTGAGAATACAGATCCCTGTTACAGATCATAGGCAAATCTAAAAGTCATTAAATATTCTGCATTTATTCTAATTTCTGCCCTGCCTTCCCATGAAATGAGAGGAAATGGATATGGATATGTAAATATATATTTTCCTTTCTAAAGCATCTGCTCTAATTGGGTCAACAAGAGGGTTATGCCTGTTAAAATGGTGAGTTGACCATATGCATTAGCTTTCATGGCAAATAGATGGAGAAACAGTGGAAACAGTGGCTGACTTTATTTTTCTGGGCTCCAAAATCACTGCAGATGGGGATTGCAGCCATGAAATTAAAAGACGCTTACTTCTTAGAAGAAAAGTTATGACCAACCTAGATAGCATATTAAAAAGCAGAGACATTACTTTGCCAACAAAGGTCCATCTAGTCAAGGCTACGGTTTTTCCAGTGGTCATGTATGGATGTGAGAGTTGGACTATAAAGAAAGCTGAGCACCGAAGAATTGATGCTTTTGAACTGTGGTGTTGGAGAAGACTCTTAAATGTCCCTTGGACTGCAAGGAGATCCAACCAGTCCATCAAGGAAATCAGTCCTGGGTGTTCATTGGTAGGACTGATGTTGAAGCTGAAACTCCAATACTTTGGCCACTTGATGCGAAGAGCTGACTCATTGGAAAAGACCCTGGTGCTGGCAACGATTGAGGGCAGGAGGAGAAGGGGATGACAGAGGATGAGATGGTTGGGTGGCATCACCGAGTCAATGGAAATGGGTTTAGGTGTACTCTGGGAGTTGGTGATGGACAGGGAGGCCTGGCGTGCTGCGGTTCATGGGGTCGTAAAGAGTCAGACACGACTAAGCGACTGAACTGAACTGATTAGCTTTCATTCCTTGCTCAAATCCCAGTAGCACAATAAGAAAAGGATTTTTAAAATAGCTTAATAAGGACAAAGATAATTGGGGAGGACACAGTGGTGGCAAATTATGGGAAACTGGAAAGCAGATGGGCTAGAAAGTTAAATCTGAAATTGACAGTGGGCATCTGAGGAGCAACTTAATTTTATAGAGAATTTCTCAAAAGATTCAAATTAATGATACCTATAAGTTAATTTATAATTGATAGTCTTTTTAAAAAAGGAGTGAAAGCCTCATGTCCTCTCCCCTTCCTTGTGAAGCTGGATGGCAGCTCTTCCTCATCCCAGGAGTTTTAATCTCTGCAAAGTATAAAATATACTATCTCCTGCCTTTGGAGGATTGTATGTTAAAATAGAAGATGAGCAGCCAGACTTTTGCCCTCCAGATTGGAGGTTAGAAGCACCTTCTCTGAGGACTCTAACTAGTCCAACTAGTCCAGAGGAAAGACCGTTAAGCACTAGCTGATACTAGAGGGTCTATGATAGAAAGGCCTTCAGATAGCGGTCACATACTTGGACACACAGCTTTCAATGCACTGTTTAGTTCATTACTGTTCAATCCAAAAGAGCAGACCAGATTCCTATAATATTCAGAGATCAGGGCAGAGACAGGTTTTAGAAGCCAGTCTTGGTGACATAGAAGATTCTAAAAATATCCAAGAAGAAAAAAATAGGTTTTATAAGAAGAATTAAGAAGAATGGCTTGGATATTGTAAACACAACTGGAATGTAGAGAAGAGTTGAGTAATAACACACAATACCGGGCTTCCCAGGTATTGCAGTAAAAAATCTGCCTGCCAGTGTAGGAGATGGAGCAACCCGCTCCAATGTTCTTGCCTGGAGAATCCCAGGGACAGAGGAGTCTGGTGGGCTGCTGTCTATGGGGTCGCACAGGGTCGCACACGACTGAAGCGACTTAGCAGCAGCAGCAACAGCAGCTTTGATCCCTGGGTTGGGAAGATCCCCTGGAGGAAATGGCAACCCACTCCAGTATTTTTGCCTGGGAAATCCCATAGACAGAGGAAGCAGGTGGGATACAGTTCATGGGGTTGCAAAAGACTCAGACACAACTGAGCAACTAAACAACAGTAACTTACAGTACTAAGGGAACATCTTTTTCTTCCTAAAACTTGAGACCCAACAAATACCCACTAAATGCACGAGTAAGCCAAACTCATTGTCAAACACACAAGGTCTCCCTGGAGGATGTGCTCCATGAAAATGAAGAAGTCAACAAAAAAGAGAGTGAGAAAGACACACATAGAGAGACAGACATAGGCGCCAGGAAGCAAGAAAACAGTACAAGAGAAGAGACGAAGGTAGAAGCAGTTCCCAAGACTGCAGAAGTCTAGCAGACTCAGAGATGCATCCATCTATGGCCTCTAAGAGACCTCTTCAAGAAGGAAAGGCTAGGACACCAGGGTGCTTAATAAACAAAGAGCACATTTAGTAATATGGGAAACTGGTGCATGGAATACTCGAGCTTTCTGTACTATCCTTGTGACTTTTCTGTGAATCTAAAGCTATTCTAAAAGAAAGATAGAACCATAATAAGAGATGAGAGTCAGGAAGGTATGCCCATAAGTAGTTGGTGGTGGTCAAAGAAGCGTTAAGTCCTCATTCTCCTTCAGTCTAAAACTGGAAGATCTTGAAGTTAAAATATAAACATCTTATTTAATGACATGGAAAAGTGTTAAGTCACTGTTGTGTCTGATTCTTTGCAACCCCATGGACTGTAGTCCACCAGACTCTTCTGTCCATGGAATTCTCTAGGCAAGAATACTGGAGTGGGTTGCCATTCCCTTCTCCAGGGGATCTTTTAGACCCAGGAAACCTGGGTCCCTGCATTACGGGCAGATTCTTCACCATCTGAGCCACTAGGAAAGCCCTTAACGACATGGAGGTCAACATGAAAATACAAAGCTGTGGGAGGAGGGGAGTGGGAAATAGGGATCCGTAGTCAGGGGAGTATTGGCTTAGGAACAGACTTGTATCCTGTTGACACCACCATGTGTGTGTATTACTTGATGAAAATAGAAAATTGATTTAAACAGAAAAAATGCAGTTGCCATATATTATCCAGATTTTCCAGGGGAATTTTAATGTCCAGTGATCTTTTCTATTGCTCCTTCATATTCCCTTATTAAGTCATATCTATGCTGCTTTAAGAAATAATTCGATTTGGAAAATTCAGGCACTCTAAGAAGAGAAATTGCAGCAGTTCTATGTAATTTGCCTATTTATTATTTGCATACAAATAACACTACTGAAATTATGTCCAAAAATATTATTCTTCATCCTGAAGTTGAAGAAAAGTGTTTATTGTTTACACCAAGTACTTAATTCCATTTTCGAAAAGTGCGTATTATATTAGGTCCCATTTTGTAAAAGCAAGGCAGAGTACAAATTCAAGCAGTTTTACTGTATCTTCTTTTTTTAATCAGATATTCCAAGGTACATGACACAACTCGTGTTTATTCTTTTCTAAGTACCTTCAAATATAAATATTCTAAAAATACTTGAAGATGGGTCAAGGAAATGTTTACTGTGAGAGTATTTATTCTGTGGCTATTGGAATCACCTTTTGACTATAATTAAATTATTTACATACGGGTGAAAGTGGGGATCTATTTATGTCATTTCTCCTTCATAAATAGAAGTTTAGATAAGTCTTACTTATCTTTAACTTATCTATGATGCTTCTGGAAAAAATCAAGTCCTCATCTATATATATCGCACTTGGAATTTTTTCTCTGGTTGGTATAACTTGAGTCTATCACTTTTATCTCAGAAAACAAGGTGTCTGTGTTGAAGTGCCATTCTTCTATGTCAATAGGTTCCTTCATCTATTTAGTGAGTCTGGGGTGTCTCACATTGATTCAAATGTGTTTCGGTAGTTGTGCCCTTGGAGTGTCTTTGCATTAGCTCCAACACGCCTGTCCCCCTTCAGTTCACACCACACCGCATCTGCTTGATATCCTGCTGTCGTCCATCTCCCTCACACAACTAAACCAACAAAGCTGAATTGTAATGGGTGGCTAGGAACCTGGTGGGAGAAAATGGAAGTGAATTTGAACTCAAGATTAAATTTCCCCTCTAGGATTCCAAAGGAATCAATGGGTCTGTGACCTTAAGTTTTTTCTAAGTATCTACAAGTGAACTACTTTGCTTGAACTATCAGTAGTGCGTATGCTTGTGAATAACTTTTAGAAATAAATTTTTATTCAGATGATAACAAGAGGATTTTGCAAATTAACTTATTTCTCCGAAATCTTTTTTTTCTTAAAGAGAAATTGGGCAATACCTGAAAAGAAATACATCTGGACTATTTTCTAGACCTTTGAGAATAAAATAATGCCCAAGTGATTGTGACTGTCACCTAACTTTTTCTTTTATTAATAAGGGAGGGATTTATCATGAATCTGGATCATGTATAAAGCAGTCTCTGTTACTATCCAAAAGATACAGCCATTGAGGAAGGAATAAAGGTATTTAGTTTAATCATGTTGTTCTAGGCCTATAGACTAATGAAATCATGTCAGAAGTGGGAAGGGGTTAGGGGAAACCTGCTTAAAGGTCTGGCTTTGGCAGTAGCCTGTCTACCCCTAACCACTCTCTTTCCCCGCATTCAGTCCAGATCCTTTCCTCCATACTTGTCTTACATGCTAACCTTGATGCTGTGTCCAGTAGAGGAGCTTTCATTCTGTTCTGAGCAAACTCTCCCATATTTGGAATGTTTTTTTCACTAATATTCATTGAAAACTGGTAGTCAAAAATAATAGCTGCAATTAATTAGGTCCTTACTTATATGCCTTATTTCATTTGATAACTCTATGAGTGCTATTTTTATCCTATTTTACAATTGAGGAAATTGGGTCTTGAGAGGTTAAATGAATTGTCCAAAGCCAGAACACAAGCTGGGGCTTAAGTAAATGGATGTCAACCCCTGTGCATTTAAGTTCCATGGTCCATGGTACAAGGCCATCGGTCATCCCAAGTCCATACTCCTCACTTCCACTACTGCTTACTTATTGCTGTTGTTTTCTGAAAGCCAGTCAAGGTCAAAGCTCTGGAAAGGTTTTATCTTCTGGGGAAGACTTCTCTCTTATCAGCATCTTCACTGGGGACTCTCTTCTGAAGCTTCTTCGTTTGACTTCATGGCACATTTTATCGTGGAATCTTGGTTTTCCTTCCCCTCTGACGTTTTTTGCCTTCTCCTTTTTGCTATCTGTTGGCATTCCCCTAGGCTTATCCTTAGCTCCCTTACCTCTGGTCAGTACATTTTGTTGCTTCTGGATGAAATTTACATAGACACTGAAGACAGATCATTTCACATCCTATCTTCTAATATATTCGCTATGTTATTTGATAATATTCACTTCTGCTATAAAAACCTCAAAACAAACAAGATGGATGAAATGCACAAGAAATGTTAAGTATAGGTAGTAAGTGGGTAGCTTATGATATACAGGCAAAAACACGTGGCATATGTGGATAATGAGTAAACGAGTAGCCCAGGAGACATAGGCAGAATGAATACAGAGTTAGTGACCTGCAACACATACTAACCAAAGGAACAGATCATGGAACAAATGAGACTGTTACTTACAGACATAAAGAGATGTGTAAGCCAAGTCACAGTCATGCCCCACCCACAACTCCAGCAGAACTACTGATATTCCTTTCAAAGCTTTTAGTGTTTTATTTGAACTTCTGGTTTGCTTCTTTTCCTGCTGTGTACACATCCTGTCTTCACATCTAGTCTGAAAGCTCCCAGAAGGCAGGCACACTGACCTATGCAAACTTCATTATGGGGAGCATTTGGCATCCAGAGCTGCTGCCTAATACAGCTGAATAGTTCATGGCATAACCTGGGCGCCTCAGCTCAAAGTTAACTGCTTCTCTTTTATTGTCATTTTCATAAAGCTGTACAACTGTGAAATCAAGAATTAGTGTTCTCCAGTTCTCTCAATAGCAAAACATGTGTATCACCTAGGCAGAAAGCGCTTCTTTTCCTTTTACTGAAAATAAACAAAATATAAATTTAAAAAATTTATACATATATGCTGATGCATTGCACATACACCCTATTTGTAATGGACTGAGAGTATGTTACATAGAGGCAGGACAATAAAGCAGGTGAAAACACTGACTCTCGAGTTCAATGCCAGGTTTTGAGATTTGCATTTGTAACTGCCTATCTCTGAAACCTTGAATAAGCTTATTTTTCACCTACCTTCCCCAGAGTCCCTATCTATGAATGTTGGGAAAATAGAAATGGTACCTAGTGTATAGGGCTATTGTATGGAATAAATGAGCTAAAGCAGGCAAAAAGTGCTTAGAACAGTGCCTGGCAAGTGGTAAGCTGTCACTACATCTTGGCTTTTTATTATAAGAGCTACATATCCTACAAAGCCGTTTTAAACAGACCTCTTTCTCTATACTGTGAATAACCTTCCAGCCAGAACTGTTTGCCTTTCAAAACCAGATTCCAGTCTCACATCCTCCCTAGATGAGTGACTACATGCACACTCATTATCAAGGCCAAGAAAAGCTGCAAATAATGCTGACGGTCATTAACTCTAATAATACTCCTTTTATGTTTGCTTTGTCCTGTCGAGTTTATGAACCATTTTCACATTCACCGCATCATTGGATTTTCACACCTCTGTAACAAAAGCGGCCAGCTATTATTTTTCATTTTTGAAAGACAAGAACTAAAGCACAAAGGGGTTAAAACAGCTTGCCTTTGGTTACCTGGAGGATGACCGTGAGCTCAGAGCATTGTAACTTCTGACCGTGGACCTTCTTTCCGCCCAGCACTGGTTGAGTAGGCTCTACTGACAGGTCTTAAGAGCAAAAATAGCTTCAAGCCTATAGTCCCTGACTCTCCCCAACACTCTTTTTCTGTTCTTTTTAAAAGAATAAGAAGTACCTTATTGTTTATTTTCCTCAAGGATTTTGGTACTAAGATCCTCCTTCCTTCAATATGATCTTCAAGTTCTGAGAAAATAGAAAATAGAGCCCACACAGGGCTTCCTGGGTAGAACTAGTGGTAAAGAACCTGTCTGCCAATGCAGGAGACATAAGAGATGTGGGTTTGATCTCTTGGTTGAGAAGATCTCCTGGAGGAGGGCATAGCAACCCACTCCAGTATTCTCGCCCGGAGAATCCCATAGACAGAGGAGCCTGGTGGGCTATGGTCCATAGGATTGCACAGAATCAGACGCAGCTGAAGCAACTTACCACAGCACACACAGAGACCCCTCACAAAAACTGATGTTTTCCTCATTCATAGGTGCTGTATTTAAGCCTAGTGGCTGCATAACAGAGGAGTTCAAGCAGCACTGACTCAGAGAGGCATTGTCTGGGTGTAATTTGTCTTTACTGGTTATCAGTTTCATGACCTTAAGAAAGTTGCTTAATTTCCCCCTGCCTCACTTGCCCCATCTATAAAATGGGGAGAACATATTACCTTCCTCATAGGGTTCTTGTGATGGTTGTAAGAAATAATATGTGTAAATTACTCAAAAGAGCATCTGACAAAATAGATGTGTGCTCCTGTTATTATTATGTGTGAGAAAAGAGTCTTTGATTTGTTCTCCTTTTGACTGGTTTTGCTCCAGCTGCCTACTGCAAGAACTGTCTCTGTGTGAACCAAAATGACCGGATCGTGTAAATCCTCAAATGCTAAACCAATGCACTGCATTGCATCTCTCACATTAGATCTTTGATTCTCCCAGATCTACTCTCCCTTGCACACCTTGAATTAAAATATCCATGGTCTCACATTGTCCCCAAACCTATCTCAACGCATCTATTTCCTGACTTTTACCCTCGTCACCATGATCCCCCTCCAGTTTTGCCTAAGGAATATGTTGCTATGGCAACACCTACCACCCACAGTCAACAATCAAATTTCATTTCTCAGACATAACTATTAAGAAATAAATGGTCCATGTAACATTCTTTGTGTTTGTTTCCCTGTTCATTTGTGAAATCTCCTACCTTTTCAAGGTATTAGTAAATGTAATAAAATACCCTTTTTAAACATTTGGGCAATAATTTGTTAATTCAACAAAGACACTGTTCAGATTCTCAATGTTTTATAAATAGCTTTCCATCAACATGAAGTTTAAGAAAAAAGTCACAGTCATAAGCTACTTCAGTCCTAGATTTTGTTTAGTCAAACTGCGTCTTATTTTGTAATAGGAACATAAAATGAATTGTTACATATTATTTGCTAAAAAGAATTCTGCCTCTTTAATTTTTAGAACCCAAAGTAAAAATGACTTATTTAACTGAGTCAGAAACAAGAAGAGTGGTGTAGGATTTCTCCCTCTCTTCAGTGGCCTCCCCACCAAATCCATTTTTATTTCCCCAATGGAGGACAAACTAATAACCCAAAGTATGTGTACGAGCCATGGCGAACATCGCACATTTCTAGGATACTATTCCCGGTGCATGGCCGGGTAAAACCCAGTCCAGCCCCCAAGAGTGGGATGTCATGTATCAATAGCAACCATGTTTAACTCGTTTCCATGCCTGACTCTCCAGCCTTCTCTTGGTGAGTCCTTAAAAAGTGATGTCTGCACTTGAGTCTCCTGCTGTGGAGGCCTGGGAATGGAGGTAAGGAGGAAGCTTTACCCTATCAAAGCCATCTCTCCACTTTGTTGACAGATAGAACAGCAGATGAATAAGCAGAAACCCACCCCCACCCTTCCCTTTATTCTCCCACTTTCTCCATCTCACCACCTCCTCCAATTCTCGTCTCCTATCTCTGATGATACTCCACACTGGTGATGATTAATCATAACCAGAACAGCATTTGACAAGAATACATATGAGTATGATATCACTTGAAGTTTAAGGAAAGAATATAGCTCAGAAAGTTTTAGGACAATGTTCTTATAAGAACTTTTTAGAATAAAACTCTTAGGAATTTTGACCACATGTCATTAAAAATCAGTGTCCATAACAGGAGGTTTTCATTTCTGTAAACTGTGAGGCCCCTTTTGTATTTTAACTTTACTGGAAAATCTCAGTTAACTCACTTAAAACATTAAAAACTCTTTTATAGATGTGGACAAGGGAAAAAAGGATAAGTGGCAGGAGCATAGAAAAGAGAAAGCACTTGAAAACTCTGCCTTATAAGATTATAAATAAGGTATGTAATAATGAATGTGCTGATTTTGCCTAATTCTGTGTTAAGAGATGTACTCTGAATTTTAAAGGAAGATGCACTTCTTTATTTAATTCAGAGAAAATGACTTAGGGATTCGTCCAAAAATTCTAAATATCAGACAAATCCTTCCTACCATACTGACATTTTCTATTAAAAGTGAGTAAATACTAGCACCAAAAATCAATGAAGTAATTCCTTTTGAAGAAGCAGTGTGGGTAGGTGGCAGAGAGACAATGGGTATATATCAGAAAAACAGACATCACAATAGACAGCAGCTGGGCCAAGGTAGGGCTTCCCTTGTGGCTCACACGGTGAAGCGTCTGCCTACGATGCAGGAGACCCGGGTTCAATTCCTGGGTCGGGAAGTTCCCCTGGAGAAGGAAATAGCAACCCACTCCAGTATTCTTGCCTAGAAAATCCCATGGACAGAGGAGCCCAGTAGGCAACAGTCCATGGGGTCGCAAGGTAGGCAACTACACAGTATAAGGTGATTCCCCACTGTGGAAAGTCCAGTTTTCCAGTAATAATGGTTAGTGCGTGGTTCCACTCTAACTGGGAAAGAATGAAAAGTTTTCTCTTGTTGAAAGTTATTCCAAGTGGATTTTTAAAATACTAGATTAATATAATTTTTGACCTGTCATAACTATAGCTTTTTCTTATATCTAGGCATTTACCCTCTGGAAATTATCATTTTAAGCAAGTTAAAAAGCAGTTAGATAAGACTTAGGGATTTCTCTGGTGAGCTTCCCTGGTGGCTCAGATGGCAAAGCGTCTGCCTGCAATGTGGGAGACACGGGTTCGATCCCTGGGTTGGGAAGATCTCCTGGAGAAGGAAATGGCAACCCAATCCAGTATTCTTGCCTGGAGAATCCCACAGACGGAGGGACCTCGTAGGCTACAGTCCACGGGGTTGCAAAGAGTTGGACACAATTGAGCAACTTCACTTTCACTTTTCACTTTCACTTTCTGGTGGCCTCAGTTCAGTTCAGTTCAGTCGCTCAGTCATGTCCGACTCTTTGCAACCCCATGAATCACAGCACACCAGGCCTCCCTGTCCATCACCAACTCCCGGAGTTCACTCAGACTCACGTCCATTGAGTCCATGATGCCATCCAGCCATCTCATCCTCTGTTGTCCCCTTCTCCTCCTGCCCCCAATCCCTCCCAGCATCAGAGTCTTTTCCAATGAGACAACTCTTCGCATGAGGTGGCCAAAGTACTGGAGTTTCAGCTTTAGCATCATTCCTTCCAAAGGAAACCCAGGGCTGATCTCCTTCAGAATGGACTGGTTGGATCTCCTTGCAGTCCAAGGGACTCTCAAGAGTCTTCTCCAACACCACAGTTCAAAAACATCAATTCTTCAGCACTCAGCTTTCTTCACAGTCCAACTCTCACATCCATACATGACCACTGGAAAAACCATAGCCTTCACTAGACGGAACTTTGCCGTCAAAGTAATGTCTCTGCTTTTGAATATGTTATCTAGGTTAGTCATAACTTTTCTTCCAAGGAGTAAGTGTCTTTTAATTTCATGGCTGCAATCACCATCTGCAGTGATTCTGGAGCCCAAAACAATAAAGTCTGACACTGTTTCCACTGTTTCCCCATCTATTTCCCATGAAGTGATGGAACCAGATGCCATGATCTTCATTTTCTGAATGTTGAGCTTGAAGCCAACTTTTTCACTCTCCTCTTTCACTTTCATCAAGAGGCTTTTTAGTTCCTCTTCACTTTCTGCAGGGTGGTGTCATCTGCATATCTGAGGTTATTGATATTTCTCCTGGCAATCTTGATTCCAGCTTGTGCTTCTTCCAGCCCAGTGTTTCTCATGATGTACTCTGCATAGAACTTAAATAAGCAGGGTGACAATATACAGCCTTGACGTACTCCTTTTCCTATTTGAAACCAGTGTGTTGTTCCATGTCCAGCTCTAACTGTTGCTTCCTGACCTGCATATAGGTTTCTCAAGAGGCAGGTCAGGTGGTCTGGTATTCCCATCTCTTTCAGAATTTTCCACAGTTGATTGTGATCCACACAGTCAAAGGCTTTGGCATAGTCAATAAAGCAGAAATAGATGTTTTTCTGGAGCTCCCTTGCTTTTTCCATGATCCAGTGATGTTGGCAATTTGATCTCTGTTTCCTCTGCCTTTTCTAAAACCAGCTTGAACATCTGGAAGTTCATGGTTCACATACTGCTGAAGCCTGGCTTGGAGAATTTTGAGCATTACTTTACTAGCATGTGAGATGAGTGCAATTGTGCGGTAGTTTGAGCATTCTTTGCCATTGCCTTTCTTTGGGATTGGAATGAAAACAGACCTTTTCCAGTCCCGTGGCCACTGCTGAGTTTTCCAAATTTGCTGGCATATTGAGTGCAGCACTTTCACAGCATCATCTTTCAGGATTTGAAATAGCTCCACTGGAATTCCATCACCTCCACTAGCTTTGTTCGTAGTGATGCTTCCTAAGGCCCACTTGACTTCACATTCCAGAATGTCTGGCTCTAGGTGAGTGATCATACCATCATGATTATCTTGGTCATGAAGCTCTTTTTTGTACAGTTCTTCTGTGTATTCTTGCCACCTCTTCTTAATATCTTCTGCTCTGTTAGCTTAGTAGTTAGGGTTCTGTACTTTCACTGCTGTGGCCCAGGTTCAACCCCTGGTTGGTAACTGAGATCTTGCAGTGTGGCCAAAAAAAAAGAAGAAGAAGAAGAAGAAGAAAAGAGAGAGAGAGAAAAGATTTAAACACAATGTAAAGAAAAAAAGTATTTCCTCCTCATCTTCACGATGGGAAGAAAGTGAAACAATTTCCTGAGAAGAGGTGGTGTATCTAAAATCAAAGGGAATTTCCTAATGGTGAAATTCAAACTAAACCCAATTTTAGCTAAAGAGCATCTTGATTGTTATCTTAATGAGTCTCAGGTGGAGATAGTCGTTGCCAAATTCAGCAGTTTCTAATGTTTGGCTTTTTTCACGGAAGACCTCAGAATATTTGAAATTAATAAAAGGTATTAGTACAGTATACCCCTGATGATGATTCAAGATACAGAGTTAAATTCACCAGAAGCTTTGCAGGCATGGGGTTAGGCCCCCAGAGTGTGTTAGTAGAAAGAAGAAACAAAGCAATTCTCTCCCTCACCATGTCAATGGAGAATTCATTTTCTAGGCTCTTCTTGTGTCCAGTACTAATAAGAGGGAACTCCACTTGAATTCCTTTGAGAATGTACACAGTTTAAATCTGGTATCATGTTTAACTTGTCTGCTTTATACTTTAGAGAACTAAAAGATTTATACCTTGAAGCTATTTTTTGCCCAAATGCTTTGAAAGGAGAGCACATTAGTGCATTGAACTCTGTGAGCAGTGTCTGATGTAATGAATGGATGATTTAACATGGGATTAACACTCTTCTCACAAAAATACCTCCGGTGTATACAGACCAAGGTCTCAAAACAAAGGCAGCTAGCCTCCGAAGGCAACCAGACATTCTGATTGGTCAGATAAAGCCAGCGTTTATTATTTTAATTATGAAAAGGCAAATCATTGTTCTTATCAGCCTCCAGCGATAAAACAGGACCCATGGGCTTCCTTTATTAGTTGTTGATATTAATCAGACAACCTGCTTTACTGCTATTCTAGTTGCTCTGGAGGGTCTAGATGCAGTCCAAAGTATCAAATTAATGACCATGAAATGCAGTTGAAAAACTACAACTATCACACAGGAAACAATAGCAAATAATACCAGGTGATATATTCATACAGCAAAGGCTCCTGCTTCTGTTAGAGAGAAATGAGAAGCCACATAGATTTTTTTTTTAAGCTGGGAGAAGGAGTGGGGAGAAGAGGGTACTTAAGTGGATCTGAGCTTTGTGATAACCTTGGAGGAAGTGTGGAAGTCAGAGTGTGCTCAGGTGGGAGCAGGCAGAGGCGTGTAACAGGAGTAGAGAGACCAGGTTCGGAAGCTAAGAATCTAGTTGATATAGAACAGAGGTAGTGGGAACAGAGAGAGTACAAAGGATACATTCAAGAGACGTGTCTAATGTGGGAGCCATAGGAAAGAGTAATCAATTGGTCATGGAAGAAAGAAAGAGGAGGGTTCAAGGATATCTGTGGTTTCTCCTTTGGACAAAGATCTTAACCTAAAATAGACAGTTATGGGAATTTTGGCATGAAGTGATGATAACTTCAGTCTAAAGGCAGGACAGTTTTGATGTTAGAAAACTCAGAACCAGACTCATAGACTTAGAGAATGAATGTACAATTATCAAGAGAGAAGGATTGTGGAGAGGTATAGATTGAGAATTTGGGATTGACATATATACACTGCCATATTTAAAATAAAATGTCTTTCCATGGGGAAAAAAAAACCCTCAGGCAAATACTGTGGCTGTAGGTCAGACATCTGACAGAACTCAAGGCTCCATTGACTACAGGTATATGCATATAAAACTGATGCCTGTGCTGTCTACTGTGTTCTCAGCACCCAACACCCCTGAAAATGAAGCTCTACTATTCACTTTAAAAAGTTGGCTTGAAATTCAGCATTCAAAAAACTAAGATCATGACATCCAGTCCCATCGCTTCATGGCAAATAGATGGGGAAACAATGGAAACAGTGACAGACTTTATTTCTTGGGCTCCAAAATCACTGCAGATGGTGATTGCAGCCATGAAATTCAAAGACCTTGGAAGAAAAGCTATGACTAACCTAGATAGCATATTAAAAAGCAGAGACATACTTTGCTGACAATGGTCCATTTAATCAAAGCTATGGTTTTTCCAGTAATCATGTATGGATGTGAGAGTTGGACCATAAAGAAAGCTGAGAGCTGAAGCATTGATACTTTTGAATTGTGGTGCTGAAGACTCTTGAGAGTCCTTTGAACTGCAAGGAGATCCAACCAGTCCATCCTAAAGGAGATCAGTCCTGAATATTTATTGGAAAGATTGATGCTAAGCTGAAGCTCCAATACTTTGGCCACCTGATGTGGAGAACTAACTCACTGGAAAAGACCCTGAGGCTGGGAAAGATTGAAGGCAGGAGGAGAAGGGGACAACAGAGGATGAGATGGTTGGATGGCATCACCAACGCGATAGAAATGAGTTTGAGCAAGCTCCAGGAGTTGGTGATGGACAGGGAAGCCTGGCATACTGTAGTCCTTGGGGTCACAAAGAGTTGGACATGACTGAGCGACTGAACTGAATATTCACTTGAGGGTTCACAGACTTGATGCTCAGCTACCATTCTCCTTCACTCCTCCAGTAGAATTTGATCCTGTTTCTACTATAGCTGCCTACCCTTTGTCCTCAGTGTATCCTTGCCCCTCCAGGATCAGTGGGTCAAGAATGTGTTCTCTGAAATCTTCTTTTACAGCCAGTCCATCCTAAAGGAGATCAGGCCTGGGTGATCATTGGGAGGACTGATGCTGAAGTGAAACTCCAATACTTTGGCCACCTCATGCGAAGAGTTGACTCATTGGAAAAGACTCTGATGCTGGGAGGGACTGGGAGCAGGAGGAGAAGGGGACGACAGAGGATGAGATGGCTGGATGGCATCATCGACTTCGATGGACATGAGTTTGAGTGAACTCCGGGAGTTGGTGATGGACAGGGAGGCCTGGCGTGCTGCGATTCATGGGGTCGCAAAGAGTCGGACACGACTGAGCGACTGAACTGAACTGAATTGCTTTTCTTCATAGCACTTATCACACTTTGTAACTATCTGTTAATTTTTTGTCTTTCATGAGATCATAAATTCCTTTAAAGTGAAGACACGTTTCTATTTTATTTATCACTAGATTTTCAGTGCAGGGTTCAGTGTCAAGGATGTGGGAGGTGCTCAATAAATATACCCTGAATGAATGAATGATGAGTTCTCCGTTTCAGTTCCGTTGCCTTTGATGTTCTGTGTACCTCATGGATGCTGTTTCCATGAGCAGAATTCCGGTAGTCAATTGTATGTGGTTGGAGAAAGTGAAAGATAAAAGCATGATGGAAAAATATAAGTGGATTTAATGTCTCACCAGAGAAAGGAGATGAACAAGGGAAATGTCAGGGACTCAGACCTGTGTGCCCGAAAGCTTTCTCTCTGTCATCTCCTGCTATCGGGGCGTGCTGCATTACGGTCCAGGGGAAAAAAAAGAAAAGAAAAGCTCTATTTTGGTAGTTGAGTTGGTGTTGTACTCAAATTCAAGTTACAATAGGCTGAATTATATGGTAATTCTATTTTTAATTTTTCAAGGAACCATCATACTGTTTTCCATAGCAGCTACACCATTCTGTATTACCCCTAATAGTCGACAACTGTGTGACTATAATTAAGATTACTGAGCTGTATGCTTAAAAATACTTAAGATGGTAAATTTTATGTTATGTCTTTTACCACTTTTTTTTAAAATGTGAGGTATCATTGGGTACCTACAGGGTGTTGCTACTGCAAGGAGATCAAACCAGTCAATCCTAAAGGAGGTCAGTCCTGAGTATTCATTGGAAGGACTGATGCTAAAGCTGAATCTCAAATTCTTTGGCCACCTGATGCAAAGAACTGACTCATTAGAAAAGACCCTGATGCTGGGAAAGACTGAAGGCAGGAGGAGAAGGGGACGACACAGGATGAGATGGTTGGATGGCATCACCAACTCAATGGACATGAGTTTGAGCAAGCTCCGGGAGTTGGTGATGGACAGGGAAGGCTGGCGTGCTGTACTCCATGCGGTCGCAAAGAGTCAGACATGATTGGGGGACTGAACTGAACAGAGTGCTGCTAAGCATCTCAGCTGACAGATTCCTTGAATGATACTGGAACCTGTAAACCCCAGTGTTTCCGTGGAGAGCCTCAGGGGAGAAGATGGAGTGTTGAATAATAAAACCCATTCTAACCTTATCACTACCCTGAGTTTTCATCCAGATGAATTAAGTATTCTCATTGTTCATAAAAAGCCTGAATATCAGTTTTAAATTGACTATGAAGTAGTAAGGAAAAAATATTAGGAAATTTAATATATTTTACTTGGCCTTCTTTCTTGCACTTAATATTTTGTTTTCATTAAGCTACCCCAAGCTGAATTTAAGATAATTTTGTCTTCTTTCATCATTTGATTGTCCTATAAAGCCTCCTGTGATCCAATTCTTAATATTGATGGGCTTTCAGTAACTCAAAAATATCCAAAGGATACTGGCCTCTAACACTGCCCTCATATTTTTGTGCTCTTTTAAAAGAATCCAGAGTATTCTCTTGAGCAGTTTCAAAAGGTGAAGAGGACTAATTTCCTGAACATAAACATAGACTCAACAATAAGAATTTTATATGTATTCCCTGTTGACCTATATATATATATGTGTATATATATATATATAAAACAAATAAAAAATATATTTTTATAGATAAATTTTTGTGTATATATATATATATATAATATCTCAGATGGAGATTTGGAGAAGGAAGAATCTATTCCAGGCTGAGAATTAACAAAGGTAAATGTTTATTCCAAGAGAGAGGCCGGCAAATTGAATTCTTAACCCTTATCTTTAAAGAGGGATAAGGCAGAGCTAATACTCCACAACAGGAAGAGAGAGTCAGAGAAAGGCCAGGGGAGCTGCCTTCTCCCCTGTTGGACTGCGGCTCCGAGGTGTAGCAGAGTTATTGTGTGCCTGTCTGTTGCTGAGCCTTTTTCTGAATTCTCTCAGTACAGAGAATGGAAGAGGGTGTTCTGCTCTGCTGGCAAAGCCTTCTCTGTGCTGAAACCCCACTCTCTCCACTGTCCAAATATTCACAAAGGAGGTTCAGGAATGAGTGAGGAGGAATTTCCACAGCCTTTTCCCTGATGGCAAGTATTTCTGCTGGTTTTCCAAGCCACTGGGCAGAAGACCCAAAGCCTGTCAGAGGCTTACTGCAACCTTCCTCCAGGTCTCCCTGTCCTGGTCCTGAAGGCACATTCAGATACTAACCCAAGAATGCTGCAGTCATTCAAGACTATCCAGCTTGTAACGGACATCACATCTCTAAATCCCTGCCTGACTCTCCAGTTTCATCTCCTGCAATTCAGGGTGACCCTGCTAAATTGAAGACCAAGAAAACTATAATCCTCAAGAGGATTCCCCAGTGAGATTTTCCAATCAACACCTATCCAGTCACACAGAGTGAATGGGGAAGGGTTATTATTAAGCAATAACATGTTCACAAATACACTTAAAATTGTGAATTCCTATGCTAAATATGAGGTATTGAAAGTAGGTTGGTACAAAGTATCCTAATCTTTCAATAACTGTAAAGCCAAATCTACAGCAAGACACAAAATTCACGCTAAATTCGCAAAAGGTATAATTTAGCAAAAATATAGTAACCATGATCTTCAGTATTTCATAGATGTGTGTGGCTGTAACTATAGTATAGCAAGCGGTACTTTTCCTAGTCTCCCCACTATAATAAATCATGTCATATTACATGAATGCAGGACAAAACAAAGAGGTAGAGTACCAAAAAGATATATGGCATCCAATTTTATTGAATACATTTGCCGGAATCACTGCTATTTTAAAACAAAAATTCCTGATGCTAAATCTGAAAGTCAAAAATCTTCTGAAGGTAATGGATCTGAAATGTCTTATAATAGTAAGAATAAATCACATTTCTGGAATAGACAAGCCAATATAGAATCTGTTGTGCAAGGGTGTGTGAATTTCTCAGATACACAGCCCCTAAAACAGGCCAGATAGTAAGTCTGGCTAATAATAATCTCAGGGTCCCTGCCTCTACAAGGTAAATGCTAAGGTAACTGCTGATTATCCCTAGTACTTACAAAGTGATAACAGATAAGCCTAATGGGATTTGAATTTAAGTAGCTGTGATTTTTTCCCCCTCCCTCTTCCAGCTCTGTGAAGTGAAAATTCCATAGGCACCAATAGGAAAGCACGCTTTCAGACTTAAGGCATGCCCTGATGACCAAGCACACTTATCGTACAAATCCTACGAGACCAGATCAGAGTATGCCACTAGCGCTGGAACAGGCACCACAATAAGCTGTCTACAGGCTCTAAAGAGAAATCCCACCCACTTTGTTACAACAAGAATTTCTTAAAACAGGAAGAGTAGTACTTCCAATCACTTTGTTAAGAGACACACTAGCCAACAGGACTAGAACTGCTGGCCTCATGGAATAATGATCTGATTCATGACAAAAAAAGCTAGAAAATTCCGTGTGTTCACTTATTTAATATAGAGCATCTTTGCTACATCACCAGCACTTTATGTGTGTCTACACACATGCACACTCTGTGTGAGTGTTATTTCTTGAATGCCTACCATAGGCCTACCATTACTAGGGACCTGGGATAAATGCTGAAGAGAGACTGCACAAGTGCTGCCCCCAAGGAAATTCAGTCTAGTGGAGCAGTGTTTCTCGAACTTTTAACATGCATTCACGTCATCTGGGGAGCTTGTTAATGTACAAATTCTAGTTCCTTGTGTCTGGGGTGGTGCTGAAATTCTGTGTTTCCAAGGCAGGAGACACAAGTGATACCAGTTTGATCCCTGGGTTGGAAAGATCCCCTGGAATTGGAAATGGCAACCCCCTCCAGTATACTTGCTGGGGAAATCCGATGGATAGAGGAGACTGGTGGGCTCCAGTCCATGGGGTTGCAAAGAGTAACATGATTGAACACAAACACAACTAGTCCCCTTTAAGGCCAGTGTTCTTGGCATTTGCGTAGTAAGGTACTGGAGGACATAGACAGCGTATCACACAATTAGAGAAGGGAAAAGCACAAGCATCCATGAGATCAAATAGAGTGGGGAACCTCATATATACTTCAGGGTTTAGTGAGGACTTTAAGCCACAGGAGTTAGAGTTTAAACTCATGTGTAAGCCACAGGAGTTTAGAACGTGGCAGACTGAGTTATTGAGACCAACTGTAGTGAGTGCTACATACACCTTTGGTGTCTTTCTGCCTGAAGGTATTTTACTCTACATCAGAGTGTGCAGGACCTGGTTCAGGGATTGTTGGGAGTGCCTAAGGCCAAATACCCTGGAGCTACTTGCTTGAAGCTAGTTGGTACAGCTTCACCACCTGTTGGCGGGACACACTTGGGTTTCATAGATTCTCAGATGGTTCCCTCCAGTATTGGTCGGTAGTTGCCCACAGTCATAACTCATTAACTTCCCTGTCTCATTTGTTGTCAGTGACTTCTGCCTCACCTCCAAATAAATTACTATGAAGAGCTCCAAAATCCTTGTCTCAGTGTTTGTTTGTGAAAGTGAAGTCGCTCAGTCGTGTCCGACTCTTTACGACCCCATGGACTGTAGCCTACCAGGCTCCTCCCTCCATGGGACTCTCCAGGAAAGAGTATTGGAGTGGGTTGCCATTTCCTTCTCCAGGGGATCTTCCCGACCCAGGGACTGAACCCGGGTCTCCTGCATTCCAGGTAGACGCTTTAACCTCTGAGCCATGGGGAACTTGAATTAAGAAATCATCCCTTTCAAAGAAGACAACAGCAATGAAATATACACGCACTCATGTTTGTCTATATGTGTACACACACACACACAACCAGGTTGAATTCTAAGGGGTTAGAAAGAACATGGAAACCTAAGTGAGTGCTGTGACTGCCTACTTTTGACCTTGGACATTTGCCACCAATCTTGCTGATCTTGAACTTTTATAGCTTTACAAGGAGAGAAGAACAAATGTCCAAATTCACTCCCACCCAAGGAAACCTCCTACCAATCAGCTGAGCTACTCCTCAATGTCAGGATAAATCAGAAATAAACCTCTCCTAAGATCAGAGAACTGCAGGAGAAGTTACCTTGGGATTGAACAGAGGAGAGAGGAAATATCTTAACAAAGCTGTAACCAGAAACTGTTCCCATTCCCTGACTGGGATGGTGGCTTCTTGTTTATTATAAAACTGTCTATAAGTATTTCAAGTACTTATGTACATTTTATCCCACAATTTTCAATGATATAATTTAAAAAAATCTAACAGACAAGAAAGGAATGAGGTCAATCAAGGGAAATCACGTAAGAATTATGAGATGTTTTGGAGGAACAGAGAACTGGCTAGTGTGGCTGGAGTACAATGAGCAAGGGGGAGAATGGTGGTGGATTCAGTCATATATTCATTTACTCATCTGTGACAAGTACTACCTTATGGAGCTTGTGTTGAATGAGAGACAGGCAAGAACAATCAAATAAATGAACAAGATAATTTCTATGAAGAAAACAAAATAGGTTGGTATCACAGAATGGCTGGGGCTAGAGAGTTAACTTGGTGGGAAAATGGAGATTGGGTTGCCTTGAAAGGTCTCACTTAGATGGTGGCAGAGAGACCAGAGACCAGAGAGATAAGAGGATAACCTAGAAAGAGAAAGGTCTCAATAAGGATTTGAGCTTTATTTTATTTTAGGAGCAACAGAGGTATACACAGAAGAGAGACAATCAGACTAAGGTTCTTAAAGATCATACAGATGAGTCTGAAGAATTCACATGGGGTTCAAAACGATGCAGGCAGAATGGCAAGAAGATATTTGATAGGGGTGGACTAGAATGATCGTGAGTGAAAGTGAAGTCGCTCAGTCGTGTCCGACCCTTTGCGACCCCATGGACTGTAGCCTACCAGGCTTCTCCATCCATGGGATTTTCCAGGCAAGAATACTGGATTGGTTACCATTTCCTTCTCCAGGAGATCTTCCCGACCCAGGGATTGAACCTGGGTCTCCCACATTATAGGCAGACGCTTTACCATCTGAGCCACCAGGGATCATAGTGAGACATAAAACTAGATCATTCAAAGTATACTGTAGACTTAAAATGTTCCTTACACTTAACCTCTGGTACAGAGGAAATCACTAATCATGGAGTCCTAGCATTTTGGCTCTAATGATTGAGCAGATGACTGGCATATTACTGAAGCTGAATCAATCAGAATCTTTTCCTGGAATTTTACTAATGGAGCTAGAGGAGAAGGCTCTCCTTTAGTAGAATGTTACAAGGGTATACCATGAGAACTGCCAGTTTTTTTGTTCATGTCTTTTGAATAGAGACAGAAGGAAGCAGGAGAGGATGCAGCCATGAAGAGGGAAGAGAAAGGGAGAGAGATTAAGACAAACCCTAGTGTGATTTTATCTCCTGGCTGCTGTGGTTTTGGCAGTATTCCACTTGACTATTGGACCTACTCCAGGATTTTCCCAGTTACAAATCATATAATTCCTTTTAGCATTAAGCTAATTTGAGTTGGATTTCTGTCAATTACAATAAAATTTAAAAAAACACAACCCATATAAGAGGTGAGGAAGGTGATGGTGAGCATCTTAAAGGATAGATGTTCCACTTACTGAAATGATAAAGGCGAGTTGAGAACCCGGGTCAGGATGTAAGAACCAAAGTTATGTCTGCTGCGGCTGCTGCTGCTGCTAAGTCGCTTCAGTCATGTCCGACTCTGCGACCCCATAGACGGCAGCCCACCAGGCTCCCCCGTCCCTGGGATTCTCCAGGCAAGAACACTGGAGTGGGTTGCCATTTCCTTCTCCAATGCATGAAAGTGAAAAGTGAAAGTGGAGTCGCTCAGTTGTGTCTGACTCTTAGTGACCCCATGGACTGCAGCCTACCAGGCTCCTCCATCCATGGGATTTTCCAGGCAAGAGTACTGGAGTGGGGTGCCATTGCCTTCTCCGAAAGTTATGTTTAGGAAATGGGAATCTGAAATACAATATGAGATATCAAATACTAAGTACATGGTGGATATATGAATTTAGAGCTTAGCTGAGAAACCAGTGTGGATTTGTTTGGGCATCATTGGCATACAGATGATATCCCAAACCATAGGATGATATGAGATGAGATTACATGAAAGAAAGTATCCAGAAGAAAGAGAAAAGGGCCCAGGACTAGGACCTGATCAGATAGATGCAAATCTTTAAGAAAAAGGTTTGTAATTCACATACCATCCCCCTGCTTCCATACGACTGTAGTCTGTTTGTCTGCTGGATGTTATTAGCTGACCCTACAAGTTTCACCTTCGTTGTGATCAGTCAAAAAAAAAAAAAAAAGGTCTGGGTAAGAGGGGTGTGTGTGTGTGTAACTTTAAAGTAGTGAGACTGATTTTCAAGTGTAGCACATAAACTGGCTCTGTAGGCAATTAAAAAAAAATCTTAGATAAATATTTATACTTTAGAACTTGGTAGGCATTTGGATTATAACAAGGCTTTTGTGTGCATGAGTCATACCTCCATTATTTCTTGATTATAAACTTGGCAATGGGGACATGTACTAGGTCTGTAACGGCCACTGGAGAATAATTTTCTATATTACCTCCAGGGCACATGGAACATGACCAGGACTGCCTCTGTTTAGAGAGCAGTTTGAACGAAGGAGCATAAAGTTTAATGTCTTTTAAAATTTCTTGTTTCTGTCGTAAACCAAATGAGTACCTGTTATTGTGACCTACATTTCTGAAATGAGTGACTTTGTATAAATGTATGCAGACGACTTAAAGACGATGCTACCTAAAAGAAGTCTTTGCCTGTTCAAGTGTTATGTGAATTTGTTAGGTTAAGAGTCTGTACGATCTGTTGCATTAAGGGTCATATCCTACATCTTGATTAGGCCATGTACGTAATATGATTAGAAGCTGTTTTCAGAAAATAAAATTACCAAATTTTATCATTCTTTAAGTACTATCATATATACTTGAGACTTAGAATTTAAAATTTACTCAGTTTGAAATATAAAGAAAATGATCATTTTGTTAAGGTTCAATAGACATTTTGTTAAGGTCCAATACACATTTTGTTATGGTTCAATACAGTTCTAAAAGGCAATGAATCTTTACAATTCTTGGTCTCTAGCATAGATTAGCTTCTGAATGCCATGTTCTCCTACTGGAATGTTGTTTCCTTTTCAATTTCCTCTGAAGTATTTTTATATATCTTTGGTGATCTCTGAAATATGCTAAGACCCAGATGTTGTTTTCTTTCAACAGTAGCAGAATTTATTCAGTGAGATTGACAACTTTATAAACTTATAACTTGAATGTGATTAGTGAAATTTTATCCTTCTCCATCATTGTTTCTGACATTTTGAAATTAATAATCAAATGAAAATATTGGGCTAAACTTATTCTCCTTATATATGGTCTCTAGTTCTTTGAATGGGGTGACCCTGTATAAATGAATGAACAAATAAATATCATACATGATTCTAAATAATAATGCACAGATTGTCTAAAAAAGAAACAAATATTTTACTATGCTTCAGATTAATAATAGCTTACATTTAGAAATGTGTTACCTTCAAAATAATGTGGGGATCAAAGGGAATATACTGACAATATTTCTTGAAAATATAACTAGCATCTTATTTTGTTTATACCCTACATTTTGGAATTCAGCTGCTCAGAGTCAGATTAATTATAATGTTTGGTTCATGTCATTCATCATTTGTCCAGATAAAGCCACTTTTCTTTATTTTATTAATTATGTAATTACTGATTTTTAATAATGGAATAACCACCTACAAACCCACTATCCAAATCAAAAGCTAGGACTCTAACTACAGCCCACATCAAATACCATTTCTCCTACCAGCATACTGATCAGATTAACTCATATTGCTACTTGCAACTATATTTCATTCATTTTGATTGCTATATAATATTCATTGAGTGAATGTATCATAGGTTATTGATCTGTCATCTGTTGCTTGACATTTGGATTAATTCTGTTTTTTTAAATATGAACAATGCTGCTATCAGCATCCTTTTATATGTTTTCTTGTACATGTGCAAGCTTCTCTTGAGTATTATATACCTGAGCATGAAAATTATACTGAGGTAAACAGTATATGAATGTTCAATTTTGGGAAAAAGTCACAAGCATTCCCAAAGTTGTTACTCTTATCTGTAATATATAAAAAAGGCTATAGATTTTCACTTTCTATTGTCAGCATTTCAAATATTTGGAATCCAGTGGAGGTAAAATAGTATCCTATTATGATGGTAATAGCATTATTTGGAAATAAAACAGTCTGGGAATAAGGTTTACTCTCTTTTTTTTTTTTTTTTTGGCTGTGCTGGGTCTTCATTGCTACTCTAGGGCTGTCTCTAGTTGCCCTGAGCAGGGGTCACTCCTCCTTGTGGCACTCAGGCTTCTCGTTGCCCTGGCTTCTCTTGTGGAGCATAGACTCTAGGGCATAGGCACTCAGTAGTTGTGGCTCTCAGGCTTATATGCCTAGCCGCATGTAGGATCTTCCCAGATCAGGGATTGAACTCATGTTCCCTGCATTGGCAGGTGGATTCTTAACCACGGGACCACCAGGTAAGTCCTAAAGTTTACTTTTGAGTTGATCAAAATATTTTGGAACTGATAGAGGTGATGGTTGTGTAACATTGAGAATGTACTAATTAATCACCTTGAATGTACACCTTCAGTTCAGTTCAGTTCATTCGTTCAGTCATGTCCGACTCTTTGCAACCCCATGAATCGCAGCACGCCAGGCCTCCCTGTCCATCACCAACTCCTGGAGTTCACCCAGACTCATGTGCATCAAGTTGGTGATGCCATCCAGCCATCTTATCTTCTGTCGTCTCCTTCTCCTGCCCCCAGTCCCTCCCAGCATCAGTCTTTTCCAGTGAGTCAACTCTTCGCATAAGGTGGCCAAAGTATTGGAGTTTCAGCCTCAGCATCAGTCCTTCCAATGAACACCCAGGACTGGTCTCCTTTAGGATGGACTGGTTGGATCTCCTTGCAGTCCAAGGGACTCTCAAGAGTCTTCTCCAACACTGCAGTTCAAAAGCATCAATTCTTCAGCACTCAGCTTTCTTCACAGTCCAATTCCCACATCCATACATGACCACTGGAAAAACCATAGCCTTGACTAGACAGACCTTTGTTGGCAAAGTAATATTGCTGCTCTTTAATATGCTATCTAGGTTGGTCATAACTTTCCTTCCAAGGAGTAAGCGTCTTTAAAATGGTTCATTTTATGTTATGTGAATTTTACCTCCATTAAAAAAAATAAACCCACAGGCTCTGAGTTCATCCTTGTTCCGTTGGCATACCAACCATCCATACATGATCTCTGCATTTCAGTTTTCTCATCTGAAAAGTGGGTACATAAGTAACAGCAACCTCCAATGGCATTCAGGAGCACCAGACCTGCTATTGCTAGAATAAATATTCAATCAAGTGAGCTGTTAATAAAAATCAATAATAAATTTAAAATATTAAAAATTAAAACATCCATTCATTTTTAGTTCTCTCAGGTATATTGTACATTTCAAACTATGTTAGTGGTGTATAAGTCGATTGTTGTTTTTCAGTTGCTAAGTCGTGTTTGCCTATTTGCGACCCCATGGACAGCAGCATGACTTCCCTGTCCTTCACTGTCTCCCGGAGTTTGCTCAAACTCATGTCCACTGAGTTGGTGATGCCATCCAACCATCTCATCCTCCATCGCCCCCTTCTCCTCCTGCCCTCAATCTTTCCCAGCATCAGGGTATTTCCAGTGAGTCAGTTCTTTGCATCAGGTAGCCAAAGTATTGGAACTTCAGCTTCATCATCAATCCTTCCAGTGAATATTCAGGGTTGATTTCCTTTACGATTGACTGGTTTGATCTCCTTGCTGCCCAAGGGACTCTCAAGAGTCTTCTCCAGCACACAATTCAAAAGCATCAATTCTTTGGCACTCAGTCTTCTTTACGGTCCAACTTTAACATAGGTCAATACAAAGTAATTAATTACAAAAGGATATATGTCTTATTTTGTCCTAGTTTGTTTTTCTAACATCATCACAGGCATAGCCAGGACTGTGATAGGCAGTCATTATGGCCAATATCTTCACTTCTAATATCCCACCTCTCTAGGCAGAATGCCCATAGGAAAATCATGTATTTACTATAAGTTTTTCAATCATTTAGTCTTTCTTACTTTGGAACCCTGACCACATCTCAAGTGATTTTTAAAATATCTAGGAAATTTCCACTGACTACTTAGATTTGTAGAAAGTTTTATTTTGGTAAAGTATACAGTACTGCATAGACACATTTATAAACATGCATTCATTAGACTGCAAAGGTATAGAGAGTTGGCCCAAGTAATTAGGTATTTTTAAAATCCATTCAGTTAGATTTCTAGATTTCCATGTTCCTTAACATACTTAATTTAAATGCAGAATCATGTTTAAGGTGACTCTAGGGCATCTGAAATGAAGGACTATTCAATGTCCTTTAAATGGGGAAACAGCAAGGGTAGGAGAGAAATCCTGCCACCAGACTCCACAGTCAGCAAAAGCACCATAAGTGTGATGATGATTCTTGGTGTTTACTATCATTTGTTAAGATACAGTACGTAGAATTTCCAAAAGGAAGAGTGAGAAGTGATGAAAGTGAGGTGGTGGTGGTTGTTCAGTGGCTGGGTCATGTCTAAAGTGAGGTAGAAGCACACAAATGTGGTCCCGAGAGCTTCCTTCCTGCCCCTCCTACTAACCTGACAGTCTAATCCAGCAACAGTGAGTGTAAGAGCCTGGTGTGCATTACCTGTGGAATCCGAACTTTCATTCTGATTATAGATACTTACAAGCATCAGGCATGGTTAAGAGTGCTTAGCTGAAACTATGTACTTCTAATCGAAAGTTATTTGGTCACCGTGAGCCAAAGTACACAATAATTTTCTAAAATGATGCATTTTGTCTAAATTGTTAACAAGAAAATCCTTTCACAGACCATGCCGTTTAACTCTCTTTGTTCACCTTTAATTCCTCTCTGCTTGCAACTGAGTCGAAGGATTTGTATCAAAACAAAACAGCCCTTGGAACTCTGAAGAAATGGACCCGTCTCTTCTTAAGCTTTTTTAAGCTGCAGGGTATTTTTTTACAGTATACAGTACACATACTAATGTAATAAATATTTTAATTTCTTAAGGATATTGAACTCTAGTGTCCCTTAGAGGGGACTTTTATAACTTACTGCTACAAATATTCGCACTTAATCATAAAAGAAAATGATATTAAAATAGTTCAAGGATAAAATCCTATGTGGGGTAGTTGTTCTCAAACAGGCCATGATATCATTTATATATAACCTATAAGCTTGAAGAAGTTATGAATCAATATAGTGGCAAGGAACCTAACATAACAGTTAAGATCAATGCTTGTTATTTTTCATTTAGGCCTAGAAACACACTTCCTTTCCTGAATGAACTAATAAGCCCATTTCAAAGAGAAAGAAATGGAAGCGAAAAACAAAGTTTTAAGGTGAGCCTTGCCTGAAGAAACAGACTTTCCCTTTTCAGATACCAGAAAGGAACTTCTTTGACTAGCCAATCAGTTCAGTTCAGTCTCTCAGTCGTATCCGACCCTTCGAGACGCTATGGACTGCAGCATGGCAGGCTTCCCTGTCCTTCATTATCTCCCGGAGTTTGCTCAAACTCATGTCCCTGGAGTCGGTGATGCCATCCAACTATCTCATCCTCCGCTGCTCATCCTCTGACTAGCAATTCGCACTGCCATATCGGCTTCGACAGCACAGTGCAGCGGAGCCAAGGAGAGACCAGGGCTTTCATAGTGCTGCCCCTGGTGGCGAGAGGAGGTGCTTATATTTCGCACAAGATTCCCCCATCCCCACTCCGCCCTCAACCCCGAGTCTCGGGACTGAGGGAGACGGGAGCCGTCTAGAAATTGTCGTGAGGCCAACTCCGCGGCTCCGGACGCAGCACAATGGGCGGGCGTGGGCGCTCAGCGAGTTCCTCTTCTCCAGCCCTTCCTGCCAGTGTTCGCCAAAATGTTTGGGGGTTTGAGGCTGCGAAACTCCCTGAGCTGGGGGAAAAACGATAAACGCTTCTTCCCAGGGGCGATTTTCTTTTCTATTTCTCCGGCCCTCACCAGGGTGTTTGACCTTCGGGCGGACAGCGTTCCCCGTGCCCTGAAGCCAGCTGTGTTCCTGACCCCAGAATAAATCAGGGCTGCCCGCGGGGCCTCGCAGAGCTCCGGACACGTTTCCTGTCGAGGCCTAAGGGAAGCGGTTTGCCGCCGGGACCCTGGAGGGGAGGCTTGGCGGTCGAGGGGACTGGCGGGGGTGGGGTGGAGTGGGGGGAGCGGGAAGCGGGGGGAGCCAGCGGTGGGAGGCGGTGCCCGCGCTCCCGGGACATCCCCACGCCCTCTGACGGTACAGACCCAAGCTGGGAGCAGCTGTGGGCGCTGGGCCTGCAAGATGAGGCCGGCGCTCGCCCTGTGCTTCCTCTGGCAGGCTTTCTGGCCCCGGCCCGGCCGTGGCGAGCACCCCACCGCCGACCGCGCGGGCTGCTTGGCCTCGGGGGCCTGCTACAGCCTGCACCACGCTACCTTCAAGCGGCAGGAGGCCCAGGAGGCCTGCAACCTGCGCCACGGGGTGCTCAGCACGGTGCGCGGGGGCACGGAGCTCCGCGCGGTGCTCGCGCTCCTGCGGGCGGGCCCGGGGCCGGGAGGGGGCTCCAAAGACCTTCTCTTCTGGGTGGCACTGGAGCGCCGGCGATCCAACTGCACCCTGGAGAATGAGCCTTTGCGGGGTTTCTCCTGGTTGTCCCCCGACGTCGGCGGGTCGGAAAGCGACACGCTGCAGTGGGTGGAGGAGCCCCAACGCTCCTGCACCGTTCGGAGGTGCGCGGGACTCCAGGCCACCGGGGGAATCGAGCCCGCGGGCTGGAAGGAGATGCGATGCCACCAGCGCGCCGACGGCTATCTGTGCAAGTACCAGTTCCAGAGCGTGTGCCCCGCACCGCGCCCCGGGGCCGCTTCGAACTTGAGCTACCGCGCGCCCTTCCAGCTGCACAGCGCGGCGCTGGACTTCAGTCCCCCGGGGACGAAGGTGAGTGCGCTCTGCCCTGGGCAGCTCTCCATCACGGCCACCTGCACCGCGGACGAGGTCGGCGCGCGCTGGGAAGGGATACCCTCCGGGGCCGAGCTCTGTCCCTGTCCCGGGAGGTATCTACGGGCTGGCAAGTGCGCTGAGCTCCCTGAATGCCTAGACGACGTGAGAGGCTTTGCTTGCGAGTGTGCTGAGGGTTTCGTGCTGGGGAAAGACGGACGCTCCTGTGTAACCAATGGGGAAGGACAGCCGACCCCTGCAGGGACCCAGGTGCTCACCTGGCACCCTCCAGCTACTGCAGCCAGCCTCGCGCCGAAGGCAACGTGGTCACCCAGTGTCCGGGAGAGGCCTGGAAAGATACCCAATGCCCCTGGACAAGGCAGTGCAGCAGCATCTTTTCCCGAGATACCTCGGTGGGGAGCACAGAGCACGCTGTCTACCCTTCAGATGTCCCCTCAAACAGAGGTAAAGGCGGACGTGAACTCTTCAGGAACAGCCTTTCCCAAGGTTAATGCTACGTCTCCCTCGGACAACCCCCAGTCTTTCGATTCTTCCACCGTGGTCTTCGTACTTGTGAGCATGGCTGTAGTCGTGTTGGTGATACTGACCGTGACAGTGCTGGGGCTTTTCAAACTCTGCTTCCACAAGAGCCCTTCCCCTCAACAAAGAAAGGGGCCTTTGGCCTCGCCAGGCACGGAGGGTGATGCTGAGGTGGCCCCTCTGAGCTCCAGCTCTGCACGTTGCACGGACGATGGGATGAAGGCCGGGGACTGTGGTCTGCGGGACAGAGTAGAGGGAGCCTCGTTGACGGGGTCCTCTCTTGGCTCTGGTGACACATAGGGAAATGGGGGACAGTGAGCGCTCCTTGTGAGTAGTTTTTCACGTTTAGTGAAAAGGGAAAAGAGGAACTTATTTGTGCGGCTGACAATTCCTACAGAAATTCTGTCCCCTAAATTCCCTCTGTTCCCTGAGGAGCCGGATCTGAACTGAACACTCCTTCTATGAAGATGGAGGAAGTGGAAGGGCCTCAAGGTAGTAGAGGGGGGCCAGGATCCTACTGGGAAGAGCTATTTTCTTGTGTTTATTCTGGGGAATTTGGAGAGGTGGCTGAACTTTTTATGACATGGGAAGCGAATAAAGTTTTTTGTTTTTGTTTTTTTTTTTTAATCAAAATGGAAAGGAAACCTTCTGTTTACATTGTACGGGCTGGCTGGGAATATATTGGTTTGAAATTCCCAGGTAAAAAAATAAAAAGTATTGTTGATAACCCAGACTCAAATATCATTGGTTTCCCAGAGGAGTAATTATTCAGGAAGACCAGCAGAGGGGCATGCTAAGAATACAAGAGTGCCTCCTGCTTTTACAGGAAGGAAAAAGTCCTTGTAATGAGGAGTAGATCTTCAAGAACTTTTTCCTTGGTTCTTTTATACTTTATTTTCAAAGTCATTGTTACTTGCGTACTTGCTATAAATCCAAACTGTAGCGTTGCCAGAGTGCTGGCTCTAGAAGCAAATTATAGTTGACCACCAATTCAAGTGTTTACTGAGTGTCCTTGCTCAAGGAAACACATGATTTGTGTTTCCCTCTTCCATTTTTTGTGCTCCTCTTTGTAACACCTCCTCAACCAAACAGACCTTTCCCAAACATCAGGATGCTGATCCTCACTTCCAATTATGGCAATGTTAATTTTCAATTAAAGTGTTACTGCTGAGTATTGATTTGAAATCTCCTGGGTACATTAAAACAAAAGTAAACTGGGTTTCCTCCACAGTTGCTAGGTTCTTAAGTACTGTTTAATCCATAGGAAAATTTGAATTCCATACTACTTCCTTCCCCCACATCATGAAAGTGTGTGCAGTGACCATACATGCCCATACTGGAATGATTACAGGTTAACAAGATTCTGCGTGGGCAAAGGCACGTAGAATAGGCAAACAGCTTCCCATAAGAATTAATAGTGTAAGAAATAAGTAGGAAATATAAATATCTATCATCTTGTTAGGACTTGGGATATTAGAAAATTGTCTAAACGGAGCATTCTTCTAAAAAACAATCAAGATGTAATGATAATCCCTATTTAGTGAGACTGAGACCACCCCCCAGAAAATATCCCACTTTTATTAATATGCTAGTACTTTAAAATGAAATATTTGGGGGTTGGTGCATGGATGGAGATAGAGAAACAAGCTAAGTAGCCAGGAAGATTGGAAACAAGGAAGAAGTTTACACTATGATTGACATAAAATCATTGGGATGCTCTTGAGTATGTAATGTATTAGATATGTACATATACACATTATATGAAGTATTGTAACATTAAAGGGATAAAGTAATAGGTAATTTGCTTCATATACTAAATGTATGTTTAAACAGTTAAATTTAAGCAAAATCACAAATGAATTAGAATAAACAACTTTCAAAGAAATTTTATGTAAAATCATTTCACAAAGATAACTAAAATCAGGTAAGTAGATGGCTTACCCAATGTACCCAGCTTGTGTGAATGAATGTGTCTCAGTTCACCTCAGTTGCAGTATTTTATCTGTGCTCTTTCCCATAAAACCTCTCCACAGAGAAGATAACTATTTGAATAGAATATATGGTACTTTCTTCTGTAAGGTGAAAAATAGCCTATCTATAAGGGAAAGGCTACCCACTCCAGTATTCTGGCCTGGAGAATTCCATGGACTATCTAACTGAACTGAGTGTAAATTATCTATCGCTAGTACTGTCTGTATCTGGAAGTATTTATATCTACCTCTGTGTATGTGTATACACATACTTTGTCTTAAAGTAGGTACTTGTACCATTGTTACAATACAATAGAGTATGCATCACTAATTTATTATGCACCTTGCCAATGGTGACATTACACATTTGGGGGTTCAAATGCCCTAGTGGAGAATAAATAGGTGTCAGCTCAATAACTTAACTGCTATTTCCTATTACTTCCCCATATAAGTAAATCAGGAAAGAATTACAGAACACTGTATGTTTTTACATTTGACTTCCTGACAAATAGCAATTGCAGACCAAGCTCCATATAATTTTGTTTGCTTTCTGGCTGTGACATTTTTCGAACCCATGGCAGAATCGAGCCAACCAAGCATGATCTCTTAAAAGCTCTGTTAGGTTAAGGTCAGTGTCCTTCCTCAGAATATTTCTTGACTATCACTTCTTCATTATTTCTCCAACCTCTTTGAGGTTGATTCCTTTCTTACTTAAAACCCTCTGCCCCTGCACTTACTTCACAGCTGCCTGTTCAGTCATTTTCTTAGAAGGAAAACTTGGAACCTGATTTACAGTCTTTTTCTCTGGCTAAGTCCTGCTAAGGAGAAGGCAATGGCACCCCACTCTAGTACCCTTGCCTGGAAAATCCAATGGATGGAGGATCCTGGTAGGCTATAGTCCTTGGGGTCGTGAAGAGTCAGACTCGACTGAGCAACTTCACTTTCAAGTTTCACTTTCATGCATTGGAGAAGGAAATGGCAACCCACTCCAGTGTTCTTGCCTGGAGAATCCCAGGGACGGAGGAGCCTGGTGGGCTGCCGTCTCTGCGGTCGCACAGAGTCGGACACGACTGAAGCGACTTAGCAGCAGCAGCAAGTCCTGTCATCTTCCATAGTCTCTGAGTCCTTGTGTATGACTCTTCCAGTACCTGTGTGTTTCAGTTCCTTGCTTTCCTCACTTCTAACAAGCTCCACTTTATTTCAGCCTCCACTCCAAAACAGCCGCACCTGAGCCTTTCAGATGATTTTGAAACTGCTCTACATCTGAAATCACAAATGCAGGCATTTGTGTGAGCATGCATGTGTTCAGAGACCTACTAGATTAGTCTTTAGAGATTGGGCTTTGAAATCTCTCTCTATAGATTTTAACCCTACTCAGGTAACTCTGATTTTAATCAAAGTTTGCAAACCACTCGATGCAATTGTGTGTACCTCAACACCAAAGTTTCATGTTCTCTTTTCTCCATTCCCACTATGTCTGGAGAATAGAGGGTGCTTGGAAGAAAAGTTATGACCAACCTAGATAGCATATTCAAAAGCAGAGACATTACTTTGCCAACAAAGGTCCGTCTAGTCAAGGCTATGGTTTTTCCTGTGGTCATGTATGGATATGAGAGTTGGACTGTGAAGCAAGCTGAGCGCCAAAGAATTGATGCTTTTGAACTGTGGTTGTTGGAGAAGACTCTTGAGAGTCCCTTGGACTGCAAGGAGATCCAACCAGTCCATTCTGAAGGAGATCAGCCCTGGGCTTTCTTTGGAAGGAATGATGCTAAAGCTGAAACTCCAGTACTTTGGCCACTCGAGTTGACTCATTGGAAAAGACCCTGATGCTGAGAGGGACTGGGGGCAGGAGGAGAAGGGGACAACAGAGGATGAGATGGCTGGATGGCATCACTGACTCGACAGACATGAGTCTGAGTGAACTCCAGGAGTTGGTGATGGACAGGGAGGCCTGGCGTGCTGCGATTCATGGGGTCACAAAGAGTCGGACAGGACTGAGCGACTGAACTGAACTGAACTGACCTGTCAGGATGACCGCAGTCTGAATTTTGCTGATTTTATACTCATGATGCATTTTGACATTTTCTTCTGTCTCCTATATGTCCTGAAAATTGATACTTAGATTCAGAGGCTTGAACAGACTCATTTGTCATATCTTTGACAAGACTAAATGCAGTGGTGTTTTTCCTTAACAAGAGCATATTATGTCTGTTTTTTACTCTTAGCAGCCATTCATGCTTAAAGCTTAGATACATTAATTCCTCAGGGTTACAAAATGATGCTTATTTTTTTTCATGAATTACCTAGGAACCTTTATAAGGAGACACTTTCTTTCATTTACTAGTTGGTTATCAAATTATACATGCCATATGTAAGAAAGTCAGAATAAATACTTATTTCTTTATGTTCATCAATGTTTAGGTAATTAATTTCCCTCTAATCATCAAAAGATCAATTATATTTTAACTATTAAGATTAGTTTACAGTACTGAACATATTTGATGGGTTCCAATCAATTGCCATTCATATTTTTATTGAAACTCAAATTTTCCTATCTTTGGCCAGTGACAGCTTCCTAAATTGACCCCTGAGTCCTTTTGACATGATTCTAGTGTCCTATGATGATTTCCTTGCCATCTGGTGTAACAAGACTTTCCAGGCTCATTATGTATATTTCCTGCCCCAGATCTGGAATTAGCCCTTTCTCCAGGAAGTCTTGGTGTCTCTTAATGAAAGATGATATTTCAAGACTGCAATCTGGACTCTGTAAGAATTTCACTGCTATAGAATTGGTCATTGTTTCTAGGCCTTTTCAGAAGAAAGATCTGGAAAGTGTCATAATTCCTGAAATAAGATAGAATTCTACCAGCAAGATAAAGGAAAGAAAAATATGTAGAAATGAAACAGAAGTATTCAGATAAGTTTCCCTAAGTGGGCATTTGCTCATTTTCTCACTGGGCATTTGCTTTGAGTGCAGTGAGGCATGTGGTGATAGAAACTGGACGGACTGGAGAGTAATGAGTGTAAAGGGAAATGATACCTTACTTCCCAGGGCAAGTCCCAGGGGAACTGAAAACCTGTTAGAGAAACAGCAGTCAAACTTGGTGCTGATGTTGTAGAATAGCAGTGTCTAAGCGGGGTATCTAGATGGACGGACCAGAGGGAAGCATCGCAGAATGGTGTGCGAGAGAAGCTAAAGTTCTTTTGTCTGAGAGTTGTCCTATGGATCTTGTGAAACCTTAGGGTTGGAGCAATCATGACACCAAATAACCTGAATAGACCCAACACACAAAAATTAACTGAAAGGGGAACTGGTACCTTACTGCCACAGATGTAGACAGCTGAAAACCACTGAAGACTATATGTCCCACTATAAACCAGGCTGGACAGATCTAGTGACCATAGGACTAATCATCTATCCTGTAATGCTAGGGTAATATATATACTTCCTAGAACTCATCTTTTCCCCATGGATACTTGCAGAAATGAAAGGAAGAGAATCATAGAGTGACCAGTTAACCAGGAAGCACTAAGTAAAACCAGAAATACGTGAATTGGCCTCTGTGTGGCAAGATTAAGTTTTCTGTCATCAATGGAAATGACGCTTAAGAACTGAGTTCTGTTACTGAGAAATAAATAAATTTCTAGTCATACATATGTTTCATTAGCTTTTATCTTAGGAAGAAGTATACATGCTTTTAACTTTGTAACTTAGAGGTCCTGTTAACTGCCTCATCAAATTGTTATGAGAAAATGAATATAGAGACTTATTACAGTAACCTGGAGTGGAGTAGAGAAAAGTCAAAAGTGTTAATCACTCAGTCATGTCCAACTCTTTGTGAACCCATGGACTGTAGCCCACCAGGCTTCGGTGTATATGGAATTCTCCAAGCAAGAATACTGGAGTGGGTTGCCATGCCCTCCTCCAGGGGATCTTCCTGACCCAGGGATCGAACCCACATCTCCTGCATTGCGGCAGATTCTGAGCCACAAAGGAAGTAGAGTCAGCACTCAAGTACCCTAGAGGCAGATTGAGGAGGGAAGCTATGAAGTGCCCTCGTCATGCTATTTATAAAGGCTTCCCTGGTGGCTCAGTTGGTAAAGAATCCATCTGCAATACAGAAAATTCTGCCTGCAATGCGGGAGACCTGAGTTTGAGCCCTGGGTCGCGAAGATCCCCTGGAAAAGGAAATTGCAACCCACTCGTGTATTCTTACCTGGAGAATCCCATGGACAGAGAAGCCTGGCGGGCTACAGTCGATGGGGTCACAGGGTGAGACATGACTTAGTCACTAAGCCACCGCTATTCAGACAAGAGCATTAGGAGGTCTTATTAATGTCATTGGAAACTAGTGAATGTAACTCAAGAGTGCTAAGAATCAGAAAACAAGTCAAACATTCTCTTGAGTTTGTTTTCCTGTTGTTTTCGTAACAGTCATCAAGCTAGGCCTTGAAAACATACATGATGACAGGGTCTAGTGAGGCAAACTGCAATCGAATTGAATCTGTATTTTCCTCTACCAGTCAAGATTTTTGAATTGTGAGTAAATTAAATTTATGTTGGAGCTGTTCCTTGCTAAGAGGTAGTAATTGTAAGAGCATACCGATTCCTTCAGTAGTGAGTATATCTCATAGTGCATCTTTATTTATACCCAGGACATTTTTGTGGCTATATTTGATTGATATGTGCTTCTTCTGATTCTTGCTAATTTCAAAGAATATTGAATAAATGTTACCAAGTCAAGGAAAAAAAAAAAGAAAACAAGTCTACAGGTCTGTAACCCTGAACAACAACAACAACAACAACAAAAGCATTTAAATATGTCCAAAGAGAGAAAATGCTGCCCCTAAGATAAACATATTTTTGTTCTTTTTCCCAAGTATGCTAACTTGTTATATGATATGAGGATGTGATGGGAGCTACTAGTAATACTCATTATTTTTTAAATGATCTGTTTCCAATTCTCATATTTTTCTTTCAAATGGCAGAACTGGGAGCATGCAGTATCAGCCAGCGGCTACTAGATGAGTGGATACTTAAAGTAACCAGAAGGCTCTTTCTCAAAGCCTTGGGTAGGACCATGTCCTTAATATGAACCACTTCAGTAGGTAAATTTTCCTGGCATAGTAGTGTCTCAGGAGACAGGGACTGTAATTTGGCACCTGGACAAGCCCCGTGTGGCCTGACTGTCTAGTGCTGTGATCACGGGTCCCTCAACAGTGTCCAGAGTGTCTGTTTGGCCAACACTACTATTACCAGTATGCTGTGCTTGGTTTAAAGTATTTTCTTTCCTATTACTCCCCTCATCAACCTGTACCAAAAGCTCTTAAAAATGATAAACCATAAACAAACTCCTTCATAGTCTCTTTGCAAGAAAGTTGAATATAAACTGAGAGGAACAAAACAAAATAATTCCAGGTTCTCTGATATGTTGTAATATCCATGTAGTACTTTTTATAGATCTATAATATCCTACATAGGAATTTTTTATAGAAAAGTAATTTTTTTACATGTAGTATATTGTTTTCTATATCCTTAAAATATCCCTGTGGAAATGGGGAGGGATAGATGGGTAGAAATATGTAGTGTCTGTGACAGTTTTTGTTAAACTAAGACTTGCTAAATTACTGAGACCATTATATAGCAAATCTGCCAGGTTTTTCCTTTTAACAGGAGGCCCTCTTCCTTGAGAGGGTAAGAAGCTAAGGAGTTTTTTTTATGGATTGCAATCTCTTTGTTCCTAAGGTTGAGTCACATCTGACTGAGCTCCTCAGGTTTATGTGGAAGCTAGGTCAGGATTACACCTTCTTATTCATCTCTCTCCTGTATTTGGCAGGTGACTCAAGAGTCATGGACCAATGCTAGGAAATCCTTGCTCTCAGCGGTTAGGGCCTTTATCTGTACCCCCTCACACCACCTTTTCCCTATTTGAGGTCACAGGATAGGCAGGAGTGGGATGACTAACCCTTTTATTTATGGTCTTGACATTCCTCTCAATGATTTGAGACTTCCGTCTCATTGTTATCTTTAAATTTCCTCTTCTGACTGCCCTTCCCTTTGGATTACTTATTCATTAAGTCTCGTAAAAGTGTTACTTGCTCAGTTGTGTCCAGCTCTTTGCGAACCCATGGACTGTAGCCCTCCAGACTCCTCTATCTATGAAATTCTCCAGGCAAGAATCCTGGAGTAAGTAGCCTTTCCTTCTCCGGGGGATCTTACCCACCCAGGGATTGAACCCGGGTTTCCTGCATTCCAGGCAGGTTATTAACTGTCTGAGCAACCAGGGAAGCCCTTCCATTAAGTCTGTCACCGTAGTTTAGTCGCTCAGTCGTGTCCAACTCTTTGCAACCCCATGGACTATAGCCCAACGAGCTCCCCTGACCATGGAATTCTCCAGGTAAGAATACTGGAGTGGGTTGCCATTTCCTTCTCCAGGGGATCTTCCCAACCCAGGGATAAAACCCATGTCTCCTGCATTGCAGGCAGATTCTTTACCACTCAGCCACCAGGGAAGCCATTAAGTCTGCCCTATCCTAAGTCACTGCCACAAACAGAAACCTTATCTCCTTGCTTTCCCCTTTTCCTCTTCATTTCTCTCCTCCTGCAGAGTTATCTCAGCCTGTTATCAGTGTGACCTTCATAACACACCATGCAACATTCAGCTCTGGGGCTTGAAAGGATGCCAGGCTTTCTCCTTGAGGTCCACACTCCTGAGCCTCACCCAGGGCCCCCAGACCTTATTGAGTTGCTTCCTGTTTTATTCTGTTTTTGTTTTTTGGGTTTGTTTTTTTTTTTTTTTTGCCAATTTGAGTTGCTTAGTGTTGGTTTATTGCAGCTCTGTAATTTTAACACAAATTCCTTCTACCTGGAATGCCAGCTGGCCCGTGCTGAAATGTGTCCATAGTACAAATCCTAGTTTAAATGCTGCCTCCAGCAAGATATTTTCTCCAGTCACCTGAGGCTCAAACCAATTCTCTGAAATCTCTCATCACTTCAATTAAATCATTCTTATTTTAGCTACCAGTATACATATTTTTCATCGCCTCTACTACATTGTACGCTGTTGAACTGAGAAACCACACCTTACAAATTTTTTAAAAAAACAAATTGCCTTTACATTGCAAGCTATAAATAGAGGTTTTCTAAATAAATTATACATAGGAAGAAATGATAATAAATTCGTTTAAATGAATATCAATTTTTATATTGAATAATCAAATTTCTACACTTTTTAAATCCTTAACAATAATTTAGTAACTATTGTTGTTCAGTCACTCAGTTGTGTCAGACTCTTTTTGACCCTGTGGACTGCAGAACTCCAAGCTTCCCTGTTCTTCACTATCTCCTGGAGTTTGCTCAAACTCATGTCCTTTGAGTCAGTGATGCCATCCAACCATCTCATCCTCTGTCTCTGTAGTAACTATATTATGTATTATATTTACTCAAAGCTCTCCCAGATTCTTTATAAAAGTTTTCACTTCATGATATATATGTATTAACTCAGACAAGTTTGAGATCAGGTTCTCTGATATGTATCCCGAAAAGTCTGACTTTCTCATATTCACACATACCCTCCACCTTCGCTAAGAACTGAAACACTTCTTTCTCCCCAGACCATCTCTTTTCTTACAAAGACATGCCTAAAATATGAGACATCCAGAGGGCATCTGTTTCTCCTAAAATCCTCCAACACCTGCCTGCTCCACGAAGCCTGCCCAATATCCTCCCCTCTGAAGATCTATGTCAGATGTCCTGATAGCTCCAACAGCAGTTTTGCCGTTGTTTGGGGGAGTAAAGGTGGGAGCAAATCCAAGGCAGACCGTGACCCCTAAGCTAAAGGATACATGGCAATGGGCTTGGTCCTAGGGATACAATCCCCCGGCAGAAGGACTTAGCCAACAAAATAGTCCCACAGCTGTAACTTGGGGAGAACAGGGTCTCTGGGCACACTGGCTTCAGATACATCAGAGTCTATGGAGCTAGGATCTTTAGTGCTCCCAGCCAGCAATACCAGTCCAGACTCAATAACCCAACAAATTCATGATCCAAAAACTTAGAAAAGGAGAAAACAGAAATTAATTTACATATCTGTCGTCCTTTTGCTCTCAGCCATAGCCTCCCCTGTTACTGTCTCTTCTTGATCACCCACTTTTTCACCATCCTCATGTCCCTTTGTTTCATTTCTTGAACCCAAAGACAGACTTACAGATTAAAATTGGAAACAAGTGAGGAGAATGCTGGTGAATATTTCCAAGCCTTCGAAGCTAAAGGCAGACCTCTGCTCTCGTCGAGATTGCCTTTTGGTCTCAGGGCCAGGACCACAGGTGGTGTGGGAGGTGGCTATGGCTCTGCGCGTCCATGGTCAGGGCCCCAGACCACCAGTCTTCCCAATGATCTGACTCAGAGTGCTTCCTGCTTCTGCAGGGCTTTATCTCCCCTCTTACTCTCAGGCAAGATTGATAGAATTAAGAGCACGTAGCTCTCTCCTTTTCACGTACCACGATTTTAGTGAATTAATTAATTTGTATGTATTCATCATCTGTATCACCTTTAATACATAGGTCTGTAAGGGCAGAGACCACATCTGCCTGTTTTTTTCCACATCCACAGTGTCAGGCATGTAAATGGTACTAAGTCTTTACTGAATAAGTGGAGGAATAGGTAGATGGTTTGAACACAGCTGAAGGGCAGGGCAGGTGGGCGGAGATACTTTTGCTGATCTCTTCTGAGTACATTTGCATTTGACTATATAGACACTTGTGCATGCACACATCTTTTATCTCTATAGCTCTTTAGAAGTTGCCTGTGTGCCTCTTCTCTAGACCTCTGCAGTTGCAGCCATGCCATTCTTTCAGGGATGTATTCCTTCTGCCACTCTCTGTCTGTGCTCCATAGCTCAGTCATGTCTGACTTTGTGTGACTGCAGGGACTGTAGCCCTCCAGGCTCTTCTATCCATGGGATTTTTCCAGGCAAGAATACTGGAGTGGGTTGCCATTTCATAATCCAAAGGATCTTCCCAACCCAGGGATCAAACTCTCGTCTCTAGGGTCTCCTGCATTGGCAGGAAGATTCTTTACCTCCGAGCCACCAGGGAAGCCCTCTCTAGCTCTCCAGTTATCCTCTACCCTGCCCTTCCTTTGGATGATCTGGCATCTTCCTGTCCCTTATTCTACATCAGCCCTTACAGACAGTCCAGGAGATCCATTAGCAGAAGGGTGCACGGGAGGGCAAGGCCCACTTGACAGTTGTTTGAGGACTTGTCCTGTTTACCATCACATATGCTGGAAAAGATCAAAGCTGAGCAGAGGTCTGTTTGGGTCTTGCACAGAATGTGGCTCCCCAGGCTATATCTTCATTACGGACAACACCTGCTCTCCAGGCCTCAGCTGCCTACTCCACATTCTGCTATAGACTTCCTCCCCCAGGGCAGATCCAACAGGGCCTCAAATTAAACTCATCACAGATGTCTTTTGTAACATTTATCTCTTTAATGATACAGTGCTTATTTCAGAATTCTAGGCTGGAAACCTCAATTGCTCTTTTCAATCAATTTTTTTCTTTTTTTTAAGATTTTTTTTTATATAGACCATTTTCAAAGTCTTTATTTAATTTGTTACAATAATATTTGTTTTATGTTTTTGTTTTTTTGCCACAAGACATGTGGGATTCTAGCTCTCCAGTCAGAGATCGAAACTGCAACCCCTGCATTGATTGGAAGGCAGTCTTAAACTGGCCAGGCCAGGGACATCCCTTCATTTCTTTCTTTAACCTTTAAATTCTCCGTCACAGATTCCTGTTGATCCTTCCTTTGAAATGTGCATCAGATCTGCCCTTTTGTGTTGAAGTCTACCATTGCCAGCCCAGCCTAGATTTTTATCACTGTAATCCCAAATTACTCATTTTTTAAAATTTAATATTTATATCTAAACTCACTTAGCAAACCAGTTTAATCTTTCTGTGGCTCCCTTTTTTTAAAAAAATGCAAAACAGCTTCTTATTTTCTAGCACATGAAGACCCCAAAATCCATGACCAACTACTCAAAATGTGGTCCCATGCTGTGTACTGGTCCAATCTTGTGTCCCAAGATTCTTGTAGACACCCATCAGGCTTGCCTCATGTTCCCCAGGGAAACAACAAAGACGTATTAAGCACATGCTTTGTGCCAGGCCCAGTGATTGGCACTGGAGGGAGATAAGGCAGGATCCAAGACAGACTTGATCCCTGTCTTCACGAACCCTGAAGTCTACCTCGGGATTTTCCTTCCTTCTCCAGGTCTGCCAGTAGGGCACTGCTACTGAACATACTTTGCCATTATACTGCTGACTCTTCATATACTGAACCAAAGAAGGGCTTTGCTGGTGGCTCAGTGGTAGAGACTCACCTGCCAATGCAGGAGATGTGGATTCTCTCTCTGATCCAGGAGGCTCCCACATTCCTCGGAGCAACTCAGCCCATGCACCACAACTATTGAGCCTGTGCTCTAGAGCCCAGGAACCACAACTACTGAAGGCTGGGCACCCTAGAGCCCAGGCTCCACAACAAGAGACTAGCCTCCACTTGCCGCAACTAGAGAAAAGCCTGCACAGCAATGAAGACCTGGCACAGCCCAAAATTTTTTTTAATTATTAAGAAAAAAATCCAAAAGATATTTATTAGCCTTGTCATTTGGGGGAGGGCACCATGTTAGACAAGAGAAACTTCAAGTCTGGAAGTTAGAGATTATGTCTTCAGGACACACCCAGCACAATGCCTGGATGTGGGTGAATAGTCCAAAACCTTTGACTTTTATATATATATGTGTGCGTGTGTGTGTATGCTTTTTGTCCATGCCCCAAGGCTAGTGACCTGACCAGGGATAAGTCTGTGCCCCCTGCATTGGAAATGCAGAGTCCTAAGCACTGGACCACCTTCCGTACCTTTTAAAATGAATGACACATAATAAAAGGTTGTAAACAGAGCAATCTGAATTCAGAGGAGAGAGAAAGCAGAATGTTGAGGAGTCTGCAGAAGGCTGTGCTTCGGAGGATGTGGGCTGTGCGCAGAGCAAGGCGTGGGAGGAGAACATTCCAAGCAAGCGAGGTGCCGACTGTCCCCAACTACCTGCCCTCTCTGTTTCCATAGTGATGGAGTATACACAGCCCTGCTGGCCCTTGAACCAGGACTATCCGTGCAACAGTGTTCTCATCCATAACATGTGAGCAGAAATCATGGGTACAGTGTCCACAGCATCTGCTTTAAAATCAGAGGGGGATACTTTATGCTGTGGAATAAACAGCACAAGGTTATTTCTTGCTCACAAAAGTCTGTTGCAAGCCCAGGGGCTTCTTCACATTCACTCAGGATTCCTGTGGGTTTCCATCTCAGATTGTTAAAAGTGAGGCCAAACTGAATGTCAGAATTTGGGGCAGAGAAAGGTTTATCACAAGGCCATGTAAGGAGACATGGTGAGTCGTGCCTTGAAAAGTCTAGAGCTCCCCAGAAAGTTTCAGCAAAGCATTTTTAAAGGGCAGTTGAAGGGCGTGGGTTGCAGGTTACGTGGTCGGCTGTGCACAGTTCTCTGACTGACCGATGGTAAGGCAGCAGGGTGGTATCCCAGGGGTTTACATCATCAGTCCTTAGGCTCCAGGAGGCCTGGGGTATGTGCTTATGGTCTTCAAGTACTTCTTCCATTTAGTGGGGAGTTTTCACATCTGCAAAACCATTCAGGAAATTTGCATCAAATACTAGTATTTAGGTACTTTGAGAGGGACTAAAGCAGAGGAGATGGGGGAAGGCCTGTCCCAGGAAGGCCCCATAATGTCCTGCTCGGTACTTAGTTGCTCAGTCGTGTCTGACTCTTTTCTGACCCCCATGAACTGTAGTCCATCAGGCTCCTCTGCCCATGGGGATTCTGCAGGCAAGAATACTGGGGTGGGTTGCCATGCCCCTCCTCCAAGGGATCTTCCCAACCCAGGGATCAAACCCAGGTCTCCCGCACTGCAGGCAGATTCTTTACCCTCTAACCACCAGGGAAGCCCTTTTCTGCTCAATCTTTGATTCTTTGATTCTCCTCATCTCGAGGAGAACAGAGTTTGAACAAGAAAAGGAACAGGTTCAGATAAAGCGGCTAATCGTGAACTTGACAAAGTACCCCACGGGGTCCTGTCACATCTGCCCATCACGATGGTTTTTGGTCATCCTGGCGAGGGGAGCAGGGGCTGGAGAATCAAGCCCAGCAATGAAAACCTTGGCCCGCAGGTAACTCATGCTACACTAGCTCCTGTCCCTCGGGTCAACACTAGTCACATGGCTGTGCCTAATCACATGAATGAAGAATTGTAATCTTCCATGTGCCTATCCATAGAAAAGAATTGGATACTAGTAAATATCGTAATGTGTATTACACTTACACAAAGTGAAGGTGCATGTCATCAACTTGCTGTCTACTTTCTGAAGGCGGAGACACATGTATGCACTGATCAGTCTTTGACCATGAAAATGAGGAAAATGCCCTTGAGGATGGTAGAAACACAGGATGAAAGAAACTCGAGTTGATGAGTGGTTTCGTGGGGCAGAACCACTACACCAACCTGGATCATCCACTTCCTGACAACTGTGGGAGAGAGAAATAAACTTCGATCAGGTTCAAGCCCCTGTGTCTTGAAGTCTCTCTCGGCAGCTTAGCCGAAACTCCCAACCAGTACAGGCAATGGTGTTAACTGCAGTTAGTGTAAGTAAGAGTGTAGCATTGTCGCTTTAAAATAAACAAAAGGAATGACCAGGGAAAGTCCAATGCCTGTAGCAGGGCACCCAAAGCCAGTGCTCTGGAACAAAACCAGAGGGATAGAGTCAGGGAGGGAGGCGGGAGGGGGGTTTAGGAGCGTGGCTGAGTCATATAAATGTATGGCAAAAACCATCATAATACTGTAAAGTAATTATCCTCCAATTAAAATAAAGAATTAATTAAAAAAATAAACAAAAGGAACAGCAAGACACATCTGTCTGTTCCAACCCAATGATAAGCTTTGAGCTAGTATGAACTAAAAACAGAAACCTTTTTTCTGGTTTCTTTAAGATCTAGCATATTTCTACATTCAGAGGGTATTCTTTTGTGGATAATTGTTGGCTGATTGATAGATAGTAGGAAGAAACAAAAATACGAGAAATCAAAGTTCTAGATCTAACTATACTGAAGTCAGTTGAGTCTCCAAAATATAGCACACAGCCTCCAAACTGAGAAGGACATATACCACCTTGACACAGGAAAAGGTTTAGACAGTCAGTCTTCTAACTAAAAAGGAAGGAATACGACAGTGAAAATCATCCATTGCCCTATTGCTTCTCCAAAGGTACAATGTGAAATGGCTTTAACACTTTGAGCCAGTAGAGAAAAAGAGCATGACTACATAGGAGAAAGTATTGTTTGTTTGCTGTTGTATTTTATTTATATTATTATTATTTCTTTCAGTTTTTAAGTTGCAACAATAGAGAGTGGTTAAGGATTCTCAAGGAAGACGTGTTTCTTTCGATTTTTTTTCATAAGTGATTTTCTCTTCCCCTTTTTAATGGGATAATTAGGGAAGGTATTTGTTTCAACAAGTAAGGTCATAATTATACCCAACAATTTTTTTATACTCCATTTAAACATGCAAAAGTTTCACCTGTTTGTTCATTAGAAATATTATATTAAAAGTATTAATGTTATAGTAATAATAAAACAGACTACAGTCTCTTCTTAGTCAAGATTAACTGAAATATGCATCAACCACAAGAGGGCTAATATCCTGATCTCATATCCAGATAAATGTCAGTGAAATGATAGCTTTCAAGAGGCTGCACGAAACAATCTAAAATAAAATGCAGAATTAGAGAACTGACAAAATAATTTGGGGAAAAGTAAAAATGAACATGATAATAGACAATGTATATATAACCAGAGTAACTCATAATGAGATATTTATATTTATTTTAATCTGATCATTACCCAATTTTTCTATAAAGTTGGTTCTATGAACATTTATTTCACTAGCCTCATGATGAAATTATTATAAATATGACTTTAACCAAAATCAGTGGAGGGAAAGCTCGGATCCGAGGACAGTCTTGCCCCTTGCAGCCCTGGCTTGGGGTGCTGACCGTAGGAGAGGCAGTTCCAGGGTATCTGGGAAGGTAGTTGGGGTGATGCTGACTGAGGTGTGCCCTTGACCCTGGAAATCAGAGCTGGATCTTGGGGAGGTTGGGATTCTAGTCCCTAACCCCGACCAGCTGTGGAGCTTTGGTGCTGAGATGCAAGGGGCCGAAGCTCACCCACTTACAAACCAAGTCAAACAGGAAAGGAATCAGAAAACGATTTCCTTTTAAACTAATGAAAGACAGGGCTTCCCTGGTGGCTCAGTGGTAAAGAATCTACCCGCCAATGCAGGAGTCACAGATTCCATCCTTGGTCCAGGAAGATCCCACATGCCAAGGGGCAAGTGAGCTCATCCACAACTACTGAGCCTGTGCTCTAGAGCCCACGTGTCCTGGAGCCCGTGATCTGCCTGGAGAGACGCCACCAAAATGAGAAGCCTGTGAACCGCACCCAGAGGGTAGCCCCCACTCTCCACAAGCAGAGACAAGCCCTCACAGTAACGAAGACCCAGCACAGCCAAAAAACTAAGAAAAGATAGACATATGTAGGCACCATGGCCCTGAAAATATGGAACCTGAATTAGACAACCGTGCCTCACGATACCCAGTCAGAAGCCCACCTAGCCAGCTGTGGGCCTCCCACAGCAAAGCCTAATCCTGCAAGCTTGAGGGGAGAATGAGCAGAAGGTACATGCCCTGCAACAGAGCCCCACGCTAAAGAGGGGCTGACGGCTGAACCCACACACATAGCTCCTCCCCAACTCACTCCAATCAACTCACTCGACCTCCAAGGGGAAGTAAGAAGGCAGGAGTGCTTAGGAAAAATTCCCTTTTCAAAGAACCCAGAGGCGTGAAGAAGAGACCTCTCCCAAGGTGAGTCCATCAGCTGTATAAACCTGAGTTTTCCATCTGTGAAAGTATCTCCATTGTATCTTTTTGTTCTAGTATTTATGATTTTAAAAAGTCTTTGAGGGGCATGTATGTACCTAGGACTAGAGTAGAAAGGACAGTGCTCTTGCGGGTCATTTAGAATGGGGAGGGTGTTCCTGACCTAAGTATATGAAATGTATGCCATCATATGGTTTTATTATATTTCAACAAATATCTATTGAGTATCTTCTATGTGCCAGTGAACAGAGTGATTAAAAAAACCAGACCAGATCTCCACCTGTTCTTCGCAGAGCTTACACTCTAGTGTGTGTGATGTATGGGTGCATGAATAGTTGTGTCCAACTCTTTATGACCCCATGGACTGTAGCCCACCAGGCTCCTCTGTCCATGGAATTTCCCAGGCAAGAATGCTGAAGTGAGTTGCCATTTCTTACTCCAGGGGATCTTCCCGACCCAGAGATCGAACTCGCATCTCTGGCATCTCCTGCATCGGCAGACAGATTCTTTACCGCTAGTGCCACCTGGGAAGCCTACACTCTAGGGAGGAGAGATATTAAATAAGCAAGCCCATGAAAGTGCAATTACCAAATCCATAAGAGCTTTAAAGCAAGAAAAAGTGGAGGGTGGTAGTTGGAGGAAGGACAAAAAACAAACTTCCAGACAGAAGGAATAGCACGTGCAAAAGGCCCTGAGGCTGAGATGGATACAGCACTTTTGAGATGTTAGACGAAGACTCTGGCCAAGAGTTCACTGAGGAAGAATGTGACTGATACGATTTGCATATGGTAATAGCAGGCAGGCAGGACATTATAGAATACGCCAAGGAGCTTGGATTTTATTCTGAGAGAATGAAAATCCAGTGAAGAGACTTAAACTAGGGGAAAATACGCTCTAAATTATGACACTAAAAATGACTAAACTCTATGAAGAACAGATTTGGAAGCATTTAAGATCAATACCCCCATGAGGTCAGAGAAGGCAATGGCACCCCACTCCAGTACTCTTGCCTGGAAAATCCCATGGACGGAGGAGCCTGGTGGGCTGCAGTCCATGGGGTCACTAAGAGTCAGACACAACTGAGCGACTTCACTTTCACTTGCATGCATTGGAGAAAGAAATGGCAACCCACTCCAGTGTTCTTGCCTGGAGGATCCCAGGGACAGGGGAGCCTGGTGGGCTGCTGTCTATGGGATCGCACAGAGTTGGACACGACTGAAGCGACTTAGCAGCAGCAGCAGCAGCACCCCCATGAAGTAATGTAAGCCACCTGGCAAAGTCACAGAGGAGAAAGGAGAGGGTGTCCTTTGGGCCTCTGGAGTGTAGCCCCGGAGCTCTTGTATCACCGTCATCACTGGCAAGAGCTCTTGCCACCTACGTGGGTCATTAGAGCCAAGTTGGTTAATAACTGATGGTTGGTGAGATGATCTTAACCTATCATTTTATATACTAATGTTAACACTATTTAGTGCTTCATTCAAAGGAGTAAAGGTGAATTTTTATCCAAGGGTCCCCCAAATAAAGTTTATTCCTAATAGATATTTTCCCCAGTAACTCAGTGGTAAAGAATCCACCTGCAATGCAGGAACCACTGAGACCAAACTGGCTGTCTAAAGTGTTTGTGCCTGGATAAAGTCCCTTTGTCTTGGTAAAAGAAGGGGTAGAAGAATTATTGGGGAGAAGATTTTTTTAATTGAAGTATAATTTACAATCTTGTGTTAGTTTCCAGTGTACAGCAAACTGATTCAGTTATACATGCATATATATATATACATTTTTAGATTTTTTGCCTTTATAGGTTATTATAAGAAATTGATTACAGTTCCCTGTGCTATACAGTAGGTCCTTGTTTACCTATTTTATATAGAGTGGTGTACATATTTTAATCCCCAACTCCTAGTTTATCTGGGAGAAGATGGTTTTTATCTTGATGTTGTACTTCAGACCTTGAGTTAGTTACCTTTATAAGCAATAGCTAGAGGTAACACCTCATTTTACCTCACTGTGCATGAATATTCAGTCACTTTACTCATGTCCAGCTCTTTGCGACCCCGTGTAGCCCACCAGGCTCCTCTGTCCATGGGGATTCTCCAGCAAGAATACTGGAGTGGGTGGCCATGCTCTCCACCAAAGGATCCCATCCCAGAGATCGAACCCACGTCTCTCGCGTCTCCTGCATTGGCCGGCAAGTTCTTAAGCACTGGCTGTCCCCAAAGTACTATTCAGTCACCAATGGCAAAAAAAAAAAAAAAAGTGCCTATAAAGTAGAAAAATAAAGAAACAAACAAAAGTGAGAGCCTTTGTTTACTACCCTGAGCCCCTCCTTAAAGGAAGCTCTGCTGGGACAACACTCCTGCAAGACAGGTCACCTGACTCTAGGCTCCTGGGAACTACAGGTGGGAGGCTACCTCTGGTCATTCCCAGTCCTGAGACTGCCTACAAGGAACCCCGACTCCATTCATTCAACTCATTCACCGAATACTTAGAGTGCCTCCAACGGCCCAGGCCTCAGTTAAGAAAAAATGTTTTGTTTTGTTTTGTTTTTTTCCTGCAAAGAAACACAGCTTAACTGACTTTAGAGAAAGGGGAGTTTATGGGTTCACGTAACTCAAAGTGCAGAGTAAACAAAGTGCAGCTTCAGGCAATACTGGAGACAAACGCTCCAGTGGTTTTGGAGGGGAATCCATTCCTGGTTCTGTTTTCTCCTGTGTTCCCTGCATTCTCATGAGTAGCTCTCCTTAGAGCTGATGGTCCCCAGGCTGGCTGACAGTATAGCAACTAAAGTGAAAGTTGACTTTCCCCTTCACGGTAGGAACAAAACCCCTAAGATTGCCTCTAATTAGACCACCGTGTGCAGATCTGAACCAATCACTGACAGAAGGGGGCTGGCCAGGGACTTGTGTCACTTTGACCCATCGAACTTCAGTCGTGTCCTTATCCACCTGGGGCAAAGCAGAGAGGTTCATCACCATCCAAATGGCATGGCCAAAATTAGAAGACTACAAAGAATGTGGCTTGGTGATTCCCTAAAGACACCTTTGTTAGAAGAAAGGTGATAGCAAGGCAGTAGATATCCACAAAGTATTTAAACATCGGTGACATGAGGTCCAAAACAACCTTGCCCTCACGAACAATGCAGGAGAAGGATGATTCCATCATGCAGCGCCATACATACTGTAATTAGGCTGATCACATGTCTTGGCTAGCCAAGGCAGTCATAGTTTATGCCTGGTGTCCCAGCACAATTATTAACAATGGACTGCCTTTGCCTCAGAAATGCCCTGGTGTGGACAATGTGTTTTATGGCCCCTCTAACAGTAACTGATGTATCTCCAAATGCGCAGGAAAGAAGGACAAAGGGATGACTGACTGGGAGAGAGGAGACAGCAGCGGGCCGGAAGGCCTTCACAAGGAAGGCAGAGCTTTCCCTGCATGTTGAAGAATGTGCTGAAATGCTCCAGAGGCTCTAGATGCTGAGCAAGTCGAAGCACCAGGAAAGGTGAGGCGGTATGAGCAATCACTGCGGGTAGAGGAATTGCTCCCACACCTCTGTGACCCAACAGGATCAAAGATGTGCAGAGGAAAGGGTTGGGGCAAAGGACAGGAAAGGTGAGCCAGGTAACTGGCCTCTGACCAAAAGTAGCAGCACCACATAAAAGGAGGGACTTCCCTGCTGGATTAGTGGTTGAGAATCCGCCAATGCAGGGGACACAGGTTCGATACCTGGTCCTGGAAGATCCCACATGCCGTGGAGCAGCTAAGCCTGTACATCTAGAGTCTGTGATCCACACTGAGAGAAACCACCGCAGTGAGCAGCCAGCACACCACAGCGGAGAGCGGCCCACACTCACCCCACTAGAGAAAGCCTGCACACAGCAACGAAGACCCATAAATATAATAATATAAATGATTTTTACAAAAATAAAATGAATTATCCAAGCTTATCAAGTCTGGCGGTAAGATAGACTTCCATGGTTTAGAATAGAAAGACAAAAATCTTCCTTTTATTTCTGGTCCCCTGAAACGCTCTGGAAGTATGTTGAACCTGAGAAGTGAATTTAGAAGCTTGTTTCACTTCACTTAGATTCATAACACCTGCTGCTGAAGATGTAACCTGGGCTCAGAAGATGAGAAATGTCCTCTGTCAGGCCCAGACATATGTTACTGGTTTGGATCATATGTCATCTGTGACTCAGGTAATCATGAACGTGAAATGAAGAAACAAACAGTTGTGCTGTATAATATGTTTTCTGCTTATCCTCCTTGTGAGATACGTTATTTCAAAAGGACAGATAGAAATGGATGTCTCATAGGGTATCAACAGAGCCAATACATTTGGCTTAAGAGAAGTGTGTATTTTAAGTTGTTCCTGTAAATTTTACCCCAGATATACTGATAATTTTGCATTATTAGCTTCACACAGCTGAAGAGAATGTTCATTCTTTAGTGTTAAATTGTTATGTTCACAATTTGAGAGGGAAAAGGAAATTATAAATATGCAATGTAATCTATGGGAATGTAACTTCTTCCTAGTCTAGTATTTTCTAGTAATTGCTTCACAATTCTTCATACCTCCCTACAATGTCAAAGTTTCATACAAGCATATCTTAAAATGAATAATGGAGTTGAATATACTATAATTTCAAACACTTGTGTGTTGAACAGCTAGTTATTCTCTAGAGTACCTCTGTGAATGGGTGAGGTTAAATGTCTTTATGTAATATAATGAAAATGAAACATGAGTGTTAAAGGCTAATCAATCCTATCCCTTTCTAGCTATAGCTTTTGGTAGAACAGATATTATAATGTTTACTTGATATCACTTATTTAGATTCAAAGAGAATAACTTAGTCATTAATACTGATAACCCTGGGGCTTCCCAGGTGGAGCTAGTGGTAAAGAACCCAGCTGCCAAAGCAGGAGACAAGAGAGATGTGGGTTCAGTCCCTGGGTCGGGAAGATCCTCTGAAGGAGGGCATGGCAACACACTCCAGTAAATTCTTGCCTGGAGAGTCCCAGTGGACAGAGGGGCCTGGCAGGCTACTGTCCATAGGGTCACAAAGAGTCAGACAGGACTGAAGCAACTTAGCAAGTCCGCTCGCACAGATAACCCTTGGGGTTCAGTAGTGAGGTGGGTGTGTCTGTCCTCTTTGTACTTATCCCTCCCGAAGCCGTCAGTCTTCTTTGCAGTTCATGTCAGACTATCTCATCTCTCTTGTCGCTGCCATCTTCTGACCTCTTGGTACCTTCCTTTGTTCACAGAAGATGTCAGTATGTGAATCTGTCATCTTTTCTGCTCCTTAAGCTATTATCTTCATCGATGTCTTCAAGAGCCTCGAGAAGAACTCATTGCTCACACGGCCTTGCCCCTCCTCACCTTCAGTGTCCTTTCCCCCTATCTTGGAACACCACCCACCCCCCCAGGTAGACCCTGGACCTTGTTATCACTGACTACTGTACTGTCCCTGGGTTTTATATCTGATTGTCAAACCTGACTCCCCTTCACGTTCTCTCATCCCTATTCCGGCCGTGCTTTGATCACACCAAAATCATCAATCTTCACTCTTGTTCATTCTTCATGATCTCTCTCACTTTCCTTTATTCCTTATTCAACTATATCATCCTATATCTATGTGCTTTTTTATTGGGGTATTGTTGCTTCACAGTGTTGTGTTAGTGGCTGCTGTACAACAAAGTGAATTAGCTATAAGGCAATGGCACCCCACTCCAGTACTCTTCCCTGGAAAATCCCATGGACGGAGGAGCCTGGTAGGCTGCAGTCCATAGGGTCGTGAAGAGTCAGACACGACTGAGCAACTTCACTTTCACTTTTCACTTTCATGCCTTGGAGAAGGAAATGGCAACCCACTCCAGTATTCTTGCCTAGAGAATCCCAGGGATAAGGGAGCCTGGTGGGCTTCCGTCTATGGGGTCGCACAGAGTCGGACATGACTGATGCGACTCAGCAGTAGCAACAGCAACATAATACCTATATCTCTTCCCTCTTGGACCTCCCTTCCACCTACCACCCCATCCCACCCATCACAGAGCACCAGGCTGTGCTACACAGCAGCTTCCCATTAGCTACTTTACACACGGTACTGTATATATGTCAATCCCAGTCTCCCAATTCATCCCACCACCCCGCCACCTCCCGGGTCCACACATCTGTTTTCTATGTCTTCATCTCTATTCCTGCCCTGCAAATAGGTCCATCTGTACCATTTTTCTAGATTTCACACATATGACTTAATATATGGTACTTGGTTTTTTTTTCTGACTTACTTCACTCTGTATGACAGTCTCCAGGTCCATTCACTTTTCAAAAGTTAACTCTCTTGCCCTCTTTTTCTTCCAGTTCACCTTCCCCCAGAGAACTCTAACGCTGGTTGTCCCACTAGCTCTTACTCCACACTGGCCGCAGAACAAGTCTGAAGAAAAGCACGTGCTTTCTGTCGACCAATTCCAGTTTAAATTCATGATCATGGATCCTTACTGGGTCTTCAATACTGCTTGTTACCTTAATACTTTAATAGATGCTCACTTCCCACTCTTCAAGATGAGCCCATGCCGTGATTTTCCTGTCTCCTCAAACTGCCAGCCTCCACCCCAGGGTGCAGAACACCCTCGGTGTACCCGTTTTCTCATGCCTTCCTTTGTAAGAGAGGAATGTGCCAGCTTCCACCAAAGTCACCACTTGGGCACAACAAGCTCTCCAGCCCATGCTTTGCTATTCCAGGACCCTCTTCCTGGAATATTCCTGCTTTTCATTTTTTTTATCCTTCTGGACTTAATTACTCCCACTAGCATAAACATGTTCTCTTGATTCCTTCCTCCAGCTCCTGCTATATTTTTCAGCTCCTTTTCAGAAGAAAACTTTCCAGAAGTGCTGACTGAAGTTGTCTCCATTTCCTCTCAATTCCTGTCTTTCCTCAGCCCACTCCAATTGGCCTTTACTCCCATTCCTTTGAAAATGTATTGCCTCGGGCCAACAACAACCTATGTTCTATCCAATTTAATGGTCCCTTGATCATCCTTGTCTTACTAGATTTCTCATAAGCATTTGACAAATCTTTCCAGAGACATTTTTCTCTCTTGACTTTCCCTTCTCACTGCCCACTTCTCCTCTCCCGCTCATCCTCTCTGCCCAGTCCCAATGTTTTCCCAGATTACGGCATTCCCATATTAGGTCCTCAGCTGGGAATTCCCTTTCCTTCAATCTCCCACATGTCATTTAAGTCTTATTTAAATAGAAGCCCTGCAGAAGGACATTTTCTGACAACTCGATTTTAGTTTTCCAGAAACTCTTTCTCGTCTATTGTAATAGCTGTTAATGTATTTGTTTATTGTCTCATCCCGCTAAAAATTCCTCGAAAGTAGGGAATTTGTCTATCCTGTTCACAGTTCAAAGCAACTAAAAAGATTTCTTGCGTGAATGAGAAAATTAATATTGGCTTGCACAGTAAAAACTAATACTTTTTCATTAACAACTACATCTTCTTTGCATTGCTATGATTGTCAAAACATTTAATGCCATGTGAATGGAAATTTTTTCACTCATCCTCAAAATAAGATTGGTTTTCTTTTCCATTTAAACTCAAAGAGGGTCTAGAATTCAATAAAGTTTTAGAAATCACTGCATTTACTTCAATCTTTGTTTTTAAATACTAACTTAGGGACTGTAATACTTATCCTTTATAGGTGAAGACCCACTCTTAAAAAAAGAAAAGCTCTTCGCTGGCAGTGGCAGAGTTATTGTTGTTGTTCAGTCGCGAAGTCATGTCTGACTCTTTGCAACCCCATGGACTGCAGCACACCAGGCTTCCCTGTCCTTTACCATCTCCTGGAGCTTGCTCAAACTCATGTCCATTGAGTCAGTGATGCCATCCAACCATCTCATCCTCTGTTGTCCCCTTCTCCTTTTGCCTTCAATCTTTCCCAGCATCAAGACCTTTTCCAGTGAGTCAACTCTTCACATCAGGTGATCAAAGTATTGGAGCTTTAGCTTCAGCATCAGTCCTTCCAGTGAATACTCTGTGTTGAATTCCCTTAGGACTGACTGGTTTGATCTCCTTGCTGTCCAAGGGACTCTCTCAAGAGTCTTCTCCAGCACCATAATTAAAAAGAATCAATTCTTCAGTGCTCAAACTCACATCAATACATGACTCCTGGAAAAAACATAGCTTTGACTATATGGACTTTTGTCAGCAAATGATGTCTCTGCTTTTTAATAAGCTATGTTGGTCATAGTTTTTCTTCTAAAAGGAGCAAGCATCTTTTAATTTCATGGCTACAGTCACCATCTGCAGTGATTTTGGAGCCTAAGATTTCTCACTAAATCAAAGACAGATACACCACAAGGATGATTTTGTCTACTCCAAATTAAAGCTTAAATTTTAAGATTTAAACTTAAATATACTTATGTAAGTGCAGTTCTAGATTATTTTTGTGGCATTGTTTAATGCAAAGCATATTAATAATACCTATTCCATAAATTATGTGAATTCTTTCTTTAATTTATAACTTTGATTAATCATTTCTCTCACTCTGGACACTGAAATGGAAAATAAATTCTAGAAATGAGAATCTAGAAAACTTGAGTAAATTTTTAATTTAGTTTTTCTTCAACAAAAATTAAATCAACTAAAATAATCTGTCAATCATTAATTACACAATTCATGAAATTCAGAGCAATTTTTCATGATAACCTAAAGAGTCATGTGCCCTTGTAGAAACCAGAATTTGTTTAATAAAGATAACAACACAGGGTCTTGCCAAATATCTCTCTTAATATGTGAAATAAATGTGTATTTCTCAATGTTGTCTCATTTTCACACCAAAGAACTGCTGCATCTGAGCACTATACCCAGGACAAATAATATTCCACCCCAAAGAACAAAGGCCTTTTGGGCCAATACAGATGATGATTTGCACTGCTTTCATTAAAAAGTCAAATACTAAGGTTAAAAAAAAAAAACTACTTTTAAGGAATTTTTTTTTCTCATAACTCCTCAGCAATGAAAAGTATTATTAACCAATATCACTTGTCTAGGGTTGTTAATCCACAGGTAGGGCATTAGTCCAGCGAGGAAATAAATTGAATACAATTTTTTCAAACAAGATACTTATTTAAGGCTACACATTTACAAATTTGCTGTCAGAATTGGTCATTTTTCTAAAAGAAGCATGGTTGAGAACAAGCAATTAAAACAAAGATGTAAAATCAGGCTATTTACAAAGTCATGTTATCACTAATCTTTGATTTCTAAGAATAATATTTGAGCTTTTAACTTACTGAACATAATATTAAAATATGTGTTTTCTAACTCAGAAGTAGCCTTCAAATGGTGACAAAATATGATTATAAATAGGAGTAAATAGGTATGACTTTTGAAAAAATATATTCCAGTACTAAAAAGTCATTATGTATTACCAAAGAATTGAGAAATAAATTAAATCAGATTCTTAAGTGTTTGTTTTCCTTCTGTAATATTTTGACCAAAAAAAAAAAAGTTTCCTATTTCTAGAGAGTTATTTGCAAAATGTCTTCTATTTCACACTATTTGGTCAATGTTTATTTTTCTAGTGTTATGCAGCTTATGGGAAACAAATGAAATACTACATTTATTTGAATTTTTATTCAGTGTTGAGTTATACTTTTATACCTCAGCTAAATATTGTTTTGATATATTAAATGTAGGCCTTTACACTCTCCCTTTATAGTTTTATCTGTCATTTGATTTTTTTCCAAGTCATTAGTCCTTCATTTTGTTTTTTCTATCATGGCTTTTAATATCCAGCGAGACCCTGTGATTTTTATCTGAACACTAATAAACCATTTATTTGAAGCAGCTTTTACTATAGCCAGGAGGTCATAATAAAGATAATGGAGTAACAGTCACTGTCTTCACCAGCACACGATTCCTACCAGTCACAAGCACAGCTTCCTCAAGCCCCAGCACCGTCTCCATGTTAATAATGGTTAATGAGCTAAAGTGTTGAAGAAACATAGTCTCCTTTTGCTCGGGGATTTTGTATTGCATATGCTAGTCATGTGAGAGAACTAGAGGGAAATGCAGTAGAAAAGGTTATGATTAAGGATGTTATGTATTCTTTTTTTTTTCTGATTTAAATAACTGCTGGGGCACAAACCAAGACTCAAGGGAGCTACAGAAACTTACACATTTACAAAACTGGGTTCCCATAAAGAGAAGTGTCTTGCAGGAAGAATGTCAGGATTAATATTTCCCATCATATTTGAAAATGATACCAGTAAAAGAGGGGTTGGCAATAATGCTCTTGTACTTAGGAGAGTTACAGAAGGCTTCTAAAGAGCCACTGGAGTGCCAGGCAATTCTGATGATGGTGTGGTACTGTTTGAAGGGCCAGAAAAGGTCCCATATTACAAAATACACCTCCACCACTTAGAGGCTGATCACTGCACCTTAAATTTCTTCACTGGAAATACAACACTTTCCTTTATGAAGTCTTTTAAATCTATAGTTGAGATTCAATACCAGTTAGTGAAACTACCTGTATCAGAAAACTTGTTTCCAAATGATGCTTGGGCTTTATTTTGAAGTTTCCTAAACTGGGCTTTAGGAATGTATGGTTTTCAAACTCTTAAGTGTCCTCACTGTGCAGCCAGGTTCAGGAACCATTGTTATTATTTCCCATTAGGAAGCCAGGATGCTTAGGATTAGAGAATTCATAATAAGCCAATCATAACTTGTACTTTAGAAAAGATGGTTGAGGGACTCCTTGGTGGTCTAGTGGTTAAGAATCTACCTTGCAATGCAGGGGATGTAGATTCAATCCCTGGTCAGGGAACTAAGTTTCCACATGCTGTGGGGCAACTAACTCTGAGTGCCACAATGAAAGGTCCCGTGTGACACAACAAAGATTCTTTGTGCCATAACTAAGACCTGATGCAGCTTAAAAAAAAAAAGCTTGTAGAACACATGTACACCCGTGGTGGATTCATGTCAATGTATGGCAAAACCAATACAGAATTGTAAAGTAAAATAAAATAAATAAATAAATAAATAAATAATGATTTAAAAAAGAAAAAAAAAAAGATAGTTGGTCAGTGAGAGTCCAGAAAACTAAAAGAAACCCTCAAGATGTAAGTAATAGCTCCAATTACCAAAATCAGTGACTTTAAGACTTTACATTGTCTTAATATATCCATCAATTTAATGTAATTGTATTTTGCTGAACACTTAGAAAACTTACCATGTGCCAAGTCTTATACTGAGTACTCTACAAATATTAATTTATTTAATCTTCATAAAAACCCAATGATATATGTTCTTTTATTAATATTTCCCCTGTTTTACAGATGAGGAAACTACAGCTAAGGTGAAGATGTGAAGTCATTTACCCGAGCTCTTAAGTGGATGAGCTTCACAAATCCAGCTCCTAATGCTGGCTCCCGTGACCATTCAGATGGCAGGAATGGCCAACATGAATGGCCCAGAGGGACCTGCAGACTGACTAATGGAATACAACTGAGAAATCAGGTTCCTGCCATCACTGCTTTAGGAAGAGAGGTCAAGATTTAGGTCTTGCCCAAGCAAATCCTGGCTGACTTTCTCTCTTCTCATGCTGCTCACCATCTTTGTAAGAATTCATCACTTGGCTTACCAAATGCATCCCCTTGGCTTCCCCAGTGCTTTTTGCTAGAAAATAAATGATAGGAAAGCTTGAATATACATTCAAGTGGAGTCGGTTTTATTTCCTTTTGAAATGGGATGTAACTGGATATTGGTTGTGATGATTCTAGAGATTCTCATTTTGGAGAAGGTATTGCCATAGGAGTAGGATTGGAATGGCTGCAGTCATCAATTTAATTCTTTATAGATCCAGCCTTGGTTTGCAAATGAGATGAGAGATGCAGCTGCAGGTGAGAGAGCACGCATTTAAAAAAAAAAAAAAACTTGGCAGACCACAGCTCAAAAGTGTCCACAGCTGTTTGAAATTGTGCTTTGCATATTTACCTCTTTTGTTTTGCATGCTACTCCTTCTGCTCATGGATTCAATGAGATAATTTACAAGAAGAATTTATAAGAAAATAAGTGGTTTTCTTTTTTAATAAATCACTTTTTAATATCTGGGAAGAATTTTTTCCTGAGTCTCTCATGTTTCCTTAACTAGACTCTATTCATTTGACTAATTCAGGGTATTTTATTTAATTGGTATCCTGATAAATGACATGACCTCTAAATTGGCAGAGTACCAGATTAAAAGATTTAGTTTCATGCTTTTCAATTACTTTACACTATTGTTACAGTGGAGCAGCTTACCAGTTTAAATAGAAAGGGAAAAAGTTACAACTGTTAACTAATGTCCTAAAATCTATTTGGGCTTACGAGGTGGTGCTAATGGTAAAGGGCCTCACCTGCCAACACAGGAGACATAAAAGATCTGGGTTCAAATGCCTGGGTGAGGAAGATCTCCTGGAGGAGAAAATGGCAAACCACTCCAGTATTCTTAACCGGAGAATCCCATGGACAGAGAAGTCTGGCAGGCTACAGTCTGTGGGGTTGCAAAGAGTCATACACCACTGAAGCAACTTACCATGCATCTTATAATTGCTTTAATGTTACTTAATTATATAATTCCTAATAATAGGTATATGTTTAGTGTATCTTCATAAGTGAAAAGAAAACTGTTTCTTGTTTTCATTGTTCTTGAACTATTGTTATCTCTGATATTTATATAAATGAGGATTATTAAAGTATGTTAAAAATGCTGAAAAGACTGTCACTTTGCTAACATTATGGGACAGAAATTGTTCTTATTCCTATTTTTTAAATTAAGATATATGAAGCATGAATGGATAACCTGCCCATAGTTCCATAACCACTAATATTCAAAGCAAGGATTCTAATGTAGGCATTCTGAGTTTTAACTCCACCTACTTCATCACAGCTCTCTCTTGGAGCGGTTCTTGACATGGCCACATTTAACTTAGAGGTGAAACTGGTGTTTCTCATAGGCAATCTGATGGTCTCTGTGAGGAGAATTCGGTTCTTTAATATTTACCAATAATTTATTTCATTTCTTTTTCTCCTTAGGTACAGACTGTGAGTAGAGTGGTACATTTTGACATTTGATTTTGGACACTATGATTTGTAAAACTGGAGGCAATAGTCAGACTTTTCCCATTTCCATGTAGTTTGTGGAATTGAATCTGTGTGCCATTTAAAAGGATATTTTTTGTGTGTTTCTCTCTATATATATATATTTGTTTTGTAAGAGAAATAGAGACTTCTAGTTAATAGGAATCTTGGTGAAGACCAAATGAGATAGCATGCAAAGCATCTGGCAAAATGTATCACTTACAAAGTAGGTACTGAAAAAAATGTTACTTCTCTTTTCTTTCCTGCCTGCCCTGCTGCTATATTTTAAACTCTGGACACTGACAGCTTTATGTAACTGCTATAAAATCTGAGGGGAACTGAAACTGTCACTTTAATTCATGGGCATTGGTTATCTTCATGATGGTATTTCAGGCCCCAAATATGTAGCACACATATATTTGTAAGCTGCAGTAAAACAGAAGGAAATCCAAATATCTGGATATTATTTACTAATCATGGTACCCATTTCTGGCTGTGGTAGGCTATCTTATTTCTATTGCCTAAAACTGTATTTAAAGCAAACATTTTCCCAATTGCTGGTGATAGAATATAGCTTGAGCCAGCCTCCAGACCTTTGTATATCACTCCATGTTATTCATACATGTTCCTGATCTCAATACGATCTTCAATATGCTTAACTGTATGCTCTGCATTATAGTAAAATGCCTTTATAAGTTGATTTTAAAATATATTTAAATAATGTTATTAATCTTATGGGAAGGCAATAAATTGTTACTAATCTGGATTGCCATCTAGTTATTCTCGTTTTAAAGATGTAGGATCTGATGCACAGGGTGATAAATTTTCTTGATGTCAAATGGAATCCATGAGTATAACTTGTGAAATATATCGAATTTCCCAAATAAATAATATGATGAGTGTTCCTTATCATTTCATTACATAAATAAAAATGAATTTTGCTCAGCTTTCATATGTGCTCATATTTAAAGAAATGAAGTAAAGTTTTGTATATTTAAAGTATTTAATACTTAAATATATGACTAGATCAAAGAGAAGAATTTTAAAACCTGAATCACTTTTATTTTCTACTTTCTCTTTCAGATATAATAATAATAGAATTTGATATCCATATATATATGTTGTTGTTCAGTTGCTCAGTTGTGTCCAACTCTTTGCAACCCTGTAGACTGCAGCACACCAGGCTTCCCTGTCCTTCACTATCTCCCAGAGTTTGCTCAAACTCGTGTTCATTGAGTTAGTGCTCCCATCCAACCATCTCATCCTCTGTCATCCCCTTCTCCTCCTGCCCTCAATCTTTCCCAGCATCAGGGTCTTTACCTATGAGTCAGCTCTTTGCATCAGGTGGCCAAAGTATTGGAGCTTTAGCTTCAACACCAGTCCTTCCAATAAATATTCAGGACTGATTTCCTTTAGGATGGACTGGTTGGATCTCCTTGCAGTCCAAGGGACTCTCAAGAGTCGTCTCCAGCACAATTCAAAAGCATCAATTCTTTGGCCTCCTGCTGTCTTTATGGTCCAACTCTCACCAAGTCTGTACATGACTACTGGAAAAACCATGCATGTGTGCCAAGTCAGCTTCAGTTGGGTCCGACTCTTGCCCACCCCATGGACTGCAGCCCACCAGGCTCCTCTCTCCATCGGATTTTCCAGGTAATAATACTGGAGTGGATTGCCGTGCTCTCCTCCAGGGTATCTTCCCCACCCAGGGATCGTACCCGAGCCTCTTCAGTCTCCTGCGTTGGCAGGTGGGTTCTTTACCACTATTGCCATCTGGGAAGCCAAGGTGGAAAAACCATAGCTTTGACTATACAGACGCTTTTTAGCGAAGTGCTATCTCTGCTTTTTAATATGCTGTCTGATACATGCACACACACATATCTGGCTCCTAAATCTGTGCTAGACAGCTGTCGATTTTTATTAATTTTATTTTTGCCACATAACATATCTTTCGTCATCTACTTGGGGTAATTGTATACAATTTTTCTTCTTGAGATCTGTCCCTTTGCCCCTCCCTCTTCTGGGTAGAGCTGACAGTCTCAGCTCCAAAGCTAGTGTGTATCACCCAGGCCCAGCCAACCATAATCCCCAGGCCCAGCTAATGGGTACAGTGGTAGATTCTATCAGGATCTGGAATTTTATTTTATTCTACTTACAAGCTAGTAAGTTGTTCTTTTGCTATTTCATAGAGGCCAGCAGAAGACACAAGATTTCTGGGTCAGAGACAGAGAACTTTATAACTCAGGGTGCAGCCAGTAAGCAACATGATTAGCAATACTTCCATCTGTCCTTGATCCTCACGGGGGTGAGGCAGTGTGAGCCCAAATGGATGCTGTGCAGTGATGGGCCTGGGTCACAGCTGAGGGACACGGATCTTGGGGAAACCATCGAATTGTAGTAAGCAGTAATCGAGCCTTCTCTTTGTCTTTACTCAAGATTGCTTGCTAAAAACAAAACTCTGAGAAATAATCTAGGTAAAAATTGGCTAGCGCCTCATATTCTTGCATACCCAGCAAGGAATACAGAGGGTGAGGAACACATGGAGGCACGCCTCCCAACAGATAAATGATCTGAGTCTAATCAGGGAGAATCATTTTTACTCTTTCCCCTGAAATTTGAACCTGGAAAATATCATTTCAGTTTTCTGCAGCTGTCTGTAATTACACAGGAATAGCCAATCTGAGAATAGAGCCAAGATTGTGAAAGTCAGAGATGAGAAAAGGAAACTGAAAAAAGATATATTATACCGAGTTACGGATCAAGTACACCATGAGTTCTTCATTAAGAATTTTCAGTTATGTGAGCTAGTTAGGTTTTCATTCCGGTTTGGCATTCAACATGGGTTGTCTCATGATATCAGGTAAAGGAAGTATTATCATCCTGATCTTACAGATGAGCACAATCTGAGTATGGAGATTACCTTGCCCATTATCACCCAGTGAAGAAAGCAGAGCTACATCTGCTGATGGCAAACTCCATGCTCTTAACAGTTAAACTGGTAGTTCTCACACTTTTAAGTACTTTAGAAATACCAAGGTTCATCCCAGACCTAATGAATCAAGGTCTCTGACATAGAGCTTAGAGAATATGCATTTTCATAAGTTCTTGGGTGATTCTGTTGCAGGGCTGTGGGCCACTTGTTAAGAAATGTTTGCTTTGGAAACAGATGTAATTTCAAGGATACAGCTGGCTGCCTGACCTTCTGATAATACATCCTTATTAAAAACCCTTGCTTCTGGAAAATAACACCCGAAGCCTTGTCAGTGAGGTAAACTACAAATCAAAAGAAATCTTTTTCTGAGAAGAGCTCTATTGGGAGAGGTGAGGAAAGTCAGAAAAAAGAGTACTAGGCTGAAGGGAGAAGCATTAAGAAATGGGAACTTAAAAAGGAAAAGGAGGTGGTGGGCAGAGGTTTGAAGCTCTGTTTCACCAGTTATTACCTAAGAAATTTCTTTTGGCTTCATTAATTAGGTTGTGTGTGTTTAAGTTCAGATTCCACACAGAGTTTATATAGAGGGAGACCTGAGAGTCTATTGCAAAAGATGTGCAGACATTTTCTTGATTTGCTAGTTACAGTGGCTCACTAGACATGAAGGAGGATGTTTAACTTAATTATTGACTTTGAATAGACATTTTGCCACTGCTAATAATATTAGGTAGATTAATGAATTGTTTAAGGGTTATAGAGACAGAAAGAACACTATTGAGAGTTACTGTTCATCAATATTTGGACAACCTTTCCTAGAAGAATCTTGCCAGTCACATGTGTTATTGTAAAATATTTTCCTGCTTGCTTATGATGTCTTAGAATTTTTTTCTCTCCCTCTCTTTAAATAAAGTATTAGTTGTCTTTTGATACAGATATTATTGTGAAAGTCAGAACTTTTTCTGTACATGCTATTCTATAGCATCTCCATAGTATGTCTTCCTCCAAGTGGACTCTGATACATGGTAAGTCTTTCTTAAATTTTTAAGGCTGGGAGCACTGGAGGTCATCATCTGTGTCTGGTCTGGGCGTGTAGGTGCTGAGGAGGGGCATAGCGTCAAATTCTACTGCAGAGATAATGTGCTAGCTGATGGCATTCCCTATTTCTCATTTTCTTTTATATTTTTTGTCCAATCAAAACAGAAGACTTGAATCAGTCTGGCTTAAAGAGGTATTTATTTTTAGAGTTTTAAGCTCATTATTATTCCAAAGAATTTTAGAAGCATGCCTGTAGTCTCAGCCTTAAATAAGTATAATATTCCCAGGTTTAGGCCAAAAAGATTGCATTTGATATGTTTTGACAATAGTTAAGTTCATCATCAAAGTGAATGTTTTACCAAAGGCCTTTTAAAAGCTGTAACTCCTTTTGCAATGATGTTTTTCTCCACCCAACAGTTTCATAAGCAGGTGTCTTGATATTTTTGTTTGAACTGGTTGCTTCTGTTCACATGCTTTCTCAACTATATTGTCATTGCAGAAACATCATCCTTTTTCTTATGGGTAAAATCAGTAGCTGGATTTTGCTTCCAGAAGTACACTTACTATAGTACCCCATCTCTAGATAGTCAGCAAAGCAGTAAATAATCACTTACAACATTATCTCAGCATTTGCCTTGCTCTTGGAAGCCATGTAACAATCCTGAACCTCTCTGCCTTCTTTTAATACCAACAAATGAAATGTGTTCAGTTAAAAGCAAGATACTCATCTGAATATGTGGAAGAGGTTCTTATGAGCTCAGAAGTATATGGTTCAATAAGAGAGCAGCTTTGTGATACCTTGTTTTTAAAGCACACACCACTGTAACAATTATGTGATTGCCTATCAGTCGTAACAGTTAAGGACCTAACTTGTCTGATGTGGCACGCTGGAATAAAGAAGGGATGAGCAAGATAAGATTTGCAAGACATAACCCTTCTAATGAAGCGTTTTTTTTCAAACACCGATATGAATATGTTATCTCTATGAGTTGTTTAAAATAAACTGGGAATATATCACAATTTTTTAAAATGTATTTTCTATATTGTTCTCCAGGAGAACTCCTTGCTTTTTTATTTCTCAAGCCCAAACTATACATTCAGCATTTTCCAATCATCACTGTTAAATCGGATGAGGCATCAAAGATTTTCAAATGTGATCCTATCTTGGGGTATTGTGGGAGAAGATGACCTCAGAAATTCTACCCTGAGAACACCAAGGTCCCCAGTAAGAGACATCGTGGACATTAAACTGATACATTTTATGTTCCTTCATAAATCATGTTTCATTGCCGTGTCTCACTCTGAGGTGAGGCTCATCACCAACTTCTAGGCCGTGAGAAAAGGCTTGGAAATAAGAGGAGGCTGTGGGGGTGAGGGTTGCACAGAGATTTGTCAAATTCTTTTTCTCCTGCCTCAATATAGCAATGTGTGCACGCTCAGTCGATCAGTCACTTCCGACTCTTTGTGACCCCATGAACTGTAGCTGCCAGGCTCCCCTGTCCATGGAATTTTCCAGGCAAGAATACCAAAGTGGGTTGCCATTTCCTACTCCAGGGGATTTTCCCAACCCAGGGATCAAACCCACGTCTCCTGCATTGGCAGGCACCACCCACTGCACCACCTGGGAAGCCATCACAGGCTAAATCTAACTGCATCCCTATTACACTAGAGGAAAAGCATAGGACTTGAGTCCTTCAGTCTTAGCAATACATCAAAGGCTAATCAATCTAAATGACTCAAGTCCTATGCTCTTTGTCTAATGTAACAGGGAGGCAGGGTGTATGGAATGTTTTTAATGAGTGAGGTTGACCTTTGTCAGAAGAAATGCAAAAGACCTGAGACAGAGCCACAGAAAAATTTATCAGCCCGAGGAGATCCTGAGGGTCACCAGTCTAGAGCCACTGGGATTCCCTCTGGTCACTGAGCCAAGAGGCTCACCAGGAGGCTGCCTGCTGTGGCAAGGCCAGGTCACTCCTTGGCAGAGGCAGAGTCTTGGCAGAGACCTCAGACTGGGAAGCTATATGAGGACCCCTAAGACCCTGAGAGGGCTGTAGCCCACAGTTGAGGCATGACCCTTGCCAAGCTGAGAAGTCAGATCACAGGATTGAAAGCTGCAGATTGAAACAAACTGCAACCAGGATCATCCCAGTGGACAAATGCCCTCTTCCCAGAGATCAAAGGGCAGATGGGACCCCTTTCCCAAGGACCCCACCTCATTCCCTCCTCCATTAGGACACAAAGCCTCTCCTAGTTCACTCTAAAGCCACTTTTAAGATAACAAAAGAGGAAAGGGAAGCCAGCGAAGAGACTATTGAAACATGTTTAAATAAAAATTCGAAATTCTCTGAAAATGGCTAAATTATCAGCTCAGCTGGATGTTTGAACAGTTATTTAATTTTTCCTCCCAGCCAACCAGCTGGAAGGGGCTTGGATGGTCAGATGAATTAAAACAAAAAGAACAGAATGTTTTCTCTGCACATAGGAGTTATGAGTTCAATTTGCCACCTTGCTATAGCTTTTAAAAATAATGAAAAAGCAACAGTTCAGCTATTCTTAATCATACTGAGATTATGTGTAGAACTATAAAACCTAGAGTTACAAGGCATTTGAAGGTATTTGAAGCCCACAATCCCCCCACCCTGGTTCTGGAATCACTGCTTGGAAGATATTCCTTTTTCCTTATTTTGCTGTGAAAATAAAATTTTTTTTTTTTAAAACAAACTCCTTTAGTACCTTCTTAAATTCTTCCAAGGATGGAAATGGCCATCACTGAAAAAAGCACAAAATATGTCTTACTGTACCATTTTTCTTGCAGAAAAATAGATGCATTACTATATGCTAATTTTCTCTTTTTTACTTACTTCACTCTGTATGACAATCTCTAGGTCCATCCACGTCTCTGCATATGGCACAGTGTCATCCCTTTTTATGGCTGAGTAATATTCCATTGTGTTTATGTACCACATCTTCTTTATCCATTCCTCTGCTGATGGACATTTAGGTTGTTGCTTCCATGTCCTGGGCATTGTAAATAGTCCTGCAATGGACATTGGGGTGCATGTATCTTTTGGAATTATGGTTTTCTCCAGGTATATGCCCAGGAGTGGGATTGCTATGAAGTAGATGGCTGATGAGGGCCTACTGTATTGCATGGGTGGGGGGCGGGGAAGGAGGGGTACAATCTGTTTGTAAGACATGTATTAAGGTCATCTTAAAAATGCACTCCAGTATACATTAGGTGAGACAAATACTGTTTGATTCCACTTACACAGGGTACCTAGAATTGTCAAATTCATAGAGTCCAGAAGTCCATCAATAGATGCAATGGGCCAGAGGATGGGGGTGGGTGGGAAGGGGGGACGAGGAGTTAGTGTTTAATGGGGACAGAATTGCCATTTAGGAAGCTGAGACAGATGATGGTGAGAGTTGCATAACAACATGAATGTACTTGGTGCCATCAAAAGGTACAGTTAAATATGGTTAAGATAGTATGTTTTCTATTGTGTGACTTTTCTGCAATTAAAAATATTTTAAAACATCTTTCTTCTTTTAAGTTGAGATCTGATTTTTTTTTTGTATTTCCTTTATCCATTGCCCTTTGCAACATCTTTAGGACATCACTTTTTTTCCCTTTCCATTACCTTTCCCTGGGATGTAAATTAGCAATTACTTACTCTCATAACAGAGTCTCAGGTCATAAATGAGGGCAGCCAGTAGTTTAATCTGTGAGAGATTGTGATATCATCTAGTTCGTCTGGTAACCACAATAAACCACAGAGAGTGCAACCACAGAGGAAGAAGTACAGTTTCCTATTCATACTGACTCAGGTTTTTTCTTTCTCAGAACTAACAGACTTCAAAAAGTAGGTAAAATTATAACCCCAATCTTGGCAAAAATTCCAAAGGTAATCAGAAATCTTACTTTTTAATATCTAAATGAAACAAAGAACAACTAAGCCAATATGTGTGTGTGTTGAAGTAATCTGTTGAAACAGGAAGATTCAAATTGCAAAGTCAGACAACTTGCAACAACATAATACATTTGTTTATTTAGTTAATATTACAATGGAAACAGGTTAAGAGCACTAGATCTGTGTCCCCAGAAGAGGATAATGATCAAGACTTTTATTTGTAAATTTCACTGTCCTTAACTATTAAAAATCTATTTTCCAAAGGAGTAATAATATGCATGATTTTTAAATGACAGATCTAAACTTTCAAATTTATGACCAAAAGCATATTTGTTCATTAAATAAAACTTTAAAGGACATTGTAACTCTTGGTTACTGCTTTCAGGAAAGCACAATGTTCTTGAAGCAAATATACACAAAACATCTTTCCATAGTGATTTTCAACCATTGTGTATCATGTTAATTAAGGAACCTGAGAACCCCAGATGCTCAGAACTCCTGAGTGTTGTAATACACTCTGGTTTACTGAAACAGTCAACCAACAAATATGTATTTAATGCCTACTATGTAGAAGCCAGCATCCTAAAGCGACCCAGGTAATACAAAGAAGTAAAATTATTGGTCTTTGCCCTGCTCAGGCTTCCAATGAAGTTGGTCAGATAAAACACAGACACAAATTAATTTACTTTCAATGTCTTCAAAAGAAGTGCCGGTGTTACCTAGATTGTATGTTAGAATCACCTATGCTGAGAACCTAGAAGAAGCAGGTACATAAGCAAGGACATCCTCAGTGCCTACTAAAGTCTGTCTAAATCAGGTTGTGGAGTTCCAAGTTTGAGGGCAGGCTGTTTGAACCCTCATATCTAAAAGCATTCTAGCCAGTCTCACACTTGTCACTGTTAGTGACTGTGTTTGGCAATTGCTTCATGGATTCATGACAAGGGACCAAGATAAATGTATCTAGTATGTGAGTCTATTTTGATTTGAATATAGTGTATATATATATATACTGAATACATACATACATATTCAAATCATATATAGGGCAATGTTGAAAGCTGGGACTTTCCACTCTGCATGGGAGGAGGCTAAACCACGTTATTTAAAACAAGAGACTACATAAGAAAAGTAGGGACAACTCTGCAAACTTCACTGACGACAAGCCAAAACAGAAAGGCTAGAGGAAAGAATCAAAGAAGAGGGCCTAGCAAAAAGGAGAGGTTTTGAGGGGACCTTGGGGGTCCCCTGCCGCCTCTGGGCCGGCCCCACCAATATCCTGAAGAAAAGGCCCTGGGCTAGGGCAAGTAGAGAAAAGGAAAGCAGAGACCACATTTTTCAAACACCACAAATAAATAAATAAATACGTTAAGCAAGAGAATAACTTATTAGGCACCGCTTGAAAGGCAGCAGCCCTCAGGGGTCGGGTAGACCGCAGCCTCTAGCCTGCAGGTGGCGGTGACATGGTCGGGATTGGCCGAGACTGGGAAGGCATCACCCGAGGTCCCCGCCTGGTGCCTGTTGTGACTCTTGGATGGACACCTCCAGGAGCTAGGGTGAGGGAGAAAGCCTAGCGGAGCTGCACCCGCGCTCCCGGGCGTCCCCCGGGGCAAGCGCACCCTGTCCCGCCTGGCCTAAGGCAGACGAGCGCCCCGGAAGTCCCCCTGCGCTTGGTCTTTGAAACCAAAAGCGCCCTTTGTGAACCAGGCGGGAGGGTGACTTCCATTACAAGCCTTCCTCCCCCATCAAAGCCCGGAATCTTTTTTAAAACCCCTAGTCACTTGTTCTCAGCTCCTTTTTGCTCCAAAGAGGGGGTTTGGATAGGATCGCAGAATGCCTGGGGCTCGAAGCGCGGGACCGATTTTACTAAGCACCTGGCTCCGCTCTGGGTGGATGGGGAGTCGGGGTGGGGGGAGGTTTGGGGATGGGATGCGCGCACCTTCCTTCACTCGAGAGTGAGAGGAAAGACCCGCTGCCTAGATCCTTTTCCAGTCCGAGTTCCCTGAAAAGAGGGCTGCGGAGAGAGAGAGCGAGGGTTCTCCAGGCTCCGCTAGGGGCATCAAGCAGAATCCCGGCGAGCGAGGGCCGCCGCAGGGCGCGGCTGAAGGCGAGCTGGGTTTTCCCGAGGGAAACCTGTGGCGGTAACCGTGGCTCAGCTTAAACAGAAACAACGGCTGGCGGGGCTGAGGGTCGGGCCGAGTTGGAGACGTTTATAAGTTCACCACCTGCGCCTGCAGGACCGGGCGGAAAGAAAGACCGAAATTGCCTTGGGTGGGGGGAGCACAGAGGGAGGCAAAAATGCAAGCGCAGGGGAGGAAGAAGCGGAAGAGGGGCCCGCTAGTCTTCCAGCTTATAAGCAAAGCTCCGGGTCCACGTTTGTCTCGCGCCTTTCCTGGGTTTCCACCCGAGGCGCAGTGTCCTGGCCCCACTTTTATTCTCGCACCCCGACGCCTGGGGTCCTTTCGCCTCTTGCATCGGGCCTCCCTTTCTCCTCATTCTCCCCTTCTCTGGGCTCAAGGCTCCCCGGTTCGGACCCGGGGCTCAGAGGGTCGTGATCCTGGACGTGCAGGTGCCATTTCGGAAGACGCCGCCTGACTCCAGGTTCTCGGGCTGGAAGTCCTCCACGCTGTACGCGCGGCTCTTGAGGGCCGTGGCGTAGTAGTCGACCGGCTCCTCGGCGGCGTTGTCCATCCAGCTGAGGCAAAGGATGCGCTGGAAAGAGCGCTTGAAGTTGTCTGAAAGGAAGCCGTAGAGGATGGGGTTGGCGCAGCTGTTGGCGTAGCCGAGGATGACCGACAGCTGGCTCACCGTGGCGTCGTCCTGCTCCGCGAACACGTTGACCAGCTGCACCACATAGAAGGGCATCCAGCAGATGACAAACACCATCACCACCATCATCACCATCAGGGTGATCTTGCGCTCCGAGCGCTTGCGCTGCTGCCAGCCGGCCTTGAGGGCCACCATGCGCATTTTGGCGATGATGAGCACGTAGCACAAGCAGATGGCCCCGACGGGCAGCAGGAAGCCCATGAGGAAAGTGTACAACACGAAGCCCACCAGCCAGCGCTGGGCGGGCTCGGGCATGAGCATGTTGCAGGCCACCGTGCCGTCGCTGTTGGCCGCCGTGCGCGAGAAGACCACGATGGGCAGAATGACGAGCAGCGACAGCACCCACACGCCCAGGTTCACCACCTTGGCCACGGTGGGCCGGCGGTAGCGTGCGGCCTTGATGGGGTGCACCACGGCCACGTAGCGGTCCACGCTAAGCACAGTCAGACAGTAGATGCTGGTGAACATGTTGACTGCGTCCACGCTGAGCACGAGGCGGCAGAGCAGCGCGCCGAAGGGCCAGTGGCGAAGCAATGTGGAGGTGACCAGGAAGGGCACGCTGAGCATGAGCAGCTCGTCGGCGATGGCCAGGTTGAGGATGTAGATGTTGGTGGCCGTCTTCATCTTGGCGTAGCGCAGGATCACGTAGATGACCATGGAGTTCCCACAGAGCCCCACCAGGCACACCACGGAGTAGATGAAAGAGATGAGGATAGCGCTGCCCTGGCCCTCGCTCAAGGTTCCGTTCTGGGACGCGTTTCGCCCCGGTTCTTCCATGCCGTCTGCAGCGCCGGCCCCGGGGCCCCTGCCGCCGCCGCCTTCGCCGCAGCTGCCTGGGCTGGGGCTAGGAGAGGAGGGAGAGGAGGCGGTGCCATTGGGGAACATCTCAGCTGATGGGGGGCTGGTGGGGCTGCCGGGGCTAGGGCGTTCTCCGGACGACCCCCGCCGCTGGCGCCCTCACTCGGCACCCCGGCGGTCGGCCCGCAGCTCCCAGTCACCCAGCGCCTGGGGGAAGCGCTCAGCGACTGCAGGAAGCGCAGCTCCACCGCTGCCGGCGGAGCGCATCGCCCGGCGGCTGCCGGTGCGCAGCCGCTCGCCGCTCCTGGGCGGCTGGGCACACGCGAGCGTGGAGAGGGGAGGCCGGGAGACTGGAGCCCCGCGCGGCACAGCCATTAACTGCCGCGGCTGTGGGCTGGCGAATGATTAATAGACACCACCAGCGCGTCAGCAGCTACGAAAAGGGAGGGGGGCGGGGGGCGGAGAAAGCGAGGAAGGTAGGCGATAGAGGTGGCTTATCACCCTTCGCCCAATTTTTCCTTCCCAGTTTTGAGCTCCAGTCGACTGGAGCATCTGCTTCCAGGGTGCCCCTTTACCCATCCTTCAGGGAGACCTGGGGAGTGCCTCCGCTTTCCTGGAGGGTGGGTGGGGAACAAGGCTGTAGATGCTGCCCCATCCCACCGGGCTCCTAGGCAAAGCAAGGCGTGAAGCCGACCTTAGGCACAGATGATGTCTGGAGTTCATCTGTTTCCCTCGGTTGCCGCCCCGCCCTGAGGGTCCCCCAACTCCACGCGGATCCCATCGTCCGGAGCCCTAACCACCGTCCCCTACCCCGCCCCGCCCCCGCCTGCCCTTCCCCTCAGACCCGCTGCGGAATTCCTTACCCAGGGCGCGCTGTCTCCAGACCGACGCGCAGCTGGCCCGTGCAAAGTGCCGGTGCGGTCTGGTAAGCGCGGTGACGTTCTCCGCGCGGTCCCTCTCCTTTCCTGGGGCGGGACCCCAGCACAGGCGCCCACTCAGATAGACTCTGAAGAGTCGCGGAAACTGACCCTAAGCCGCGAGCGCGAGGAGGAGGAAGGACCGCAACCTGGCGTTAGGGGCTTCTGCCTAACAACCCCGCAGGCAGCGCTTGGCGCGCGGGAGTGTTCGGGGGCCCGGAGAAAACCCACCGCGAATCTCTTAATACAGCCGGTAGTGCCCAGACCCCCCTGCGTCTGCCGAGCAACAGCGACTGCCGAAAGGAGGACGCGGTGCTGGGAGCGGAGGAGCCAAACCGCTCTCCCGCCCTCCCCCATCCAAACGTGCCAGGCTCGGTATTGAAAATCCAATCTAGGTGTTCGCTGGGGATAGATACGGCTGCGCCGCCTGGAAAGGCTCCGCCCGCGTCCCTGCTGTACTTTGTACCCTGCAGAGTCGGCGGGCCCCGGGGGAGGAGAGTGTAAAGGCCTGGGCGAGCAGGGGTGCCAGTCTGGGTCCGGCCGTGCAGGTGATCGGACCTGTCACCAACTCCAGGAAGAGCAGGCGGACGGACCTTGTTCAAGACTTTCCGTGAAATACCTAAGATTTCAGCCTTTTTTGAGCCCCCTGGATGTGGGCTGTTTACGTTCCTAAACCTTTAAGAGACAGAAATCGATGTAGGCACGCCTAAAGCTCGCTGACTTTATTTAGGAACTGAACAGTTACTAAACGAACAAAAAACAGTTCAGTTATCATTACTTTTAACGATCTGTTAGGACGTCCCACTATCCCTAATCTGGGTTCCCTTGGGCTTTCCAATTCTTCCAGTCCAAACAAGAATCACTCCAACTCCCCAGTTCTTTTCAAGATCTCCCTCAAGTCCTTGTCTGAATCGTGTGAGTTCCTTGGAAAATTGACCCGCAGCATCCTAGTGCTGCGGGGGCTCTTTCAAGATTTAGCTTTGTGTCCAGTTTTTGTTAGTTCTTCCTCTCAACCAGGAAGCACCCACTGTCTTGTGAGTCTCATCATCCCTTCCATCAGTACCGTTTACACTAAGGAGAGGCAAACCTAAATAGAAACTAAACTCCTCATCAAGAATATTTGTGCCAGACAGTGTGGAATGCAGATATTGAAAGGGAAAAACAGTATAATTTCTATTTTCCCCTCGCTTTATACAGGTATCATTTGCATATATGTTTTAGTTCTCAAAACTAAGTGCTCCTCAAAGGAAAAGAATACCTTTTGTAGTGTGTTGATTATAGCAATCAGAGATCAAAGAAAAATGACAGACTCTCACAGGAGTGTGTGCCATGGACACTGAATTATTAATGAGAAATGTACTGGGAAGAAATTCAAAATTTCCTAAGAAATTTCCCAAGCTGTTTAACTCATTGCTTTACCTGAACAAATTACTTTATCTTAAGTAGCATGTGGAATTTGTGGTTAATTTTATTTCATTTTCCTTAAAAAAAAAAATACAGCACATATGGAGAAAAAAAATAAAGATGTTCATTGGGTTGTTGGTTGTTTTTTTTTATCATGGCTTTTTTTTTTTTTTCCCTCCAGAAGAGCTTTTAACAAGCCAAACTTCATAATGATTTAAATGCCTCTTTGCTGATCACTGACTAAAGACACCTGGCTATTACTCAGGAGGGTGACATTTCCACTGTCATCATCTAGACCGCTTGGTGTTGATCATGGCTGCTCCAGTGGCCGGGGGTGATGAGAGCCTGTAAAGCACAGCCCTACTGTTCAGGATCTCATATGTTTATTCTGCAGTTCATCTTAGGGAAATCTCCTCTCAATTTACTGGTAGCCTCATACACAAAAGAAAAGGAGACCTGATGTGAGCCTGCTTTTTTCTTTGTGAAGTAGTTTCTATGATGAATTTTTAATCCATGAAAAGAGGTTGACAGTGAGGTGTTACTTTACACCCCCTAGGGTGGCTATAATAATTTTTCAAGGAAAAGAAAAATAACAAATGTTGACAAGCATATGGAGAAGTTAGACCCCTTAGATGTTGCTGGTGGGCATAAAGAATGATTCAGCAACTTTAGAATACTTGATGATTCCTTTCCTCAAAAAGTTAAACTTAGAATCATCATATGACCCAGCAATTCCGCTCCTAGATATTTACTCCCCCAAATTGAAAATAGACATTTGAACAAAAACTTGTACATGAATCTTCACACCAGGACTATTCATAATAGCGAAAAAGATGAACAATACCAATATCCATCAACTGATGAATGGATAAAAAAAAGTGTGGTATATCCATTTATGATCCATCCCTAAAAAGGAATGTGAAGTAGGAAATGGCAAACCACTCCAGTATTCTTGCCTAGGGAATCCCATGGACAGAGGAGCCTGGCAAAAATACAGTCCATGGGGTCGCAGAGAGTCAAACACGACTGAGCAGACACTTGGCATAAAAAGGTTAGAAATTTCAAAACATGCTACAACATAAGACAAACCTTGAAACTATGCAGAGTAAAAGAAGCCAGACACAAGTCAGGTACTGCATGATTCCATTTATATGAAACATCCAGAACTAGCAAATTCAGAGAGACAGAACAGCTTACAGGTTGGCCGCGGTTAAGAGGGAGAGAGAAGGGGAAACAAAATGCTTCATGGATATGGGGTTTCTTTTTGGGGTTATGAAATTTTCTGGAACTAGATAGCGGTGGCATTTGTACAACGTTGTGGATGTACTAAAACCATTGAATTGTACGCTTCAAAATGGTTACGATTATGAATTTTATGTCATGTGAATTTTACTTAAATAAAAAGAGAGTTTGAGATAGACAGGAGCCATGCCATGTTATCAAATCTTTTTAGCCATCTATTTCTTAACATTGTATCTGTGAGCTAATCCGGAACAAACAAAAACAACCAAGCAAAAGGCAGCATGTTTCCGGGCTAAACAACATGTGTTTGGAGTCACAACTGTTTTAAAATTATATTAAGAGAAGGAGCCTGGTTAGGAATCTGCCTTCCTCTCAGACCTCAATTTAATGTAAACGTTTCTCAAACACACAAGAATGCTACTGTAGTCACTGGATCGTTATAATGTGTAAAGAACACAGCCTATGTTTCATGTTCTGATTAAAAACTTCCCCCTTAATTTATTACATCTCTAAAGGCTTGAAACAGCTTAGAATAAGCTTGTTTTCTCTGAGAGAGTCACCTGTCTTTCATTTCTCCCTTATTTGCTTACTATCTTTCCTATGCCTGTGTAATCTGAACATTTCTGCATATGAGAGGAGAAAGAAGATGGCTTTCAAGAAGAGGAAAACGAAAGTCCTTATTTAGGAAGTTGCAGATTCTTAAGCAGACTGATTTTCTTCCCCCACCTCAGTTCTCTCCTACAAGGCACACTCTACCTTGCTGTCAAGTACCAGGTGTACACTTTGATTACTGTGTTTATCACATTGTACTATGATTTTTGTGTGTATGTACTTGTCTGTCCCCACTTCCCAATCTGTAAGCTTGTTCAGAACAGTGGCTATGTTTTATTTATCTTCGTATCTGAAACACCCAGCACAGTACCTGGAAAATTGCCCAGTACCTCCCTGTTCTTTTTTTCCCCATAGCATTCCATGGATAGTACCTTCTTTTTTCTAACCCATGAACTGTAGACACAAAGAAATGAACTTTGGGTCTCTTGCAAGAAGAGCTTTAATATCAGTGTGATATCACCATCTGTGGTAATTCCTTATACTTTTCAATCTTCTAATTTCAATTTGCATGTCCTGTATCAACAGTGATCATGCTGATGACTCATTCATTGATCATTCTTGGTCTTAAATTTCCTGGCAGAGAAAGGGCTCTGGAAAATGGGTAGTATGTACTTTAGTAGCTAATGATGGTTATTTAATAGTATCATGCAGCGTGAAAGCCATTATATGTGGAAGATTGTTTCTTTCTAATTGCAGCTCTGTGTCCCAGTTGGTTTGGTGAAATGGTAATTATCAGGAACTCAAACTCTGCTTCTGTCAAAATCCTTACTAATATATATATATTTTTTTTTCCCAATTGGAGCCTGTGGTGATCCTCAAATGAGCTCCTGTAATCCATGCCAGTAGTAAAGGGGCTGGCTGGGGCCAAGGGTTAAAGGGAACAAACGCTTCCTGGAGCATACTCTGTACTGGCATCATCAGAATTGTGTTTAAATACACCTGTCTGGGCAGATGGGCCCAAGCTGGCTACGAGGGGTGAGCACCACTCAGCAACATGACCCACAGAAGAGGTGTATATCACTTAAGGACCATCTGTCATTAAGCAGTTAGCATGATGACAGTCTAATAAGAAAGTCACCAGAGTGCAACAGTAGCTAGAGGGCTAAGCAGCGATCCCAGGCATCATTTCCCAGTGAAGCCCCAGTGCCTCTCAACAGCCCCGGTGGCCTGTGGTTCAGAGCATCACCAATCTCAAGCAAACCCGCCTTAGCTGAATGATGATTTTCCTGTTGCCTCTTGTGAAACAGTAGGGCTCTCAAAAACACACATGTGGTGCATGCATCTTTGCCTTCTGCTGGAGGCAGGAAGAGCAGGCGTGAGTGGCGAGCTCAGAGCCAGTGGGAGTGGTCCAGGAAGGGAAGCCTGCTTACTCCCTCCTACTAAGGACCTGCAGCCTCAGCCTCACCTACACCAGGCCCTGCCTCTGTACTCCCCTGTCTAGGCAATTGTGAGGGTGGGGATAGGAAGCAGTCTGTGTGACTGCCTGACTCTTCCTTTCCTGCTAGGAGAGACGGGTAAGAATAATACACAGTCCAGGTAAGAACCCCTGGCCTGATCAGAAGTCACCATTCTTTGACAGCTATCTGGGTGAACTGAAATTTCACTACTTAAGCAATTAGCTATGGGCTTCCCTCATAGTTGGTAAAGAATCTGCCTGTAATGCAGGAAACACGGGTTTGATTCCTGGGTCGGGAAGATCCTCTGGAGAAGGAAATGGCAACACACTCCAGTAGTCTTGCCTAGCGAATCCCATAGACAAGGAGCCTGGCAAGCTATAGTCAATGGGGTCACAAGAGCTGGACACAACTTAGCAACTAAACCACCACCACCAGGCAATTAGCCAGAGCATTGGTTTCTGATACGATTTCCTACTTTTTTTTTTTAATCATAGGAGTAATATTTAGACTATAGTAGAAAACAGACATAATCATATAATTGTATTGTATAGGGCTGGACTTCCCAAGTGACCCTCTAGGTAAAAAACCTGCCTGCCAATGCAGGAGACAAAAGACACAGTTCAGTCTCGGGGTTGGGAAGATCCCCTGGAGGAGGGCATGGCAACCTGCTCCAGTATTCTTGCCTGGAGAATCCCATGGACAGAGGAGCCTGGTGGGCTACAATCCATGGGGTTGCAAAGAGTCGGACACGAGTGAAGCGACTTAGCATGCACGCATTGTGTGTGGTCACTCTTGGTCACCATTTCTTAGTGAGGAAGAACTGGAAATTAATATCGGAATTCCATTATGTATGAATAATACTGTATTTTTAATCAAAACTAATTTATTCATTAATTTAACAAATGTTTATTGAGTGCCCACTGCGTAGCAGGCATGGTCCTGGACATTAGAGATACAGTGGCAGAGACAGAACTAGTTTCTAGTGGATTTCTAGCAAGGCAGGAGGACAACACGTAGACAAATGGATGATGTAATTGCATTTAGTGATAAAGTCTAAGAAGATAAGTAGGGATGAGGGGCCAGAGAGTGCTGGAGAGGTGGGTGTACTTGACCTAGGTTAGATCAAAAGGGCAAGGAAGGTGATGATACAAGAACAGCCCCAGAGGGTGACAAGGTGAAGGAACACACTTCGGTTACTGCAGCATGTGTGAAACGGCAGTGGTTCGGCTGACATCCGTGTCAGGCACGCTTCAGTTACACCCCTGCACCCCTCCTTTGTTTTGTTTTGACTTCCTAAAGTCACAATAACTTAGAGAACACCTTTAGATCTCATCTGGACTTCTCTTTGAACCTGGTGAATCCCAGTGACTATTTCCATTGAGTTTTCCAGGAAAATAGGCTGGGGAAACAACAGTCTCCGTAGGCACTGCCCTTACAAGCTTTCTTCTCTGGAGCTGTGCTCCTTGTTACACAGGCATCTGTGAGCGGATAAGGAAGGAAAAGGCCAGGAGTTCAACATGTGTGAGAGCCAATGCTAGAACTGAGAAAACTTGAAGGATGCATCTCTTCTCAGTGAATTTGAAAAACTCCTTCCTGAGCGGTGAGGCACAACCACGCGTGCTCCGGACCATCTGCCAGGGAAGAGCATGGGGACCACCGCACTCATCCATGAGAGCGGGCCAGTGTGCTGCAGGGTTCTCACGTCCGCAGCTTCAAAACAGATGAGAATGAGGATCTGCTTCAGACCAGAAGTGTATGCAGATAAGCATGTTAGATGGTAAGTTGGAGGCAGGCAGGCTAGGGGCTGGGGTGGGGAGGGGCAGCTTCTAGAACATGGGGGGTCAGGCGGGCTTGGTGTTGTCCTCTGTAATCACACTTGATATGCAACTGTCTAGCATAACAATTCGGAGTAAAAACAAAATCCTGGTTTTCGGTCGTCACATCTCTCTCATCAGTGATAGCGCAAAATTCACACGCGAAGTAACAAAGACTCAGGTATCGATAATTAATGATTCAATGATGAATGATTAATCAACTCCGCACTTCCAAAAGAACACAGTCCCTATGACTCCCTGCCCAGAGGTCCCAAGCTCACTTCTGGGGCCTCTGTGGCTAACTGCATGGCAGGTACACACACCTCTAAGCTGGAGGGGAGGCCAAGGGATGACTGTCTGAGGGAAGATAAGGTAGATGAGGAACGAACTTGGATGTGGGGAGCAGGATGTGTCTACTCATGTACATGAGGCTACTCACTGGGCAAGACAGAGCTGGGGTGAAAACTCAAGTGGGCTGGGCTGCTGGTGGGCCAGGTTCCAGGGCAGAGCTCCTGAGGTGTGCAGGAGTCTACATTTGATTTACCAGATCATCAGGAAGGTAGGATGATAGCGCATATTTTATGAATAGATTCTAAGCTGGACTTACAACTCTCAAGATAAGCCAACCAAACAACACAGTAAACAGTTGGGTCTCTGGGAAAACTGTGAGCACAGATGTTCCACCCAGGCCACTGAACATGGAGAGCGGATGCCCCAGCAGGCATTGCATCCTTTTCTGCCCAGTCCTGTGGCCCTTCCCCATTCCAAAATAGAATTTTGCTCCTACTCTAGTTGAAAAGCAACAGATTACATAAATAACCATTGACGCAAAGAAATAGCAGCCCAAAAGGCGGCTCAGGCTCTTGGAAGAATGATCAGGAGTGAGGTGTTCTGGAAGTATGGTTGACACCTGGGCCCCAAGTTTGCCAGTAATCAACAGCATGTCACACCTTTAACAGTGAACATCTTTCACGGAGCAATGCACGCATGCTAAGTTGTTTCCGTCACGTCTAATTCTTTTGCGATCCCATCGACTGTAGCCTGCCAGGCTCCTCTCTCCATGGGATTCTCCAGGCAAGAATACTGCAGTGGGTTGCCATGCCCTCCTCCAAGAGCTCTTCCCAATCCAGGGATCAAACCGGCATCTCCTAAGGCTCCTGCATTGGCAGGTAGGTTCTTCACCCCTAGTGTCACCTTTGAAGCCCTGAGGGGGCAAAGGAGGCATTAAATATATTTCCTGTATGTAATACAATTGAACAGTAATTTAACACAAAGCTATTGTTGCTGATGAAATTTTATAGACATAGAAAGATATTCAAAACATTGCTGTGCAAAAAATCTATTTCAAACGTATATGACCCATTAAATACACACACACTCCCCAACTGAGCATATGTCTGCAAAGGCCTGAAAGGACAATTACTAAGGCATTGAACGTGATTATCATGAAGCAATTTGGTTATGGATGTCTCATCTCCCTTTTGTACGTAGAGATTTTCTAATTTTTCAGCCATGAGTGTGTATTGCTTTTGAATAAGATAAAAGTAATAAAAGGTTTTTTTTTTAATTAAAAAAAAAGACTCTAGGCCATAAAGTGGCTGCTCTATTTTCTGGGGCATTCGCCGATTTATTTCTTCCGTAATTATTTTTGCTTTCAGAAAAACACTGATAAATTCATTCTAGAAATTAACATATTGTGATGCAAATTTAATAGCAAACAAAATGCATCCGGTAGAAGGTGATAGAAGGAATGGAAACAGGAACTGGAGTCGTATACTGTCTTCCAGAAACCCCTATAGCCCCACGGCCACATGTTCTCTCTCGAGTGTGCCTGAGTCTGCTGTGCCCATCTCCTGGAATTGGTATTGTCATGTAAATCGCAAGAGAATGTTTCTGAAAGCAGGGTACAGTTGTCTACTGCCAAACTTCTGAGTGTAAATCATGCATTTTCCATGAATTTAACCTTGTGCAGATTATTTGACCTGTTTGTGCCTCAGTTTCTTCTTTTGTAAAGTGAAGATAATGCATCTACCTGAGATGATTGTTAAAGAACTAAATATGTTCAAAATGTTTAGAGCCATGACTGGCATGCGGTAAGCAGTATCTAAGTATTTAGTAGCACAGGATTCCCCTGCTATCTGAAAGGACAGCGTTCCTTTGAAACCTTTCATAAGCTGAAATGGCGTAGAGCAAAGAAGCAATTACCTTAAGACACATCTTGCTAACCGATGCACAAAATAAATCAAGATAAAATACAGATGCTCAGACACAATTCAAAGCTAGAATGCTTGATGCTGGGATGTTGAGTGTAGTTCCCAGGGAAGGACTTACTCCTCCGGGTACATGGTGCCTCTACAACCATTCATTGCAAAACAAATACTGAACGCAATTATAGTTTTGCTTTTTGCCTTTTTTCATAGAAGCAAAAAATACTTTTCAGAGTCCTTTCTCTTACAAAACTAGGTACTAATACAGGTCTTTCATAAAAGTAATGTGGCTTAAATCAAACTTTCAAAACACAACGGGTACCGTATATTAGTAAAATTATGTCTTAAGTATGAATTACAATGCAACATTATTTTTTAATCAGTCAAAAGAACGTAAAAATTTTGTTTTTGCCTCTTGCTGAGAACTTAATACAGTAGGTCTAGCGTGCACCTATTCTGAAATATTTACTGAGCAATGACTCTGCATGTTACATATTCTTTCTTTTCCCTTCTGCTTACACAATCTCATAATTCAGCACTGTGAACTGTGTCCCACTTGCAGGCTTTTAGGGCATGTCACACGTTCAGCTAAAATAACTCCAAAATGTTAGTCACTTCTATCAACATTATACCCACAGTGAAGCCAATTCATCCACATCATAAGGCTTTAAACTAACCATTGCACTCATTGCTTCAAACAACCCAATTGTTATGCAGGGACAGTCTGACTTGACTTTTCTTTTTGTCTCAATTTGCAGAGAGACCTCCAAGCCCCCAAGCTGAAAACTATAGTTGGAAAATGCTTTCAAATTCTTTTCTTTCTTTTTTTTTTTTTTTTTAAATGCTGAGCTTAAAGGCATGTAAGATCCTAGTTCCCCAACCAGGGATCAAACCTGTGCCCCCTGCAGTGGAAGGCTGGTGTCTTAACCACTAGACCATCAAGGAATTCCCAGAAAATGCTTTCAAATTCTGAAGAGAAGTGCTGCTCACCCCTTTCAACCATCACTCCCTCCAGGCTATATCTAAGAGCAGAAAGGAAGATCAAGGGAGATTACTCTCTTAGAGAGCTTTGTCAGAATGCTGTGCCTTTCCCTCCCACAGAAGATGCAAAGTGTCTTCTCCCACAGTCAGTAAAGCTTAGGGGCCTCTATAAAACCCCTTGGGCAGCTTGTCGGGTGTCCCCTGAGGCTGGTAAGACATAGAGACTGGTTGTTGTTGTTGAGTCACTCAGTTGTGTGTGACTCTGCCACCCCTCGGACTGCAGCACACCAAGCTTCCCAGTCCTTCACTATCTTCTGGAGTTTGCTCAGACTCATGTCGGTTGAGGTGATGACGCCATCCAACCATCGCGTGCTCTGTCGCCCCTTCTCCTTCTGATCATAATTTGGAAACTTTGAAGGTGAGCAGGAGATCTGCCGGAACTTCTTCAGATGACAGCGTGATGAGGAAAGAGTACAACTGGAATAAGCTGACAGTGAGGTAGAGGCGGTGTTTGCGGTGACCTGGGATGGAAAGCCCTGCAGGCAGACAGGTGAGAGCACCAGGAGGGACTCCGGCTACCTGGTGGAGGGAGATGACCTCAGCCGGAAGTTATGTACCAGGAGGAGGGGCTGGGGGCGGGGGCGCACATGACCAGCTGTGAAGATTGCTGGGCAGGCCAGAGAAGGGCGTGGGGAAACTCTCCTGAAAGATGTGAGGGTGATGCGGAAGAACCCACCAAGACATCCCACAAGAGAAAGAGCCACTCCCAGTGGTCACCCGTGTGGCGATTAGAACTGCCAATCAAGGAAGAGCTTTAGTGTGTGTCATGTCTGTTACGGCTCTTCCCTCTCCTTCACAGGCATCAAAGGCAGAAAAGGAGTCGGAGAAAATAATGTAAAGGAATAATAGACTCTGGTAAGCTGCGAGGATATTTTGTACAACACAGAAAACCTAGCCAATATTTTATAATAATTGTACATGCAGTATAACCTTTAAAAACTGTGAATCACTGTGTTGCATCTCTGTAACATATAGAGTAATATTATACATCAACTATACTGCAATTTAAATATTTCTTTAAGAAAGAAAGAATCAAGAATCCAACCACTCGCCTCTTCCTTATTATAGAATCCAAACATGGAACAGGCTGAAGCTGGTACAGGGACAGGAGCTTTGAGTTGAACCAGAAATTAAAGTTTCAATTTAGAAAGAATCGTTTTATACAATGTCTGAAAATGAGACTGCTAATATCTGAAAGTGAATAAAAAATTGATGGGATCCATGCACATTAAAACTTTCCACCCAGTTTTATGGTATTTAACCCTTCCAACCACACTATGAGGAATTTTCTACTCACTGCCCTCATTTTGCAGATGAAGAAATCAAAGCTCAGAGAGGATGAATAACAGGCTCCAGTCACACAGCTGTAGTCAGAGCTAAGATTTGCTCAGAAATCTAGCAGAGGGCTTATCCTCTTATCCACCATGCCACATTTCTCTTGTCTTAGGGCTTACAGAGGGGTTTTCCAGGTAGCCCAGGGGTAAAGAATCCACCTGCTCAAGCAGGAGATACAGGTTGGATTCCTAGGTCAGGAAGATCCCCTGGAGAAGGAAATGGCAACCCACTCCAGTATTCTTGCCTGGAGAATTCCATGGACAGAGGAGCCTGGCAGGCTACAGTCCAGTGTCACAAAGAGTCAGATAACTATTTAGTGCCTAAACAGCAAAACAGGGCTTACAGAGCTCAAATATGCTTTTGACATCAAGAAGTTACATAATCAACACACCTGTAATTTTGTGACTTCTGTTTTCCTCAACGAATCCAACAATTACTTCAGTTTTCCCCTTTACTTATATTGCCTAATCATTTGAAAATAACAAATGTGCCCTTGATTAGAAATTTAGAATAATGTCTTGAAAAAAATTAGCCTTAATAAAACATTATTACAAACCATTTAAAAGAAAATGCATTTTTTGTTAAATGCTGGCCACCATTTCTCAGTTCTAAATGTGTCATAGCCAGCACTATAGGTAGCTTAGCACTTGTTTTGCTTGAGAATTTCTGTGCAGTTTTTTCCTGCTTTATTCTTGTGTTCTTGCCCTGCCTTACTTTTGCCCAGCCTCAGGCAAATGTATAGCAAGCAGTGGGTCAGCAGAGTCACTAGACTGAGGGGAAGGGCTTGGAGCTGCTTTGAAATTTGTACTGACTCCACAAAATTACAGCCAAAATGTATTCCCAGGACAAGGAGAGGGATTGCTGCTGAAAGAAAATCAATTAAAAAATAAATAAAATTTTCTTCCCTAGAGCAAGTGCATGCACATTTCAAGTGGTCTAGGGGCTTTGCACTTGGACTTTGGTTGACTTGACTGACAGCTGTAATAGAATTGAGAATACACAGATGCCAGATTCATTCTGATGGGCACATTCTTTCCTAACTGAAACGTTAAGCTTCTCTTCACTAAACAAGTGGGAAATCAGAAGTTTTCGTCCATAAAAATGCCTTAACTGACTAGAGGTTAGCCACAGAAGGGGAAACAAAAAGTAAAATTCAATATTCACACTTGTGCCTGAGACAACAGTAAACCAAAACAATTCGACTGTAGCACTGGAAAAAATTTTTTTTCCTGTTTAAGAGTTTAATTGCAATGTTTTCATCTCTAAACTTGAGATTCATAGATCTGCATTTCACACCTGCAACATTTTAGCATCTATTTATTTTCTTGGAAAATTCTATCCCATTCTCTTCATGAAAACACATGCTCTTAAAATCCACCAGGGGGAGATTTTAACACTGAGAACTTCAACAGAGAACTTCAGGGTCTGATATAGTTGTATTTCAGTTGACAGCTGGAACCACTTAAATTTTGAACTAAGCCGCTACGATAAGATTTACTTACATCTTGATAAAGCTACTCAAGATTTTCCAGCTATATTAAAACTAGAGCTGAGTGGCTAGGGAGAACTGATGAAATATTGCTCCATCTTGTCAGAGAATACACAGGTGTCTGAGTGTATGTGGGGAGGGGAGCTGGGTGTGGATGGGATGAGCCCTTTCCGTCTCTAGAGGGGAAATCAGAAGACAGAATAATCTCAGGCCACTGCCATTATGTACACGGTCGGTAATTCCTAGTTTCTGCTGATACATAATACCTTGATGCGGTTTCTCAGGGCAGGCTTTGACACTGCAATTCTCTATGAGAATGATAAAAGAAGAAATGAAAAATGTATATAAGAGATATTTTTGAGACAGTTTGTTTTACTTGGAGAGACATGATGTTGTAGAAATCTGGATAACCAACATCACTGTGCCTCATCCAATCACTTGTTTGTATCGAGCAGCAATAACCTGCTGCCATCAAACTTCCAGTTAATTTTTTAAAATAGGTGATCTCTAGAAAGAAGTCTGTAACAGGAGTTGAGATGCAATGTCTTCTCCAAAGTTTGATTAACTCCTACTAACATGTAAGGGTGTCCCTAATGCTCCATTTAACAACCAAGGTTTTATGGATTTTTTTTTTCAAATTGAAAAACAGGATATAAAGACCACTAGTGCTAGTTCTAATGCAGATATCTCCCTTTCTGCCATTTTCAGAGGTGAATTTCTGCTGCATACAAATGTCTCAAACATTTCTGCCAATGAATGAACTTTTTCATACTCTTGAGTGAAAAAAACACAAATATACATATATATAATATATATTTTCCCCAAGCAGTATAATAAACAAACTAAGCACATCTTTTAAAATATTATGTGAGTGGGTTTTCTGTTTTTTGTTTTTTTTTTTTTTGAGATTTGAATTAATGTTTTATCCCTTTATTTCCTCAGCTCAGTAGGCAACACACTCTCAGGTTCTTGCCTTGGTGTGGTATGTGGCTGGCTTCCTGGCTTTTATTCTGCAGGGTTTAGGCCAACTGAGAGGATATGGTTTGAGAAGAAATATTTCTCCAGAATGAAAGGAGCTCTCCAGCACCATGATGGGGTCAGGGCAAGGGAGAGGTCTGTGAGTTCCAAAGATAGAGAGGCTTTGTTCCTGGCAGAGCTCGATGAATACAACAAGACCTTGGAGACATTGGCCAGATCCTGCAGAGTGGAGGCTTGAGTTTAGATCTGGAGCCGCTGGTCTCCCCCATGAGTGTGTGCTTGGAACAAGCATGGGAGCAGCAAAGTAATGGACTGAAAAAGATGCTCCCTGGGTGACTGAGCGGTAACTGATGGTCACCAACAACTAAGGTCCAGAAGGGCCTCTAGATACTTTAGATCTGGGTGAGAAATCACAGCCTTCAAGGGAAAGAAGCACCGGGAAGAGCAGGAAGGATTTCTCACTATAGAAAAATCTGGGCCCTTAACCAGCCTTCCAGGGAATTCATATCTTTGTCCTACCCTGCATGTTCTTCAGGTCAGAACTCCCAAACGTCAGCCCCTCTTAACGTATCTGCTTTCCCTATTCTGACTAGACCCAGGATGCCTTACTCCAGACACTTTCTCACTGGTCCTCTCAATGTCTCTGCGGATGAGGATAGGATTGCACAGGGTGAGAATTTTGCTGGGCATCTTCTACAACTTCCCAGCCAAATCCCCACCCTCTGCAATCCTATCCACATTCTCCATCTCTAAACCCAAGCTCTGAGTGGCAACTAGAGAAATTCCTCATCAGCACTGGACTGGTACTACTGACAATCACGTTTCACCTCAAATTGGGTCTGTGACCTTCCCTGACAAGCTTCTGATCAGTCTCTACACAGTCCCATTTCCTGTCCCACAACTGCTACTTCAGATCATGCTACTCCTTTCCAATACCCCACTTCACCCTGTCCTTCCTTAACTCTCACTTTCTGGACCTCTGATTTCATTTTACAGAAAAAAAACAGAGTTCTTCCATGAGATAGAAACTTCCTCATGTTCATTTGACTTCCCTGGTGGTTCAGATGGTAAAGCATCTGCCTACAATGCAGGAGATGTGGGTTTGATCCCTGGGTTGGGAAGATTTCCTGGAGAAGGAAATGGCAACCCACTCCAGTATTCTTTCCTGGAAAATCCCATGGACAGAGGAACCTGGTAGGCTACAGTTCATGGGGTTGGAAAGAGTAGGACACGACTGAGCAACTTCACTTCACATGTTCATTCACTCTACTCCCCAAACTCATTAACATCCAAACTCATCTTTCTCTTCCTTCTCCTCTTGGGGGAAAACGTTGTTGCTCAGTTGCTAAGTTATGTCTAACTCTTTGTGACCCCATGGACTGCAGCACACCAGGCTTCCCTGTCCTTCATTATCTGTTAGAGCTTGCTCAAACTCATGTCCATTGAGTCGGTGATGCCATCCAACCATCTCGTCCTCTGTCACCTGTCTCCTCCTGCCCTCAATCTTTCCCACCCTCAGGGTCTTTTCCAGTTGGTGGGCTCTTCGAATCAGGAGGCCAAAGTATTGGAGCTTCAGCTTCAGCGTCAGTCCTTCTAATGATCCCTTTCTTAAGCAAATCTTCCGCTTTGCTTTGGCTCTCTTTCCCTTCAGCTTCTTCGGGGAATTCCTTCACAGGTTGTCCCCTGTCACTCTTATGTGGTAGACTTTCTCTTTACATTTCTTCCTTAGCATCAGCAAGGATCACAGTCAACAACATTTATTGGTTTCAGGCATTTTTCATACTGCCAAGGACTTTCCCTAATTTCATTTTATTACTTTTTTGTTTAAGTTTCAGTTCAGTTCAGTTCAGTTCAGTCGCTCAGTTGTGTCCTACTCTTTGTGACCCCATGAATCGCAGCACGCCAGGCCTCTCTGTCCATCACCAACTCCCGGAGTTCACTCAGACTCAGGTCCATTGAGTCAGCGATGCCATCTCATCCTCTGTCGTCCCCTTCTCCTCCTGCCCCCAATCCCTCCCAGCATCCGAGTCTTTTCCAGTGAGTCAACTCTTCACATGAGGTGGCCAAAGTACTGGAGTTTCAGCTTTAGCATCATTCCTTCCAAAGAACACCCAAGGCTGTTTAATCTTACTTAATTCTCACAAGCAGAGGAGGTGGGTACACGAATCTCTCCATATAACACATGAGAAAACTGAGAATAAAAAGATTTTTTTGCCCAGCATCTCATAGCTAGTAAATAATGTGTTTCAATTCAGTTGTCTTTATTCCAAAAGATGCAATGTTCAGTTATACACACACAAATATTCTCAACAACTGTGCTTTTCACTTTAAAAAATCCTCCATTGACCCTCCTCTGTGCCCCTATATTTGGCACCATATTTCCTTTCTTCCATTCAGGACCAACTCTTTAGAAAGAACAATCAACACTTGCTATCTCATTTTCTATCATCAGTCTGCTCTTGTTAAGGTCATCACTATTTTTTTGCTAAATATAATGAAACATTTCAGACTTTGTATTAGAGACTTTCCAGTTGATTATGACAAGGTTGGTATTCTCTCCTTCTGTATGATTTTTCCTACCAATGTCTCCTTGATATTCTCTTGCCAAATTTTTCTCTTACTTCTCTTCATGTCACTGAAGTTGATGTTCCCTGAGGTTCTTCCCTCAAGCATCTTCTCCCTCTGTCCCACTCTCCAAGAAAAATCTCAGGCATTATCACAGCTACAACTTTACCTTTAGGCTGATGACTCATATGTCTGTATCCCTACCTAGGTCTTTCCTGAGTACCAACGACCTACTAGACACCTTCAGGTAGATGGTCTAAGTGTATATCCAACTCAACATTTTCAAACCTACACCAGTTACCACCTTCTTTTCAAATCTACTTATCATAAATTTATTCTACTAAAATGCATTGATCAGTTAGTTTATGCCAGGTACTTTTCTAGGGTCACAGCAATGAACAACAACAACAACAACAAAAGAAATGGCTGCTTTATGTAATCTACATGCTAATGGGAAACATTGTGTTTCCATCTGTGTCTGCTAAGATTTGAGCAAGGAAGTAGAATCTATAAATATTACAGATTAAGAGGTTTATTATAAGTTCCCCCGGTGGCTCAGCAGGTAAAGAATCCGCCTGCAGTGCAGGAGATGTGGGTTTGATCGCTGGGTCAGGAGGATCCCCTGGAGGAGGAGGGCATGGGTACCATCTCCAGTATCCTTACCTGAAGAATCTCATGGACAGAGGAGCCTGGTGGGCTACTCCATGGGGTCCCAAAGAGTCGAATCTGAAGCAGCTGAGCACAGTACATAGGAGTTTATTATGGCTATGATACTTTACACAGTGATGGAGGGAGCTGGGAATACTGCATTCTGAAGGAGAGAGTTGGAGGAAGTGGAGAAAGTTACTAAGCAGGACTCGTGAAGCCAGTCCCAGCCACTAGTCAGAGTAGGACCTTAAGAACTCATGCATCCGTGGAGGGACAGCTATTGCCTCTTCCCTCCCTGCGTCTAACCTCCAGGACCTTCAGAGAGTAATTAATGGCTCCTGCTTCATTTCTTCCCACTTTACCTTGACAACCTATAGCAACAGGTTTGAAAGCGAAAGTGTTCGCTCAGTTGTGTCCGACTCTCTGTGGTGACCCCGTGGACTGTACCCTGCCAGGCTCTTCTGTCCACAGAAATCTCCAGGCAAGAATATTGGAGTAGGTAGCCATTCCCTTATTCACATGATCTTCCCAACCCAGGGATCTAATCCAGGTCTCCCACTTTGCAGGCAGATTCTTTTCCATCTGAGCCACCAGGGAAGATTTGAACCCAGATCCATCTGTCTTCCTGTCCCCAGCTCTTGTGACCTTGGACCCTAGCATAAGGGTGAGAATCTCACAAAGAAGAGAGCATGGTCTCTTCCCTTACTCCTCCTCTCCAGCCCAGCCTCCACCTTTGAAGCTCTCCTCATCCACTTTGAGTGTGTAATCCTCAGGGGTCTCCATCAGGCCATAGAACTTGCACCTGGTTGGGGACGGGTGGCATCTCCAGCTGGGTGGGGCAGAGAGGAGTGCATAGACTCTGGCTGGGTGCCTCCCTGTCCCCTCAAGCCTCAGTTTTCTGCCCAGGACAGTGGGGTGTGTACAGTCTTAGCTAAATTGACACAGTCTAAAACCACCACACTCTAATAAATAATACATAGCTAAGTTTGCCATTGGTTTTTTAAATCTACTCTGGAAATTTCTTTTATAGCTAAGGAAAGAGAGAAGAAGAAATGTCCAGGATACACATTTCAAAGGAGGATGTGTTTTTCACACAAACATGGAGGAATGGTGGAATAATAGTGAGGAGGGGGCAGTGGGAGACTTGGAAGAATAAGAAGCTCATTAGAGAGAAATTTAGGGCCCTCCATGTGGAGCCCAGTTTCAGTTATGGCAAGAATAGTAGCTTGAACAGTGTATAACCAAACCTGAGGTCCACCCAAGACCTCAGCATGTGATCTCATTTGGAAATAGGGTCTCGTCTCTGCAGATGTAATCAGTTGAGGATCTTGAGATGAAATCATCCTGACCTAGTTGGTGGTAGTGTTCAGTCACTAAGTTGTGTCGAACTGTTTTTGATCCCACGGTGTATAGCACACCAGGCTCCCCTGTCCTTCACTATCTCTTGGAGTTTGCTCACATTCATGTCCATTGAGTTGGTGATGCCATCTAACCATCTCATCCTCTGTCTCCCCCTTCTCTTCCTGCCCTCAATCTTCCCAGCATCAGGGTGTTTCCCAATGAGTCAGCTCTTTGCATCAGGTAGCCAAAGCATTGGAGCTTCAGTTTAGCATTAGTCTTTCCAATGAATGGGTCCTAAATCCAATGATTAGCGCTTTTTAAGACGAGCAAGGACACAGAGTGATACACAGGCAAGGTGGCCATGTGAAGACAGAGGCAGAGACTGGAGTCGTGCTGCCTCAAGCCAAGGAACACCAGAAAGTGCCAGAAGCTAGAAGAGACAAGGCGGGGATTCTCCACTAAAGACTTCAGAGGGAGCACAGCTCTGGAATATCTTGATTTTGGACTTCTAAACTCCAGCCTTCTGACCTCTAGAACTGTAAGAGGAGAAATTTCTGTGTTGTAAACCACCAAATTGTAGTAACTTGTTACAATAGCCCCAAGAAACTAATAAAGTAAGAATAATTCTGCAAGCGTATTATATCTGTGTGAAGAGGGTAAGTTTTTATAATCTTTCTTTAATTTTTAAAATATTTTATAGAAAATACTCACCTTCTCTATTTTTAATAAGTCCATTTTCTCCTTAGACTAGTAAGAGAGGATTCAGCACTCAGAACCCCAGTGATACAGATAGAGGAGCCAAGTGTGTAAGAAAAAAGTGCAATGGAATTGTCTGCAAGAGGCTGTTTAATTCTTTAAATCCCTGCCATGCTAATTAAATAATGTTAGACTATGAACTTAAAACCTACCTACTCTATCTTACTTATGCTGACATTTTCTTCCACTATATTAAAATAACTCTACATTTTAAATTTGCTGATTGCATATGCTCTGTGTAGATTAGGGAAGAAAAGCCACAGAGGAAAGGAAAGGCTGTGTAAACTGTGTACCTCTGGAAGAGTAATATTCCCCACCCTCATTTACTTCCCGTGTTGTGCCAGATGACTGAGAGCCAGGAAAGGCACAGAAGTGGAGAACCTCAGAAAGAGAAGCTGCTGGAAAAACCATCTAATGAGTGAAAGTGTTAATCGCTCCATTGACTCTTTGCGACCCCATGGACTGTAGGCTGCCAGGTTCCCCTGTCTATGGGATTCTCTAGATAAGAATGCTGGAGTGGGTTGCCGTTTCCTTCTCCAGGGGATCTTTCCAACCGAAGTCTCGCACATTCCAGGCAGATTCTTTACCATCTGAGTCACCGGGGAAGCCCACTGTCTGATACTTGTGATAATTTCCAAATTCTACAGGCTGGTGCTGCTAAAAACCACATCTGTCTTCCTGAGAAACAGCACTTGCACATTTAAACTCAGCCATCATTTTCACACCAATTCTTCTCTTCCTCGGGCTTAAGGCTCCATTTTCTTTGACTAACGTGATTTAACTCCCTGCTCCCTTTTAGGTTCATCTCCTCTGGCTGTGCTCCTGTTGGTAAGACTAACTGTTCTCTCAAAGCTGAAGGACTTATCCTCCCTTGATTTCCCAGAGTGACTCTAGGCAGGGTGTGTATTTCCTCACCACCCATTCTATCAGAACTCCTTTCTCCACTCTTTAATAGCTTTAGTCCAATAGCTTTTGTATTGCTACAATGTATATTTCAGTTCCTACCCTGCCTCAGTTGGACAGTAATCATATGAAGGAGAAGTATAATTGCTTTTCTATTTGAATCCTCAGTAAAAAAGAAATCACATTCCTGGCCACATAACAGGATTTAATTACCTTTTGAAGTGCAACCAAAAAAAATGAATGGATTGTAAAGATGTTCTTAGGAATGGTCTTTGGCTACTGATATTTCTCACGAAGGGTTTCCCTGGTAGTTCAGTGGTAAAGAATCCACCTGCATTGCAGGAGATGAGAGTTGGATCCCTAGGTCAGGAAGATCCCCTGGAGAAGGAAATGGCAACCCCTTCCAGTATCCTTGCCTGGAGAATCCCATGGAGAAAGGAGCCTGGTGGGCTATGGTCTGTAGGATAGCAAAGAGTCAGACATGACTGAAGCAACCAAGCACAGCACAGATACCTCTATCTGTGAAGTGACTCAGGAGTCAAAAAGAATTCAGTCATATAAAACCAAAACTTTGGTGTGTTGTGTGATCAAACTACCTCAAAGAACTCGATAAGGATCACATTAGAGAAAATAAGCCTTAGCTCCATGGAAGGATCAACTCTGGGTGGGGAGGACCTGGACTGGTGCAGACTGGAGTCTAGATATTGCTCAGGATGGCACTTCTCTAACAACGGTCATACATCCACCAAACAGGTAAATTAATTAGAGTTGATCCTCGAACAACACAGGTTTGAACTGTACATGTCCACCTATACTGGGATTTTTTTTTTTTTTTCAATACTAGAGGATCCATAGATGGTTGAATCCTTGGATATGGAACTGGGGACCTAGGGGATCTGTGGATATGGAGGAACCATGCCATGTAAACAGTGGGCAGGCTATTAGTTATACTGGATTTTGGACTACACAGAGGGCTGGTGCACTTAACCCCGGCTTTGTTCAAGTTTCCACTGTGGTATGGAGGGGAGGGTGATCTAGCGCACAGAAGTAAATGATTGCAACATTGAAGGGCAGTGGGTAGGTGGCAGAAAGTTGCAGCGTGAGATGTAAAGTGGAGGTTTTCTTGAAGCAGCTAGGAGAATGGTCCAGAATGGCAGCAAGGAGAATGGAGAGCACCTATCTCACTTCTAGATCCAGAGACTAAAGTGGGAGAGAAATACCCGCTATTTGCAAAGCTTCCAAAGTAGAAGTGTTCTTGGAAGAAAGCCAGGTTTATGCCAAAGCAGGGTGAGGATCTTGAAAGACATGGAGGAAATAGGGAATGTGGTGTTACAGGAAGTACAGACCACAAGACCACCCTCACTTCTGAGACTAACTGTAAGTTCAGAGAGTTCCCCCAACCACCATCAGTTCTGAAAATTCACCCAAAAGACTCACAGAACTTATTAAGTGCTGTTATCCCAGGCATGGTTTATTACAGGGAAAGGATAAGATTAAAATCAACCTAGGGAAATAAGATCGAACTAGTCAATCCTAAAGTAAATAAACACTGAATATTCATTGGAAAGATTGATGCTGAAGCTGAAGCTCCAATGCTTCGGTCACCTGATTTGAAGAACTGACTCATTGGGAAACACCCCGATGCTGGGAAAGATTGAGGGCAGAAGGAGAAGGTGTTAACAGAGGATGAGGTGGTTGAATGGTATCACTGACTCAAAGGTCTTCCCTCATAGCTGAGTCGGTAAAGAATATGCCTGCAATGCAGGAGACCTGGGTTCAATTCCTGGGTCAGGAAGATCCTCTGGAAAAGGAAATGTCTACCCACTCCCATATTCTTGCCTGGAGAATCCCATGGACAGAGGAGCCTGGCAGGCTACAATCCATAGGATCAAGAGTTGGACATGATTTAGCAACTAAACCACTACCACCACTGAATCAATGAACATGAGTTTGAGCAAACTCCAGGAGATGGTGAAGGACAGGGAAGCCTGGCGTGCTGCAGTCCATGGGTAGCAAAGAGTTGGACACACCTTAGTGGCTGAACAGCAAGCGAAGTGTCTAGGGCAAAATCCAAGAAAGTACCGAACTCGGAGCTCCCGGTTTTCTCCCATTCAGTCATGGCCAGCTTCACTTTCCCAGAACTGATGTCTGATGATAACATGGAGCATGGCCAGGCAAGGACACTTATCCAAGCCTTGGTGTCCAGACTTTTTATGGGGACTGCAAAACATAAGGTTGGTTTACTGACCCATTGGCTGATCTCCAGCTCCAGCCTCTCAGAAAGTCAAGCTAATAAGGTGTGACCCAAAGCCTGCAACCTAAATCCCACTCCTATTTATCTGACTTGCCCGAGGCCAGCAGGCAAATAAAAACACTGCTATCTGGCATGTCTTTCTAAGGGTTTAGAGAATACCTCCAGAAGCCCAGCCATGGGCAAAGCCCAGATCTCCCTTTTGGCAAGGGTAAATTCTTCACTACACAGGGGACTGTACTAATGATTGCCTTTTAACATTGTATTATAAGTATTTGTACTTATGTGTGTCTCTTACAATGAAAGTAAGATTCTTGAGCTCAGAATCCAGGCAATATGCAATGTCTTCATGTTGGATGAACAAGAGTAAACACGCTTCTCTATGTTTGGCGTGGGTCTATATAATATATTGACTAACCTCAAATGCCATAGTCTGGGAAAAGTGACTTTACTTATTCTTTTTGAGGAACAGGAATCTTTCAACTTCACTTGTTCCTTTAAATGAGAAAAAGCTTCCATTTTATCAGTGGGAAAGTCTCTGAAAGAATACTGCTCTGAAGTGGGCATGCTCTATGCCTTGAATGGCAATGCATTGAAGGATTTCTTGAACTTCAGAAAGATATTCTCTACACTGAGGTCTTGCTGCCTAAATCAGTGCATGTTTTATGAGGGGAGAAAATGAATGACTTTGTAAAATGTTTCATGGCCTGACAGGTATCTGACTTACCTCAGCACAAAGAGAGATGAAAACTGCTCTCAAAAGCAGATGTCAGCTTATTTGTTTGACCAACAGACTTATTCTAACCACTCATCTCTCTCATTATGGCTGGGAAAATGAAAGAATGGCTAGAAATGAAAGCATAAAAGAATGTGCTTAAAAGGCTAGAGTTCTTAAATGGAACTATATCAGAACTTCTTTTGATGTTTAAGTCCCCAGGTTTGAATTCTGTCACTAAGCAAAGCACTTCAGAAGGTGAACCTTGCCATTATTAAAAATAGCTAAAGAATATAAAATACCCTTATGCGACCAGAGAATAAAATATTTCGAGGTATTAGAAACATCACTGTGGAAAGAGAAAGGATTATGATACCTCTAATTCTTCTTACCCTAACAATGGTGTTAAATCTATGTAGCCTCTAATTCTTCTTACCCTAACAAGGGTGTTAAATCCATGTAGTCACCTAGAACATACCACAAGGTCTGTTATTCAGTCTGCATCCAGGGTCACATGTGGTCTTCCCATAGAACATAATGTAAGGATTAAGGACATGGTCGATTCTTTTTTTCTTCAAAAAAGAGACACTTTCTCATTCTAAGTATTTTGGACAAGATTTTCACTCTCAGGGAGCAAAACAAATGGCAATTAGCAGAAACAAATAAGAAAGTGACAACCCATTTCGTATGGGAGGTCGTACACGATCTGAGGCCCGGAAGCCAAATTGGCTGTGCTCAGTAGCTTCAGTTGTGTCCAACTCTGCAACCCCAGTGACTGTAGCCCGCCAGGCTCCTCTCTCCCTGGGATTTTCCTGGCAAGAATACTAGAGTGGGTTGCCATTTCCTCCTCCAAGTCATCTATTTCATGATAAAGCACTACCATGACAGCACCTAGTTCAACCTGAGTGCTTCATTAAGGCCCTCTGATTTGATCTGCTAGCGTGTATCTTCAAGACACTCTTAAGGCAGATGTGACTATTAACAAAGCTCTTATTACTGATTTTTAGTTATTTCACTAGAGATTATACATTCACAACTTAATATAGCTTTCTTACAGTTAATATTCTCCCACTTCATGTAATACATGAGAACCCTGTGCTGAGCTTAGTTGCTCAGTCATGTCTGACCCTTTGTGATACTGTGGACTGCAGCCCACCAGGCTCCTCTCTCCCTGGGAGTCTCCAGGCAAGAAAACGGGAGTGGGTTGCCATGCCCTCCTCCAGGAGATCTTCCCAACCCAGGGATTGAACCCAGGCCTCCTTTTATTGCAGGCGGATTCTTCACCATCTGAGCCACCCCTTCTGGCTGGAGGGGGTAGCCTATCCTTTCGCCAGGGGCACTTCTTGACCCAGGAATCGAACCGGGATCCCCTACATGAGAATCCTATCAGAGTATAATTCCATTTATTCCACAATTCTTTATGAAATTGCTACCATATATCTTACTTCTTCAAACTGTATAAACTTGATCACATCAATTTTATTTTTGTTTTGAGCAGTTGGTAATCTTTTAAAAGAATTGAGAGCAGAGACAACTACATTAATCCAGATATTTACCATTTTTAGTGCATTTGATTCCTTCTTATTGATTCATGGATCCATATGGTATCTTTTCCCACTAGCCTTAGCATTTCTTGTAGTGCAGGTGTGCTGAGATGAAATTTGTTGTTTTCACTCCTCTAAAAATGTCTTCATTATACTCTCATTGTGAAGGACATTTTCACTCTGTATAGAACTTTAATGTCTTTTTTCTTTTGTTCCTTTTAGCTTTTTAAAGATATTATTCCACTTTCTTTTGGCCTGCATTTTTCTGATTTCCCCACCATCATTTTAACCTTTGTTTGCCTGTATGTAATGTGTTTTTTTTTTTCTGACTATATTTAATATTTTCTCTTTATCAACAATTTGATTATGATGTGCCAGGATATGGTTAGCTTTATGTTTACTCTACTTGAGGTTTCCTAAGTTTTTGGATCTTTAACTCAATGTTTTCACCAAGTTTTGGAAATTTATTGTCTTTTTCATGTATTGCTTCTCCTCCATTAACTTTTTCCTTGCCTTCTGGGACTTCAGTTACACATTTGTTAGATTGTGTGTTCTTGTCCCGCAAGTTCCTAAGACTCTTAATTTAATTGCAAGTCTTTTTTTCTCCTCCTTTTCAAATTGGATAATTTTTATTGCTCTGTCTTCAAGTTCAATGACCTATTCTTTACAGTCTCCAATTTCTTATTAAGCAAATCCAGCAAATTTTTCATTTGAGATTTTGCTTGTAAATTCCAGAAACTGAATTTTTTAGAGTTTCAATTTCTCTGCTGACATTTCTCATATACTTATTCCTCACCTTCATCTTTTCTTTAATATGTCTGAACACTGTTAAAGCTCTTTTAAAGTTTTTCTCTGATAATTCCAACATATGGGTCATTTGCAGGATCTGTTTCTGTTGACCTCAATTCACTTGACTTCACATTTCCCTGCTGATTTACAAATCTAGTGAAAGTGAAAGTGAAGTTGCTCGGTTGTGTCTGACTCTTTGCGACCCCATGGACTGTAGCCTATCAGGCTCTTCCGTCCATGGGATTTTCCAGGCGAGAGTGCTGGAGTGGATTGCCATTTCCTTCTCCAGGAGACCTTCGCGACCCAGGAATCGAACCCAGGTCTCCCGCATTGCAGGCAGACGCTTTACCGTCTGAGCCACCAGGGAAGCTTGGTTACAAATCTAGTAACTATATTTTATACTGGACATTGTATGATTGTTATGTCTTCATTGTGTTGCCTTTGAAAAGGTGTTAAATTTTGTTATGTTAGATGATTAAATTATTGGCAAATCCTTTTGTTTCCTCCAGACTTAGTTTTATTTTTCATTATGGCTGGTCTATTTCGTTTTTTCCCCCTTTAGTTCTGGCACTGGTGGTAAAATCTGCCTGCCAATGCCGGAGAAGCAAGAGACTCGGGTTCAGTCTCTGGGTTGGGACGATCCCCTGCAGTAGGAAATGACACCCTACTCCAGTATGGTTGTCTGAAAAATTCCATGGGCAGAGGAGCCTGGTGGGCTACAGTCCACTGGGTCACAAAAGAGTTGGACATGACCAAACAACTGACAAAACACACACACACATATACACACACACACACACACACACAGAGACCATGCTCCATACACTAGTCTTTTTTCCTTAGATGTGGCCTTTTGAAGATTCTGGCTAAGTAACTAAGGTACACAGTAAGGCTTAAAGAGCATTCAAACATCTGGCATTTTAAAACCTCCTGCATCTCTCTTGTGCAACAGCTCTCAATCCCACAGCAGTCACCCTCTGCTAGGCTTCACTGTTTCTCTCCATACATGTGTGCAACCATACTCTTAGCTAAGGACCTCCAGTGTGGATTCATGAAGGACCATTTCCACATCAGTTCAGTTCAGTCACTCAGTCATGTCTGACTCTTTGCGACCCCATGAATCGCAGCACGCCAGGCCTCCCTGTCCATCACCAACTCCCGGAGTTCACTCAGACTCACGTCCGAGTCCGTGATGCCATCCAGCCATCTCATCCTCTGTCGTCCCCTTTTCTTCCTGCCCCCAACCCCTCTCAGCATCAGAGTCTTTTCCAATGAGTCAACTCTTCACATGAGGTGGCCAAAGTACTGGAGTTTCAGCTTCAGCATCATTCCTTCCAAAGAAATCCCAGGGTTGATCTCCTTCAGAATGGACTGGTTGGATCTCCTTGCAGTCCAAGGGACTCTCAAGAGTCTTCTCCAACACCACAGTTCTAAAGCATCAATTCTTCAGGGCTCAGCTTTCTTCACAGTCCAACTCTCATATCCATACATGACCACAGGAAAAACCATAGCCTTGACTAGACGGACCTTTGTTGGCAAAGCAATGTCTCTGCTTTTCAATATGCTATCTAGGTTGGTCATAACTTTTCTTCCAGGGAGTTAAGCGTCTTTTAATTTCATGGCTGCAATCACCATCTGCAGTGATTTTGGAGCCCCCCAAAATAACGTCTGACACTGTTTCCACTGTTTCCCCATCTATTTCCCATGAAGTGATGGGACCAGATGCCATGATCTTCGTTTTCTGAATGTTGAACTTTAAGCCAACTTTTTCACTCTCCACTTTCACTTTCATCAAGAGGCTTTTTAGTTTCTCTTCACTTTCTGCCATAAGGGTAGTGTCATCTGCATATCTGAGGTTATTGATATTTCTCCCAGCAATCTTGATTCCAACTTGTGTTTCTTCCAGTCCAGCGTTTCTCATGATGTACTCTGCATAGAAGTTAAATAAGCAGGGTGACAATATACAGCCTTGACATACTCCTTTTCCTATTTGGAACCAGTCTGTTGTTCCATGTCCAGTTCTAACTGTTGCTTCCTGACCTGCATATAGGTTTCTCAAGAGGCAGGTCAGGTGGTCTGGTATTCCCATCTCTTTCAGAATTTTCCACAGTTTATTGTGATCCACACAGTCAAAGGCTTTGGCATAGTCAGTAAAGCAGAAATAGATGTTTTTCTAGAATTTTCTTCCTTTTCTCATGATCTAGCGGATGTTGGCAATTTGAACTCTGGTTCCTCTGCCTTTTCTAAAACCAGCTTGAACATCTGGAAGTTTACGGTTCACGTATTGCTGAAGCCTGGCTTGGAGAATTTTGAGCATTACTTTACTAGCATGTGAGATGAGTGCAATTGTGCAGTAGTTTGAGCATTCTTTGGCATTGCCTTTCTTTGGGATTGGAATGAAAACGGACCTTTTCCAGTCCTGTGGCCACTGCTGAGTTTTCCAAATTTGCTGGCATATTGAGTGCAGCACTTTCACAGCATCATCTTTCAGGATTTGAAATACATAGACCTGCCCTTTCCCATACTCTATCCTTGAGCTTCCAGTAGCTATTGTATTTTAAGCTCTTACATATCGTCTCTGAATTTAATGATACTACTAGCCTCTGTGTATGCTCCATCTCCCTGAGCTGTACTCTGGAAAACACCCTAGGCAGGAGCAGACAAATATCATGCTCATCTTGTGTTACTTGCTTTTGTCAGTGATAACAGTTCTGAGTGGTCTGTGTTCAATGTCTGAAAACACTTGTTTCCTGTATTTGTCCAGTTTTACAGTTTCTTGTGGCAGGAGGGAAAGTCTGGTACCATTTACTTCACCAAGGTCTGAGGCAGAATCCTGATTTTCCTTTATGCCTGCCAACATGGGTCAGGCAAGATTTTAAATGTCCAAATTTTGACACTATGCCATAGATTGCTGGCAACATATTCAGTATGTAATAATTTCTTAATGAATATAAATAAAATGTTTGGCATTAAATTGAGCTGGAGTTCTTTGATAGGAATAAATTTTCTATTGCTAAGACATCTAAAAACTTCTATTATTCCTGCTAGATATACAGAGTATGGTGCTGGAATTAAAAGGTTTGACCTCATGAGGATAAATGTTATATAGAATTCAATTAAAAGTGAAAACCTCATTGCCATCATGATCGTCCTTAGGCTAACTTTTTACATCATCATTTATAAATGAAATTTATCATTTAGGTAAAGTTAAGTCTGCCCAATGCCCCAAATATTCAACATATTGAATATATCACTTTTTATTCACATATACCAAAACTTGTACCACGGCCTCGTGAAAATTGTTAAAACTAGAGTACTTCCATGAATATATCATGCTTAACAGGCATATTTTTATTCATTAATGAGGAGACCCAGGGGAAAATCTTCCACTAATACAAACATACTAGTTGTTGAACTAAGATAAGCAGTGAAGTCATTATGCTTTTACATAATCAGAAGATATTGAGGCGTTGATAATATTTCCATTCATCTAATTAGAATAATTCCAATGAATATTTGAGTTTTGTTGAAATTTTACTTTTATAAGCCTTATGTGCTGCATGCTAAGTTGCTTCAATCGTGTCAGACTCTGTGTGGCCCCATGGACTGCAGCCTGCAGGCTCCTCTGTCCATAGCATTCTCCAGGCAAGAGTACTGGAGTGTTGCCATTTCCTTCTCCAGGGATCTTGCCAACCCAGGAATCGAAACTGTGTCCCTGCATTGGTAGGCGGGTTCTCTACCACTGGCCAACCTGGGAAGCCCTATAAGCCTCATAATGGATGTTAAAAGAAAAATGTTTTTGCTTTTCTCATAGTTTGACGCCTCTCTAAAAGTTGAAGTCTGAGTGAAAACAAAGGAAGACTTTTCTTATCAAGTTCTATGGTAATAACATGGAGGAAGTCATCCCAAATCTGCTGTTTGTAATTGTGTCTTGATTGTTTTTAAAAGAAATTTTAAAAACAAAAATGCAAGTAGACTTGTGTCTAGAGGTTTGCCAACATATTAAAGATTAGTATGCTAGTTACACATTATATTTTTCTGAGACCAGGAAATGATACCAAATAAACTCTTTCACTGATCATACATTAATTTTTGCTCAGTCTACAAACACTTATTGCATATCTACTATATGAGTTAGATATGGTTCACTTTGTTTTCTTTATGTCAGTTGTAAGAATCTGCTATTTAGGGATAGCTCTGGGATTTCTTTTGAAGGAATGATGCTGAAGCTGAAACTCTAGTACTTTGGCCACCTCATGCGAAGAGTTGACTCATTGGAAAAGACTCTGATGCTGGGAGGGATTGGGGGCAGGAGGAGAAGGGGATGACAGAGAATGAGATGGCTGGATGGCATCACTGACTCGATGGACATGAGTCTGAGTGAACTCCGGGAGTTGGTGATGGACAGGGAGGCCTGGTGTGCTGTGATTCATGGGGTCACAAAGAGTCGGACACGACTGAGCGACTGAAATGAACTGAACTGAACTGAAATGGTTTTATAATTAACCCCATTTGCTGAAACTTTTCCACTAGGTGCAAAATTACAAATTAAGTAATTTTTACTTATCTAAACTTCCTGCTGGTTCAAATCAATTCTCTCGCATAAGTTTTCCCCTAGTCATCCTTTTCTTTTACTTTTAAGTGTTCAGAGAATTCATCTGTTTTCTATTCATTATTGTTACTGTTGCCCACCATCTTTTTCTTTAATTTTTTAGTAAATAAATATTCACTGAGCACCTGCTGCAAGCCAATAACTGTTCAAAGTACCTAAGAACAAAACAGACTTCAACCAGGTATCCTCATGGAGCTTATGGGGAAAGAGACAAAAACAAAATAAATAAGAAAAGTATATGGTATATTAGTATCAGTGGTAGTTGTTGCTCAGTTGTGTCCAATTCTTTGCGATCCCATAGACTGTAGCCCACTAGGCTCCTCTGTGCATAGGATTCTCTGGGAAGAATACTCGAGTGGGTTGCTATTTACTTCTCCAGGGGATCTTCCTGACCCAGGGATCAAACCCAAGTCTTGCACAGTACAGGCAGATTCTTTACTGTCTGAGCCACCAGGGAAGCTGGAATACACTATGGTACATTATAAGGTGATAAAAAAGGTAGAGGGAAGAGAGATGGGGAATAAGACCTCATTGACAAGGTGACCCAGAAGGAATGAGGGAGTGAGTCATGCAGAGGTTCACGGAGAAGAGAGCTCTTAGAAGGAGGAACTCTCCTGAGATAGAATTCTATAGTGTTTCGGGAAGAGCAAGCAGGTCACTGTGGCTACACTGCCCTGAACCTGCAAGTATCTGAGGTCTATCGTATAAGAAATTGGACAGACGGTGTAAGGCTTTAGCTGTGAGCCATTGTAAGGGCCATGAGAGATAGGGAGTCATTGGAAGGATTTTAAATACAGAAGTGCTATGACATTTTAGAAAGATCACTTTGATGCTGTGTTGAAAACTGAAGAAGGGCAAGAATGAGAGCAGAGAGATGCATTAGGTGGCCACTTTAGTAACCCAGGCAATATACTGTGATGACCAGACTGGTATTAGGGCAGGTGGCTAAAAATGTCACATTCTGGGTAAGTTTTGAATGTATAATTGGCAGGATCTGCTGACAAATTGGAAGCAGTGACAAAGAGAGGAGAAGAGAGAAGAGTTGAGTTGGAAAAGAGAAAGAGTTGGAATGATTCCAGAGTCATGTGCTTGAGAATTAGAAAAAGAGTTTCTATTAACTGATAAGCAAACAACTACAGGTTGAACAGGTTTGGTTGGAAGGAAGATAAATTCTATTTGGATAAGTTATTTTTGTGGTGATTTGTTAGACTTTCACATTGAGAGGTCAGTAGGAATTGAATATGGGGTCAGGTGGTCAGAGAACTGAGGCAGGGGCTGGAGAAATAAATTCAGATGTCATCAGCATATAAATAGTATTTAAAGCCATGAGGTTAGATGTGATCAGTAAGGGAATGAATAATGTTACGAGCTGAGAAATGAAGCAGAGCCGGGAAAGGAGACACAAAAGGAACAGGCAGTGTTATAGCAGAAAAAACAGGAAACTATAAAGTCTTAGAAGCCAAATGAGCAGCATGTTTCAAGGCAAATGCTGTTAAAAGCTCAAAGAAAATGAGGACTAAGAACTTACTTTGGAGTTAGCATTGTTTATGATACCTGTGACCTTGACATGATTATTCTCAGAGGAACACAGAGGTTAAAATCTGTAGGAAATGTATTAAATTTGGAGACATCAAGTTTGCACTAATATTTCAAGTATTCTTTTGGTTTCTGTTTGTTTATTTTGTTCTGATTATTCTCGTGTGTGTGTTTGTTTTTTGTTTTTTTGTTTTTGTTTTTTTGTAAAATGGAGCAGAAAAATGAGGAGGCAATTGGGGAAATTAGAATAAGAAAAAATTATTTTTAAGGTAGGGAAAATAAAAGCTTGTTTGCATGCCAATGAGAATGATCCTACAGAGTAGAAAAAAGAACAGAGAACTGAGGAAGTTAACTGTCTTGAATAAGCGAAAAGAATGCATGAAGCCTGGGCTTTAGCACAGAGCGTGAACAGTGCTTCTGTAGTAATAGGTGGAAAATGCTGGCTTAGAATAGGTGTATGGCTGCTTGTGGAAGTTTCCTCTGAATGCTTTGATTTTCTCAGGAAGTTGATAATTTCAGCTGTCAGTGAGGATCAAGCAGAGCTGTTTGGAGTTTTAAAAGGGAGGAAAAGGTGAAATAGTTGTCCAAGTAAGTGGGAAAGTGAACATCACAAGGAAGTAGATGAGGGCCCAACAGTATAAAGGACCTCCTAGAGTTTAGTGATTATGAACTTAAAAATAAATTAACTTGTCTGATGGTGTGTTTTACTTTAACTACACTTAACTATGGCATGCCACGGAGATAGATTTTTATCAGGATTGTGTTTTAGTCAAATAAGTAACAGAGAAGGCAATGGCAACCCACTCCAGTATTCTTGCCTGGAAACTCTCATGGACAGAGGAGCCTGGTAGGCTACAGTCCATGGGGTTGAGAAGAGTCGGACACGACTGAGCGACTTCACTTTCACTTTTCACTTTCATGCATTGGAGAAGGAAATGGCAACCCACTCCAGTGTTCTAGCCTGGAGAATCCCAGGGACGCGGGAGCCTGGTGGGCTGTTGTCTATGGGGTTGCACAGAGTCGGACACGACTGAAGCAACTTAGCAGCAGCAGCAAATAAGTAAACCAAAGAGAAGGCCATGGAATTGAGGGAGTTTGAAAGGGCGTGATTCTAACGATTGACTATGGAAAGCAATGACAGAGGGGCAAAGGTCATGAAGGAGGTGAAGGAGAGTGAAAGGTAGTAGCATCGGTGGGCTACAGGTGCTGATGGAGTAAAGAGACAGTCTACATTTTTGACCTTTCAGTAGATGTGTCCCAATTGTTGAGCACGCTCACGGTGCACAGGCTCAGATCAGCATAACTACGGCAATACGACCTGGTTTCAGTAAAGAAAGGATTCCATGTAATTGTCCAGGCATTCTGAGAATTTTCTCAGCCTCAAATGACACATGTGAAAAAAAAGCACTGGGTGCTAGACTTTTGGAGTAAGTATAGAAGATGTGCAGATAAAACGATATGGTTGTTACCTACAGGTAGTTTATAGACTAGAAGAAATATAGGCATCAACCAGGCAAGTTTAAGCAGCCTTCATTTATTGTGGGACCTTGTAGAGATGTTCGACTGCTGAAATTCTGAACCATAAAGTACATCCTTCCTGTAGCTCCTCTTATACCCAGGAGTTTCACACTGTGCTAAAAAGAAACATTCACAGCAGTATTCACTTCTTTGGCCTGCACCATTTCTTCATGGTGGTGATATGCTTCCTCCATTTTCCCTTGCTTAGTTCTTTCTGTCTAGCTGCAAGTGATAGCCCAATTCCTGCTTATAATGTAGAGACATTGATCCTTAATCAATTAACCATCATAAAGTAAGATTACAATGAGTGAGCCAAACATCCAATGTGGGTGGAATATATGGACTGCAGCCCATCAGGTTCCTCTGTCCATGGGATTCTCCAGGCAAGAATACCAGAGTGAGTTGCCATGCTCTTCTCCAGGGGATCGTCCGAACCCAGGGATTGAACCCAGGTCTCCCATATTGCAGGCAGATTCTTTACCATTTGAGCTACCCAGGAAGCCCCACAGAATTGAAAGTAAGCACTATATAAATATAAATATAGCAATGCTTATCTTCAAAGAATTTATAATCTCAAAGAGATGATGCTAGGCACTGACTGCTACTGCTGCTGCTGCTGCTGCTGCTAAGTCGCTTCAGTCGTGTCGCAACCCCATAGACGGTAGCCCACCAGGCTCCTCCGTCCCTGGGATTCTCCAGGCAAGAACACTGGAGTGGGTTGCCATTTCCTTCTCCATTGCAGGAAAGTGAAAAGTGAAAGTGAAGTCGCTCAGTTGTGTCCAACTCATGAAGTCGCTCAGTTGTGTCCGACTCTTCAGGACCGCATGGACTGCAGCCTACCAGGCTCCTCTGCCCATGGGGTTTTCCAGGCAAGAGTACTGGAGTGGGTTGCCACTACTAATGTATAACCATTTACAGTTTATCAATAAGAGTTTACATTACCAATAAAATAATAAAGCAGATTATAAGGAAAATTGGTGGTGGTCCTGTAATCTATTGCAATCTGTAGTTGTTATAATTATTTTAGACCTTAATTTATTTCAAATGCATAATGGTAGAAAGGAATGTAGTCAAGGAGCAAATATTATAGACTTGAAAATCTCTAAAAAGGCCAGCATTATTCAGGTAAAACAGTATGTGTTATTCACTGTAGGGATTAGGAATGTGACTGGTACACACTGGAGAAACACAGGCCACTTCTAAATTCTTTTCCTCAAACTTGACCTCCAAGCGCTACTCTTTATTCTGAGATCTTGCAAACGTTACTCTTGTGCTCTTGGGAATGATTTAATGCAGCTAAAAATACTGAGAAATAATTGTTAAGAAATGAAAAACACAGTACAGCAGAGAAAACACAAACTGTTTCTCATCGACAAGAGAATACTTCGCAGCAATAATCTAAAACTAAACCTAAAAATCTACAAATCTAAATCTAAGATTTTACCACAGTTCAAAGTGAACATAAGAGAAATCAGGAAATTCCTTAAAATATCAGATAGACAGTAGTTTCTGACCAACCCAACGAATAGCTGGGTTAAATATTCTTAATACCATCCCCAGACTCATCTTAGTTTGGTAACTTGAAGCTACATGTATGCTACTTAAATATCTCACAGTGGTTACATCCTTTCACTACCAAGTTTTCAAACATTTTTGGTCATATTAGCAAGAAAATGAACGTAAGAAAAAGACTTCTCTTTTGAGTACCATGGGAAAAATGACTGGTACACATACCTTTTCTTCGAAATGCTAAATATAAGTGAATGAGAGGCTGATTGAGGTTCTCTTTCTCTTGCCAACTCCTAAGCACTGCAAAGTATGCTGCCATGTAGATGGTGCTAGAGACCAGTGTCTTCCTGTCTTGGTCTTGAAGTGTTATGGAAAGAATATGGGACCGGAGAGAAGAGGCTTGTGTTGTCATAACTACTCATTACTGAGTCAAAATCTTTCAAGGCCTCAGTTTTCACATCTCTAAAAAACTTACTTGCTAAACCTTGATTTTTTTCTTAATAAACAAAGAATTGATCAGGGAATAAATAAGTGTTGGTTCACATAAAAATCCAGAATCTCAGTGACAGACCTTCAGTTATTTAGGAACAGATACACTTGATTTGGGGGCTTCTCTTGTGGCTCAGCTGGTAAAGAATCCACCTGCAATGTGGGAGACCTGGGTTCGATCCCTGGGTTGGGAAGATTCCATGGAGAAGGGAAAGGCAACCCACTCCAGTATTCTGGCCTAGAGAATTCCATGGACTAGAGAAGTCCATGGGGTCACAAAGAGTCATATACGACTAAACGACTTTCACTTTCACACTTGATTTGTCCAAGCTCATTCCCTGTTTCCTTTGAGCTGTTAACACATAATTTCATTTCTTACATGAGCATATGTCTTAGGCACTTGCTAAATACCTAATTTGACAGAAAATAAAGATATAATTTTAGACATTGTTCCTAAGTTTGAGAAGTTTGGTGCTTTAGTGGAGAGTCAAGATTTCAACATATAAAGTGTGTATAGAATTCTAAGTCTATATTTGACCTCTTCACATAGTTTTTGGTATTAAACTTTGACTTCAAATATGAAATTAGAATGTCAAAATATTTTCAAATATGGACAATTTGTCAGTTAGAATCAGTGAAGCATGGTGATATTACATTCTCATTTTAATTCCGTCACACAGTATATTTTCTTTTCATTTCTATTTAATGAAATTAGAAACCAGTATCTTTCAGGATCGGCTAATAGAGAGAAAACATGATGCATCTTATTCTTGGTCTTTCCTCTCACACCAGGAGTCACTTCGATCTGCATGTTTCTCTCTCTCTCTTTTTTTTTTGCTTCAAGGAAGCATTGCAAAATGAGCAATTTTTTTTTGTTATTATTTGCTCACTTAATTACAATCAATTTAGCAATTTGGAAATGCTCTTAGCAAATTTTAAAAGCCATTTTTCAAAGTGACAGATATGTGTGAAACATTGTACATGCTAAAAAAATGCTGATCTATTTTTTATGTTCTCTACCTTAATTTGTTTCTGATTCACTGAACAAACATTCCTTTTGTTCTTGTACCTAATTATTTTCTCTCCTTTTTAGTTCATATAATAAAAATTTCAGACCACTGTTAATATGTTCTTAACTCCAGAGATATACATTTTTCTGAGATTTAAAAATATAGTGAAGGAAATGCCATATGAAGGCCAGAGTTAGAGTGAACATAAAGCAAATTTAAATCTGCCATGAGTCTTCATGAATGTGTGATTCCTATAACAAGCTAAAAATACCTGGCATTTTTGTCACCTTCAATCAGCAAGCAAAAAATGCTCGAAATAATGAAAATACTCAGGATAAATGAAATTTATTTCGATGGGAAGATCCAGATAATCGCATGCCAGAGAGAACATGCACTCAGACAAAGCACTGGGGCCCAGTCATTGTGAGCATTGTCTGTGGATTGTTTTTTAAACATGTGTTCAGTGTCCATAACGCGCGGGAATTGAAAAGAACAAGGGCAGCACAGTTATAACATCTAAAGTATGACATTTCTTTTCCATGGGGGTGGTCTTGATCCCTGTCTCCTATACAATGTCACGAACCTCACTCCATAGTTCATCAGGCACTCGATCTATCAGATCTAGTCCCTTAAATCTATTTCTCACTTCCACTGTATAATCATAAGGGATTTGATTTAGGTCATACCTAACTTTGCCAACAAAGGTCCGTCTAGTCAAGGCTATGGTTTTTCCTGTGGTCATGTATGGATGTGAGAGTTGGACTGTGAAGAAAGCTGAGTGCCAAAGTATTGATGCTTTTGAACTGTGATGTTGGAGAAGACACTTGAGAGTCCCTTGGACTGCAAGGAGATCCAACCAGTCCATTCTGAAGGAGATCAGCCCTGGGTGTTCTTTGGAAGGACTGATGCTGAAGCTGAAACTCCAGTACTTTGGCCACCTCATGCGAAGAGTTGACTCATTGGAAAAGACTCTGATGCTGGGAGGGGTTGGGGGCAGGAGGAGAAGGGGACGACAGAGGATGAGATGGCTGAATGGCATCACTGACTTGATGGACATGATTTTGAGTGAACTCCAGGAGTTGGTGATGGACAGGGAGGCCTGGCGTGCTGCGATTCATGGGGTCGCAAAGAGTCGGACACGACTGAGTGATTGAACTGAACTGAACTGCACTGAAAGTATGACAGTCAGTATGACAGGTGTTACCTAAGAGTCACACTAAAAATACAATTTTGCCAATTGACTCATTTTAAATCAACTTGGAAATTTACTTTATATCTTTAAAAAATACTATAAAAAATAAAACAAAATCCTACTGTTACTACAAGACCACTTACTGATGGAAACAATATGTACTCTGGAGCCTAACAGACTTAGGTTCCCAATCCTTTGGCCAGACTCAATAAGGATGTGACCTTGGACATTTTGCTTAGTATCTGTGGACCCCAGTTGTAAAACTGGAATAATAATAGGCCCTCCATAGGGTGTTGTCAGGGTTAAATGAGAAGAATGTTCCTCATATATAGGAGGTCTACAATCTAGGAAATTCATGTTTCTTCCCTCCCAATAGTGCCCACCCTCTGTCCTATGCTAACAAAACCGAGTCCCCCTAAAATCAAGTCCCCCTAAAACAAATTTCTCTGTCATGTTTATGATTAACCTCTCTATCCAAAATTTTATTACCATTCTGTTCTCAAGGCTGAGGTGTATCAAAGAAAAGGGGGCCTTCCCATGTTCAAAAGCCTTTCTGTGTCCACTTCCTCACATCTTTCCTGTTTGTAGGGAAAAGGCGTCAGCCTCCTAGACCTTCCATGAGTTCCCAAGGATTCAAACAGCTACTAATTAGAGAAGGGAGGGAATGCAGAAACAAAGGAGGAGCAGTTAAGAAACAATATGAAGTGAAAGTCGCTCAGTTGTGTCCATCTCTTTGCAACCCCATGACTATACAGCCCATGGAATTCTCCAGGCCAGAATACTGGAGTGGGTAGCCTTTCCCTTCTCCAGGGGATCTTCCCAACCCAGGGATCGAACCCAGGTCTCCCACATTGCAGGGGGATTCTTTACCAGCTGAGCCACTAGGGAAGCCCAAGAATACTGGAGTGGGTAGCCTATCCCTCCTCCATTGGATCTTCCCAATCCAGGAATCAAACCAGAGTCTCCTACATTATAGGTGGATTCTTTACCAACTGAGCTATCAGGGAAGCTCCCAGATAAGCCCCTGATATTGTTAAGAGGCAATAGTGCAATGATAAAGCTGTTCCTTTTCATATTGTTCATGGGGTTCTCAAGGCAAGAATACTGAAGTGGTTTGCCATTCCCTTCTCCAGTGGACCACATTTTGTCAGAACTCTCCTCCATGATCTGTCCATCTTGGGTGGCCCTTAGACAAGGCTGTGGTCCATGTGATCAGATTGGTTAGTTTTCTGTAATTGTGGTTTTCAGTCTGTCTGCCCTCTGATGGAGAAAGATAAGAAGCTTATGGAAGCTTCCTGCTGGGAGAGACTGACTGAGGGGGAAACTGGGTCTTGTTCTGATGGGCAGGCCATGCTCAGTAAATCTTTAATACAATTTTCTGTTGATGGGTGGAGCTGTGTTCCCTCCCTGTTATTTACCTAAGGCCAAACTATGGTGGAGGTAATGAAGATAATGGCGACCTCCTTCAACAGGAGTTACACTGCTACACTCAGTGCCCCCAACCTTGCAGCAGGCCACCACCAACCCATGCCTCTGCTGGCAACTCCTGGACACTCTCAGGCAAGTCTGGGTTGGTCTCTTATGGGGTCACTGCTCCTTTCTCCTGGGTCCTGGTGCACACGAGGTTCTGTTTGTGCCCTCCAAGAGTCTATTTCCCAGTCCTGTGTAAGTTCTGGCAGCTCTATGTGGGGTTAATGGCAACCTCCTCCAAGAGGGCTTATGCCATACCAACATCTGCTGCACCCAGAGCCCCTGCCCCTGCAGCAGTCCACTGCTGACTGGTGCCTCCACAGGAGATGCTCAATAATTCCTCCTTAAGGGATGTATGTAACAAGGTATCTCTGAGTTCTTCTACAGCATCTAAGCCTGTTGCCCAGGTGGAGAATGGTAACTTCAGGCTGAGCATAAGCACTTGAACCCCAGGCTGGTTGGAACCAGAAGACTGATAATTGAGATTCCTGGGACACCATCCTGTTACCACACCACCACCAAGAGGAAAGCCTCACAACTGATGATCTCCTCCCAAATTTTGCCTATAAAAGACTCTTCCCTGAAAATCTTTGGGGAGTTTAGGTCTTTTTTAAAGACCTTAAAATTTAAGTTTAATTTAAAACTTAAACTTTAAATTTTAAGTTCAGGAGTTCAGCATGAGCCCCTCCATTTTCCTTCCTTGACCCCGCAACATATCTTTCTCTACTTCAACAGATTTCATTTTCTTGGGCTCCAAAATCACTGCAGATGGTGGCTGAAGCCATGAAATTAAAAGATACTTGCTTCTTGGAAGAAAAGCTATGATCAATCTAGACAGTATATTAAAAAGCAGAGACATTATTTTGCTGACAAAGGTCCATCTAGTCAAAGCTATGGTTTTTCCAGTAGTCATGTATGGATGTGAAAGTTGAACCATAAAGAAAGCTGAGCACTGAAGAACAGATGCTTTTGAACTGTGATGTTGGAGAAGACTCTTGAGAGTCCCTTGGACTGCAAGGAGATCCAACCAGTCCATCCTAAAGGAAATCAGTTCTGAGTATTCATTGGAAGGAATGATGCTGAAGCTGAAACTCCAATACTTTGGCCACCTGATTCGAAGAACTGACTCATTGGAAAAGACCCTGATGCTGGGGATGATTGAAGGCAGGAGGAGAAGGGGACGACAGAGGATGAGATGGTTGGATGGCATCACTGACGCGATGGACTTGGGTTTGAGAAAGCTCCAGGAGTTGGTGATGGACAGGGAAGCCTGGTGTGCTCAGTTCATGAGTTTGCAAAGAGTTGGACATGACTGAGTGACTGAACTGACTTCAAACTCTGATATTTCAGCGTGTTAGGCCTAACTGTCCATCAGGCACATGAAGCTGGGTTTGACAACACCGGTAGTTATAGGGCATACATCTTAACGTTTGGAACAAATTCAAACCTCTAGCAGGGATTTTGAGCAAACGCTAGAAATTTAATGCATCAGATCAAGTAATTCCAAATTCCATCGTAATTCCAAACAACATGATTTTTTCTTATAAATGTCTTGGCTTCAAATTGATTTTGTACAGCTGGATGATCCAAGACAATGATGATTAAGTCAAACTGTGATCTACTCTTTCAAAAGCAGATGGCAACCCCCTCCAGTAGTCTTGCCTGGAGAATTCCATGGACAGAGGAGACTGGCTGGCTAGTCCATGAGTCTCAAAGAGTCAGACACAACTGAGTGAGTATCATTATCATCATTTTTCCAAAACCTCTCTTGGAAATCACTCTCATTTGTTTTTGGGTCTTTGTTGCTGCGTGCGGGCTTTCTCTAGTTGTGGCGAGCAGGGTCTACTTGTTGCAGTGCACAGGCGTCTCATTGCAGTGGCTTCTCTTTGCTGCAGAGCACAGGCTTTAGGAGCACGGGCTTCAGTACTCGTGGGATGTGGGCTCAGTATTTGTGGCACATAGGCTTAGGTGCCCCTCAGCATGTGGAATCTTCTTGGACCAAGGATCGAACCCCTGTCCCCTGCATTGGCAGGTGGATTCTTTCCCACTGTACCACCAGGGAAGTCCAGAAGTCACTCTCCTTAGCTAGGACTGGAAGATTACATGAATATTATTTGAGAATAAATATCTGCTGATTGCTTTTGTCTCACAGATGAGACTGTCTTATTACCAAATCATTTTAACATTTCTTCATCTAAAGTGGGCTACAATCATATGCCCTGAACAACAAATAGCATTTAGTGAGTTTTCAGTATCACACTCAATATTATTTTGTTTGAAGCAAACTTAACATAAAGAAATCTTTACTTTTCAAACAGACAACTGGGGAGAGGACCTAACTGATATTTACTACACCTCTATGATATGACAGTCATTGATTGAGGCATTAAAATACTATTTCAAGCTCATGCTCTTCCCATGGCATCCTATTTCCTCAGGGAACATGTTAGAGACTGTCTGATCCTAATAACAAAGGAACGTAGCCAGGAAGCACCCGATTGTGTCTGGTGATCGCCCATGATAGTATCAGGGAAATATGAGACCCACATTTCTAAGTGGAAGATTTGGAAATCTGATAGAGACAGATCTCAGGGAGAAAAACATACCATTTTCCCCTGGGTTCCATCTGAGACCTAGTGAAAAGAGATCAGGAGTTGCTCAAAGTGGGTTCTCTGGAATGTAGAATTCGAAAAGATACTTTGTTAAAAAAAAAAAAAAAAGAATTCTGTAGTCAGTTCAGAAACACATCATACCATATCCCCATCTGTCTTGGATGTAATTAGCATACTGAATGCAAATTAGCATATTGAAGGCTGTGAGTAATGCTAGAGGAGGAAAAACCTGTCAGCCTTAAAAACACTCAATATTCCCTACTCTGCTCTTGGAAATCCTTTTGCATATAACTCACATTGTTCTACAAACAAAATAGACCATCTTACCTCTCAAAAAAGAAAGACTAGTGCATTCTGCTTCAAATTCACAGATACAAATTGTTTATACAAGTTGAGTTAGTTGAAACTATTCATAACATTCCAGATGTTTTAGGGTATTTTTGGCTAAGAGTCCTTTTTTAAAAATGAGCAAGCATCTGAATAGTTCAGACTCCCCAAACCCACAAAGTTTTCAGTTACTAACTTACTCCAAAAAAACTTGAAAAGGTCTTTTTTCAAAGTGTCAGGATAAGAGCTATGTTCTGGTCTCTAATGCAGTGGTAGAAATTCTGCTTTTGCAGGCGAGATTGGTGTGGGCAGAGGCAGACTATCTCAGCACAAATCATGGTAATTGTATATCTTTCAGCTTAAATGCTGGAGCAACACTAAATTACTTACCACAAACTTAATGAAAACATAACTAATGTCAGTCTGCAAGTTTCCATTAATGGAGCTGTACTCTCTGTCTTTAAACCCTCATCACCCATCGCCTGGATTGTTAAACTTTCCTCATCTTCCCATCTAGTCTCTGTCATTTAGTAAAATCAATGGAAAAAGAAGTCAATGGTCAACACGACACATGTTTTCATTTTAACTCTGCTCCTAAAAGAGAATGGCAAGCATAATTTTCTGTCTACTGCTAGAGATGTCACGGTTTAGACATTATGTCAGCATTTAGAGATTCCGGGACAGTGTCTGGTATGGCTGTGACTTCCATCTGATACCTTCCTGAAAGTGTTAGTCATTCTGTCATATTCGACTCTTTCCAACTTCATGGACTATAGCCTACCAGGCTCCTCTGTCCATGGGATTCTCCAGGGAAGAATACTGGAGTGGGTTGCCGTTTCCTTCTCCAGGGCATCTTCCTGACCCAGCGATCGAACCCAGGTCTCCTGCATTGCAGGTGGTCTGTCTAGTTAAGGCTATGGTTTTTTCAGTGGTCATATATGGATGTGAGAGTTGGACTATAAAGAAAGCTGAGCACCGAAGAATCAATGCTTTTGAACTGCAGTGTTGGAGAAGACTCTTGAGAGTCCCTTGGACTGCAAGGAGATCCAACCAGTCCATTCTAAAGGAGATCAGCCCTGGGTGTTCTATGGAAGGACTGATGCTGAAGCTGAAACTCCAATACTTTGGCCACCTGATTTGAAGAGCTGACTCATTGGAAACGACCCTGACACTGGGAAAGATTGAGGGCAGGAGGAGAAGGCGACGACAGAGGATGAGATGGTTGGATGGCATCACTGACTCGATGGACACGGGTTTGGGTGAACTCTGGGAGTTGGTGATGGACAGGGAGTTCTGGCGTGCTGCGGTTCATGGGTCACAGAGAGTCAGACACAACTGAGTGAGTGAACTGAACTGAACTTTACCATCTGAGTCACCAGGGGAGCCCGATACCTTCCTAAACAGAAGGAATTCATTGCTAAAGAATCAGATGATCTAAAATCTTAGGGCATTCACCATATATTTATTGGAAGCAAGTCAAATGCTTTTCATAGATCTTATCCTTCTGGAAAATCTTGTAAGCTTGGTAACTTTGCATAAGTTAGCATCCTGGGCAGCATGAAAAGCAGTTTGGTAACATAATTCATAATATGTTTCTTTTAAAAGTAAATGTAAACTATTTTTTAAAAAACTGAAAGTTATTTCTTCTTCTCTCCTCCTGGCCTATCAAGAGCAGGTATTGGTCCCTACCAGTTACAGGCACCAAAGAGGGGAATTGATTGTAGTGTATTTAAAAGTAGTAAATCCAACAAAAGGCTCATCTGCTTTTATTATCACCACACAGCATTGACAGTGCCGAGCATTGTCAGTGCTAAAACACTCGGCATTGTAAAAAGCATTGTATTGGCTTATGCTCCAACAATTCTTATAGTTACAGCTGAGTTTACTGATATATCCATAAAGTTCACATTGGTACATTTTTATTGTGTGTGTGTGTGTGTGTGTGTGTAAACGGGTGTGAGTGCACGCTCATTCATGTCCAACTCTTTGCAACCTGTAGACTGTAGCCTGCTGGCCTCCTTTGTCCATAGAATTTTCCAGGTAAGAATATTAGAGTGGGTTACCATTTCTTATTCCAAGGGATCTTCCCATCCTAGGGATAGAACCCACATCTCTTGTGTCTCCTGTATTGGTGGGCGGATTTTTTACCACTTCATCACCTAGGAAGCCCTTATCATTTAATAAAAACTAATTTCTACATGGACGTTAATTCAGAGAATTTCCAATTATACTTTTCCTCTAGGACTCGGAAGCACATTTCCAATACAAGAATAAGTTTGCCAGAGATCAGAATTATTTAAATTTCCTTCAGGCTTGGTTCATGTCTGCAACCTCTGTGATACTATATATTTCTGTATTTAAATAGTAGACTGGAAAAAAGCAGTGACATCACAGTGATTATAAAGCTGAAGTAATAGAATGTGAGTTTCTTCAATCCTGTCAATCTAAGTGCAGATCATTCTCTTAATTATCAGGATTTCGCCCTTTGGAAGAGTTTTGTGTGTGTGTGCCTTCCTCTTTTTCTTTAAGAAAAGGATGTTAATATAATTAAATAGTATTAATCCATTGCTTTTTCTCCTTTCTCTTTTTATGGGCTTAGTATTTAATTTATTTTTGCTGTAATGAATATTTATTTTCTGGCGATTATTATTATCATATGTTTCATTGCATAATTATCACTGAGAACCATTTTGTCATATAAAGTAGTGTTTGTTGAATAGTGATCTGCCCTGGTTGTCGAATATACTAGGAATGCTGCTGTCATTTTTGAGAAGTTTCATTCATCAATATGTCTTTTTAGAAAATAGGAGCAGATACAGTGCTTTGTAAATGATTCACATAACTGAGTTCTTCAGACCATGCTCCATACTTCATCCTACATTAAGAAGCAAAGACTAGGTTGTTTGAGTTGGATATACTCTTCCTTGTGGGAGTCTTGATATTTGATGTGTTCCTATTTATATCTCTGGCATTTGAAGGTCAGAGGTCTTCAAATCTCTGGAGGTCTTTGTGATAGAGCTCAGATGAAGTTTTAAAGAGTTTTGATGGAAGGACTTAGAAGACTGTTTTTGAAATACCAGACAAAGTGCCCCTCACATGGGCCACTGTAGACAGAGAATTGAAAACAAACAAGCAAACAAATAAAAAACAACAACAAAACCCCACGATTCTCAGAAAAAAGGTCACGAATAGAAAACCATGGAGAGCCAAGACAATCTGCAGATCTAAACACCAAGTCAGAGGATAAAATTTCCCTCAAAATCATCTGGACTAGTGATGTTCAGTCTTTATTGGTTAAACACCATTGTCCTAGACAGTAAATGTTTTGGGTCCTCTCCTCAGAATATCATACATATTAACACAAACACAAGACATATATTAATACAAACTTTTATGACATCTCATATAATGTCTGGAGCTTCACGACTCCATCTTTTTAATCTGTATTCAGAAACTCTAGTCTGGTTCAGGGATGATAAGAATGGCTCACAGAGGTGGAGGGACCTACCAGTATTCCTGGGAAGATCTCCTTGTCCCAGTCTAGTGTTTTGCATCCTACTTTTAACGCTTGCTGAGTAATAGGCTAGTAATAGTAATAGTAAATAAACATTTACTAATATAAGATCAGACAACAAATTTGCAATATACAAATAATTCATGCATTGCTGTCAGGAAGATCCCCTGGAGTAGGAAATGGCAACCCACTCCAGTATGCTTGCCTGGAAAATTCCATGAACAGAGGAGCCTGGTGGGCTATAGTCCATGGGGTGGCAAAGAGTTAGACATGACTGAGCAACTAACACTTAGGCAATTCTTTTAACCTTTTGTATCTTGTTAAAATATTTTGTATATATAATGCAGGACTGTTGATAAGCACTGCACATCTGAACCACAATCTCTTCATCTTTTAATAAAGAAATTGATCACTGCTTGGGAGAATTATATCAAATACAGTAGGTTCTCAGTAAATAGTGAGTTATTATTATTCTTGTTGTTAGTAAGGCTAGCAGATTCTTTACCATCTGCACCACCAGGAGAGCCCAAGAGAAACCTTAAAGATCACACAATCTTTTTACAAGCAAGAAAACTGAGACATTCTTTAGGGATATGCCGCTAATTCACAGCAGACTACTGGTAAAGAACTCACCAATAAAATATTTATACTTCTCAGGTCCTCCTTTCCCAAAATTTTTATTCCCATACCACATAGGCTCTAGGAACAGAGATCAGATCAGTTCAGTCACTCAGTCACATCCGATTCTTTGTGACCCCATGAACCGCAGCACGCCAGGCCTCCCTGTCAATCACCAACTCCCAGAATTCACCCAAACCCATGTCCATCGAGTCAGTGATGCCATTTAACCATCTCATCCTCTGTCATCCCCTTCTCCTCCTGCCCTCAATCTTTCCCAGCATCAGGGTCTTTTCCAATGAGTCAGCTCTTCATATCAGGTGGCCAAAGAATTGGAGTTTCAGCTTCAACATCAGTCTTTCCAATGAACACCCAGGACTGATCTCCTTTAGGATGGACTGGTTGGATCTCCTTGCAGTCCAAGGAACTCTCAAGAGTCTTCTCCAACACCACAGTTGAAAAGCATCAATTCTTCGGTGCTCAGCTTTCTTTATAGTCCAACTCTCACATCCATATATGACCACTGGAAAAACCATAACCTTGACTAGATGGACCTTTGTTGACAAAGTAATATCTCTGCCTTTGAATATGCTATCTAGGTTGGTCATAACTTTCCTTCCAAGGAGTAAGTGTCCTTTACTTTCATGGCTGCAATCACCGTCTGCAATGATTTTAGAGCCAAAAAAATAAAGTCAGCCATTGTTTCCAATGTTTCCCCACCTATTTGCCATGAAGTGATGGGACCAGATGCCATGATCTTCGTTTTCTGAATGTTGAGCTTTAAGCCAACTTTTGCACTCTCCTCTTTTACTTTCATCAAGAGGCTTTTTAGTTCCTCTTCACTTTCTGCCATAAGGGTGGTGTCATCTGCATATCTGAGGTTATTGATATTTCTCCTAGCAATCTTGATTCCAACTTGTGCTTCCTCCAGCCCAGCATTTCTCATGATGTACTCTGCATAGAAGTTAAATAAGCAGGGTGACAATATACAGCCTTGACGTACTCCTTTTCCTATTTGGAACCAGTGTGTTGTTCCATATCCAGTTCTAATTATTGCTTCCTGACCTACATAAGGTTTCTCAATAGGCAGGTCAGGTGGTCTGGTATTCCCATCTCTTTCAGAATTTTCCACAGTTTACTATGATCCACACAGTCAAAGGCTTTGGCATAGTCAATAAAGCAGAAATAGAAATAGCAACTCTCTTGCTTTTTTGATGATCCAGCAGATGTTGGCAATTTGATCTCTGGTTCCTCTGCCTTTTCAAAAATCAGCTTGAACATCTGGAAGTTCACAGTTCACATACTGCTGAAGCCTGGCTTGGAGAATTTTGAGCATTATTTTACTAGCGTGTGAGATGAGTGCAATTGTGCGGTAGTTTGAGCATTTTTTGGCATTGCCTTTCTTTGGAATTGGAATGAAATTATATCTACAACTGTGGGCAGGAAGCCCTTAGAAGAAATGGAGTAACAATCATAGTCAACAAAAGAGTCTGAAATGCAGTACTTGGATGCAATCTCAAAAACGACAGAATGATCTCTGTTTCCAAGGCAAGCCATTCAATATCACAGTAATCCAAGTCTATGTCCCAATCAGTAACACTGAAGAAGCTGAACTTGAATGGTTCTATGAAGACCTACAAGACCTTCTAGAACTAACACCCAAAAAAGATGTCCTTTTCATTATAGGGGACTGGAATGCAAAAGTAGGAAGTCAAGAAACACCTGGAGTAACAGGCAAATTTGGCCTTGGAGTACAAAATGAAGCAGGGCAAAGGCTAATTAGACTTCTGCTAAGAGAACGCACTGGTCATAGCAAACACCCTCTTCCAACAACACAAGAGAAGACTCTACACGTGGACATCACCAGATGGTCAACACCAAAATCAGATTGATTATATTCTTTGCAGTCAAATATGGAGAAGCTCTATATAGTCAGCAAGACTGGGAGCTGACTGTGGCTCAGATCATGAACTCCTTATTGCCAAAATCAGACTTAAATTGAAGAATGAGGGGAAAACCACTAGACCATTCAGTTATGACCGAAATCAAATCCCTTCTGATTATACAGTGAAAGTGAGAAACAGATTTAAGGGACTAGATCTGACAGACAGAGTGCCTGATGAACTATGGACAGAGGTTCGTGACATTGTACAGGAGATAGGAATCAAGACCATCCCCAAGAAAAAGAAATGCAAAAAAGTAAAAAGGCTGTCTGAGGAGGCCTTACAATTAGCTGTGAAAAGAAGAGAAGTGAAAAGCAAAGGAGAAAAAGAAAGAAATAGCTATTTGAATGCAGAGTTCCAAAGAATAGCAAGGAGAGATAAGAAAACCTTCCTCAGCAATCAATGCAAAGAAATAAAGGAAAACAACAGAATGGGAAAGACTAGAGATCTCTTTAAGAAAATTAGAGATACCAAGGGAACATTTCATGCAAAGATGGGCACAATAAAGGACAGAAATGGTATGGACCTAACAGAAGCAGAAGATATTAAGAAGAGGTGGCAAGAATACACAGAAGAACTGTACAAAAAAGATCTTCATGACTGAGATAATCATGATGGTGTGGTCACTCACCTAGAGCCAGACATCCTGGAATGTGAAGTCAAGTGGGCCTTAGGAAGCATCACTACAAACAAAGCTAGTGGAGGTGATGGAATTCCAGTGGAGCTATTTCAAATCCTGAAAGATGATGCTGTGACAGTGCTGCACTCAATATGCCAGCAAATTTGGAAAACTCAGCAGTGGCCACAGGACTGGAAAAGGAACAGAGATAGTTAGCCCCTTTATGCATAAGGAATGTTTTCTCTCTTTCATAGGATTTCATGCATTCTTTTAATTTTTGTCATTTTTTTATACCTAGACCCCTGCTTGTATGTGTTATGTGTCTTCTGCTCATTTCTCTGGCTTTTTGTTTTAAGATGCCCTAATCAAACATTGGTAAAATATCCACAGGCACTAGGGAAGTCCAGGCCTCATGCCCAAGATGAAGAGCTCCAAATAAACATGGAGGCCAAAATTTCTCCTGGCTTAGAAACATGAAACTAACATTCTGCCTAAGCCATAAAAGGTGAACCTGAAATCCAATTACTATGATGTGTCCACAACCCCCAACTCTTTTGACTCCCCTCCCCCTACTCACACACCCTCCCTCAAGGATGGGGAAGTGGACTTAGTACTTTTAGGGGAAAATGTGTTAGAAAGAAATCATCTTCTCTACTTATCGCATCACTATTTTACTCAAGATCCCTGGGTCAGGAAGATCTCCTGGAAGAGGAACTGGCACCCCCCACTCCCGTATTCTTGCCTGGTGGGAGCTGTAAAGAGTCAGACATAACTGAGCACAGCATTCACACAGCCTCTACCTATCCCATCACCATTTTATTCACCATTTAACAACAGTTTCCAGAATGGCTTGTTATTGCAGGAAATGGCTCTAAAATTGAGTCTCAGAAGCTGTGTTTCGAAATAGATTAGGCTGAGGCAAGATCTGGAGTGAGGAACGGTCAAGGTGGAGGAAGTTGAGAGAAGACCTAGAAAAATGCCATTTGGTGAGAGTTTCAGGTCTACTTCAGCAGCAATTAGAGAAACAGACCCTTGAGTGTATTCAAAATAAAAATGACCCAGCAGAGGGAGCAGCCTTAGGAATAACGACTTGGAGAAAGCAAAGGTCAAGCACTGTTTCTTATCTGTTGGAGAATGCTTTTTTACCAAATGCTTTCACTTTACCCTTCTCCATAAATATTGTAGGTGCTTTTCTTTGAAATGTACTTTCTCCAACATATTTCAAAACCTAGGGGAAAAAAATTCTCCCGAACTTTCTAATGCTCTCCTCCAAGTAAACTATAAATGCCAATTGTGCTTTCAAGATTTCTGCTGTCACAGATGGGACAAGATTTTTCTATGCTCTGTTAATATCTGAACACAAGTTCACAGGTAGCTGGCTCACTGTTAATTAAATCACTGTTATTTAAATCAAATGAAGTAAATACATATATACCTACTGTGTGTGCCTGATATTTAATAAGTGCTCAACATGTATCTAGTACATGAATAAATGTATGACATCCTGAGTTAGATACCAAAATTTAAAATAACTGATAGAAATCTGATTTAACATTATGTTTCTCAAATTATCTTTTTCTTTAAAGTGGTTCAAACAGAATGGGTAACACATATGCTTGCACATATGGCAAAATGTTTAAAAATTGCAATTGCATCTTTCAGATTTGTGGGTTTTAAGTCCCACCTTCTATGCACAGAAAAACCATAACAAGAAAATAAGAGGAAAACAAAAGTATTACCCTTTGTATCTGAGTACAGTGTAAACACTGATTCTACTACAAATGTGGTATTGCAGCTCACTGAATCATGTCCCAGTGGACATGACCTATTTTTTCATCACATTCTGGAAATCCCAAAGAAACAGACATCCACTCTTTCCTTTTACCTGATTCATTCTAACCAGATTTCTCCCCTATCTGTGTGTATTGATGTTGTTTCAGTGCTCACACACAGCTTCCTGGTGGGCTGGGGCAGTGCACTTCTAATTCTTCCTTGTACAATATTTTCTCCATCATATTTTAAGTCCCACAACCACACAAAGGTTGTTTGATTGATTTTTGGTGCATAAAGCCAAAAGTCAGTCACCTACCCCAACTATCTGTGTATAACTCTTTTCAATTTTCCTTTTCAGATAGCTGAACAAAATGCTTCTAAGAAGTAGTATTTCAATAATTCCTCCTTGACAATGAGTAGTATTCTAATGAATTCCTCCTTGATATGGCCATTTAATTATTTTTCTTGTTATAAAAAAATTCATCAATGATCCATCCTTCTATTTATCACCAACTACTCAACATCTAATGGTAATATAAATTGCTCTTTATTAGTTTTATTCATAATTAAAGTTTCATTTGAAAGCACCAGATTATAAAGATGAGGAAAGTTAAAGCCAGACAAATTTGAAAGTGGTAATAATTATACTACCATTTTCATCCAAAATGAATGAGAAAGCTAAATACCTTTTAAAAGATTTCATTAAATTAAGTTGTTAATGAAAAGTGAACAAAGCTAAAAAAGAATCTACTGTTGGTAGTGAGGAGAGAGGCAACCCTAGAAGAGGTTACCAAACAATTTAGCCATTTACACGCAAACACCCAATGAGAAATCAATAAGATTCATACATTTAAAATAAGTCTCGCCCCATACTTTTCAGTGTCTTTGTAAATATGGCAATAGCAATCAGAGAATTCATTTTTTACTTTTTTTAAATTGGTACTAAAATATATAGACTCAATTTATAAATTTTAATATAAATACATTATGCAAAAAAGAGATCAATAAATGAATTTTATAATGAAAATATTTACTAACTGAAGTCTTTATTGACATGTAGCTTTGAGATGAGGTGTTAGCATAGTACACTTTTTACTGATCAATAATTATTTAGGATAATTTCACTGTTTTGGTTCATGTATTTAAGTAGCTCATAAAAAGATAAGCTTTATCTCCTCACTGAGAAATGTTAGACTTGTTGAATTAGGTTATCGATCACTGGGAGAAAGTCCAGTACCTTCAGGTACATTAACATTTTAAGTTCACTAAGGAGTCAATAGAAAATTACAATAGGGCTTTAAGTAAAATGTTGGATGACAGGTGGCTAGGTCAGCATTGCCACCTTTAGGCAAATTCATGCCCTCGGTCACCTTCATTTAAGTTGTTTTGGAAGAAATCACCCATTTGTTTTCCATGTGTACACACTAGTGAGAAATTGAAGAATAAGGACTAAGATACAAATTCATAATGGCATTCATTCATCCTCATGTGAACTTACATTTGCCTTTATTTTAAATTATAGTAGCCTTGTTCCCTTATGTGTTGAATAAATTGTTGTTCTTCCAGAGTTACAAGAACTCTTTCACGTCCACAAGGTGACATTTCCCAAACTAGAGTAACAAATTATTTAATGGATCCTGGTCTGCCTAAAAGAGTTAATATAGATGATATTTTTTGCTCCTCCCTTTAACAGAATATGGCCTGAGATCATTGTGGTTTGTTTCATTCTAAAACAAGGAATAGCTGACCATTTTTAAACTGTTAAATATTACAATTAAGATGGAAATATTTTATTAAAAATAAATTTGAAAACTTGGGGGAGAAACAACGACTCTGTGTTTCTAAAATCCTAAACTGCTATGCTCAGGTCTGTGTATATGGCTCAAAATATCTCTTGGCAACATGAAATAAAAATAGCAATTGTAAGTTTACAGGCTATGCCTATAATTTTCAAATAAATATTTTAAAAATCACACTGGTTGACAAGTGTAGAAAAACAGGCAAAAAAAAAAAAGCAGAAAAAATCTATCAAGTCATGTAGAGAGAGTTCTGGCCTCATAACTTAAAGATTAATAAAAAATGTTTGTAAGGCAAAGAATAGGGGAAGAAAATATAAAAGATGAAGAAATTTGAACAAGAAATATTCCTTCCTATACCTCTTATAATTTTACAGCTGTATCTAGTATCATAGAACTTATACTTCCCAGGTCATTGACATTTTTCAGATAATAAACTAAAAATAGAGTAGGTGTGAGGCCAACAAACATCTTCAAGTCAGTAACCAGATTTCTGGCTGGTGCTGTTGTTTCCACCCTCCATTTCTCCCTCTTGTTTTGATCAGTGTGGCCAAGCTTTGTTATTGTAAAAGCTCTTAAAAAATAAGCACTATCTACCATGCTGCTGCTGCTGCTGCTAAGTCGCTTCAGTCGTGTCCGACTCTGTGCAACCCCAGAGATGGCAGCCCACCAAGCTCCCCCGTCCTGGGCTTCTCCAGGCAAGAACACTGGAGTGGGTTGCCATTTCCTTCTCCAAGGCATGAAAGTGAAAAGTGAAAGTGAAGTCGCTCAGTCGTGTCAGACTCCTAGCGACCCCATGGACTACAGCCTACCAGGCTCCTCCGTCCATGGGATTCTCCAGGCAAGAGTACTGGAGTAGGGGGCCACCGCCCTCTCCAACTATCTACCATAAGGAACTCCAAACTAAGTTAAGGAGATGCATAAAAGATTAGTGAATGGCTATACCCACAGATCCAGGCATCACTTTTTGGCAACCAAGTCAATATAAGTTTTCATAAATAAGATTTTTCTGTTGATTTTCTCACTATGAAAACATTGGCTTTCATTGTTAGAAGCAATTTCGTCCAATTTCTCTCTACATAGGAAATGCTATAAAGTTCATTCATGAATAAGCTCATAAAGACAATGCACTTTTCTCATAAAGAAATGCACTGTACAAGCTAGAAGGAGAAGGAAAGAGCAAACACATGCGGAGGAGAAAGGAACTGGCCCAGCAACATAGCTCTACGCTATCCAAACTATGGTTCCACCCTACTTGAGTAAGAAATAGCAGCCTCAGTGGATGCTGGCACCTGCATCTTGCATGACCTGGAATTTTATGCAAACATTTGGTTCTGCATGATGCTCTTGAAGAAAAAGTAGAGGACTTGTTATCCCAGATATCAAGTCTTAGTATAAAACTATAGTAGAGAACTTCCCTGGTGATCCTGTAGTTAAGAATCCGCTTTCCAATGCAGGGGACACAGGTTTGATCCCTGGTCAGGGAACTAAGATCCCTCATGCCATGGGGCAACTGAGCCCGTGTGGCACAGCTACACGCTCTGGAGTCCTCGGGGCACAGTTAGAGGGATGCCTGAGCACCAAAGATCCTGAGTGCCACCACTAAGACCTAACACAGCCAAAAATAAATAAATAAATAAAACTGTAGTAGGTATGGCAATGTGGTTTTGGCACAGTCAGTTCAGTCACTCAGTTGTGTCTGACCCTTTCTGACCCATGGACTACAGCAAGCCAGGCTTCCCTGTCCATCACCAACTCCTGGAGTTTACTCAAACTCATCCATTGAGTCGGTGATGCCATCCAATCATCTCATCCTCTGCCGTCCCCTTCTCTTCCTGCCTTTAATCTTTCCCAGCATCAGGGTCTTTTCCGATAAGTCAGTTCTTCACATCAGGTAGACAAAGTATTGGAGTTTCAGCTTTAGCATCAGTCCTTCCAATGAATATTCAGGACTGATTTCCTTTAGGATGGACTAGTTGGATCACCTTGCTATCCAAGGGACCCTCAAGAGTCTTCTACAACACCACAGTTCAAAAGCATCAATTCTTCGGCGCTCAGCTTTCTTCACAGTCCAACTCTCACACCCACATGTGATTACTGGAAAACATAGTTTTGACTAGACGGACCTTTATTGCCAAAGTAATATCTCTGCTTTTTAATATGCTGTTTAGGTTGGTCATAGCTTTTCTTTCAAGGAGCAAACATCTTTTAATTTCATGGCTGCAGTCACCATCTGCAGTGATTTTGGAGCCCCCCAAAATAAAGTCTGACACTGTTTCCACTGGTTCCCCATCTATTTGCCATGAAGTGATGGGACTGGATGCCATGATCTTAGTTTTCTGAATGTTGAGTTTTAAGCCATCTTTTGCACTCTCCTCTTTCACTTTCATCAAGAAGCTGTTTAGAAGTAGATGTTTTCCTGGAACTCTCTTGCTTTTTCGATCATCCAATGGATGTTGGCAATCTCTGGTTCCTCTGCCTTTTCTAAAACCAGCTTGAACAACTGGAAGCCCATGGTTTTGGCACAGGGCAGATAAATAGACAAAAATATATTAAACCATAGAAACAGACTCAAACATGTATGAACAACTGATGAAGGAATACTCTGACATTACAGACAAGTGGGTAAATGATAGATTTTGCTATAAATTATTCTAGGACAACTGGCTATCCATTTGAGGTCAAGATGGGGAAGAATATGGATGCTTCCCACTGCCCTATGCACATATAGAGGAAAATCAGCTTTAGGCACACTTAAAACCTAAAGTAAAAGGCAAAAGTACAAAACTTTTAGGAGAAAATATGAGATAATTTTTTAAGACTTTGGGGTAAGAAATTTTAACAATCCACAAAATGCTCAAGCTATAGCTGAAAATTTTTCAACCAATCACATTAAAATAAGAACTTTTGTCCATCAAATACTGTAAAGAGAGTAAAAATACAAGACACAGAATAGGAAGAAGATAGTTTCAAGTAATATAACTGACAAAAGAGAGTTAAAACAAAAAATCAATAAAACAGCAGTGAAAAATCAATGAACTGTCACTATATGCACAACACAAACAAATCTCCAAAATAAAGGAACAAGTCATGAAATTATCTATTAAGTTTCAGTTTACCCAATGCTTACAAACAAGCAAAGGTAACATGTGATAAAACCATAAAGAACCCAGCAGGATGTTTATTATAAAAGGCAGGATAGTGAGGGATAAGGAGGGAATGGAATTGGGGAGGGACATAGAAGGGAACACCTAATATACTGACAAATGCTCTACTTATTTTGGATAAAGAATATATGGATAATCACTTTATTAAACCATATATGCATATATAGTTAATACACTTCGGTAAATGGAAAAGATAAGTTACTTTTATTTTAATTTAGAATTTCTTATTTTCTGCAAGTTTGGGAAATAAGTAAGGTACTTAAGAAAAGGTAATCTTCAAAATTGGCAGATGGTGACTGCAGCAATGAAACTAAAAGACGCTTACTCCTTGGAAGGAAAGTTATGACCAATCTAGATAGTATATTCAAAAGCAGAGACATTACTTTGCCGACTAAGGTTCGTCTAGTCAAGGCTATGGTTTTTCCTTTGGTCATGTATGGATGTGAGAGTTGGACTGTGAAGAAGGCTGAGCACCGAAGAATTGATGCTTTTGAACTGTGATGTTGGAGAAGACTCTTGAGAGTCCCTTGGACTGCAAGGAGATCCAACCAGTCCATTCTGAAGGATATCAACCCTGGGATTTCTTTGGAAGGACTGATGCTAAAGCTGAAACTCCAGTACTTTGACCACCTCATGCAAAGAGTTGATATGGGGGGCGCTCCGCAGAAAGAGAGAGGCAGTGGAACTTCCCTCAGCAAAGCCGAGGGGACCCGAGAAGAGGTTAGCCTGCTGTCCACTAGCCCCTCGGCAAGCGAAAGACAATGAGACGCGACAGGTGTTCCCTCTGAGCAGTTCCGATTTATTGCCACAAACTCCTGGTTTATATAGGCAAGCCAGGGGGTTTTGCGAGGGACTTTCTATAGTTGCACCAATCACGTTAAAGGTCAAATCTTAATATGCCATAGTTGCACCAATCACGTTAAAGGTCAAGTCGTCATGCGCTTCATTGTAACAGGAGTCTATGGTGATCACGCACTGTCCACGTGCATGGAAATCAAGAGAGCCAATCAAAAACTTTAACATAGACCACGCCCCTACTCTTCTGCCGGACGCCATCTTAGTTTCCGACGGCAAAAGCTAGCCCTTTTTTTTATTTAAGGTTTCCCACGTAGGGCCCCACAAGTTGACTCATTGGCAAAGACTCTGATGCTGGGAGGGATTGGGGGCAGGAGGAGAAGGGGACAACCGAGGATGAGATGGCTGGATGGCATCACCGACTCAATGGACCTGAGTCTGAGTGAACTCCGGGAGATGGTGATGGAGGGAGGCTTGGCGTGCTGCGATTCATGGGGTCGCAGAGTCGGACATGACTGAGCGACTGAACTGAACTGATATATGTTTGGCTTTGAACTGTCTTTGTAATCACTCCTGGTTAGAAATTCAGTTTAATTGAACTCACCCAACATTTGTTATACACATTTATTATTGTGTAGCTCTAGGAAAACAAGAATAAAAAGAGAGAAATCTTTTCCTAAGACAGGCCACCATACTTTTAGGGGGAACGTGTCACCCTATTCTTATCCCTGTTTTGTTTCATTTTAGTTTACAAATAAGCCATTTGTATTAATGCCTGGGCTTGTTCCATATGGGTATATTTTCTTAGATACTTAACTCTAAGTTCAGTTAGTATAATTGAATTGTCAGAAAAGTTATAAAATGTAAACTTGAAGGAGTGTTGAAAAACTAGGATGTGTGTGTGTGTGTGTGTGTGTGTGTGAGAGAGAGAGAGAGAGAGACAGAGGCATTCTTAATGCCTGTATTCATGAGTTCCTTAAGGGCAAGGGATATATCTTCTTCATCTTTGAATCCACAAAATCTAGCAAAGAGTCTGATACTTTACTAGGATATAAATATAACTACAAATAACATATGCATGTTTTTCATCCACTCAAATATATATGTTTTGATAAGTATTGTGTATGTGTTTATACATGCATATAATATATACATGTATACCTGTATATGCATACACTCACATTAAGAAAATCTGGGTAAACAGATTTTACACACACAGACACATACACACACAATGAAATTATACAAATATAATGTGCAACTTTCTTTTAATTTCTATATACCCCAGATTATGCTAAGTGCTTTAATTGTACTGACTTCTCTGGACAAATGACCCTAAAGGATAGGTACCCTTATTATCACCTTGTGCAAATAAGGAAACTGAGACAGCTAATATGGAAACCCTGTCAGTTCACTCCAGAGTAATTCTCTTGACCACTATACTATAACAACTCATAAGAATGAAAGCTAAAATGTAATGCAATTCAGTTTAATTCAGCTCACCCAACATTACCACTATTGGTCAAGTATTATGGTTAGCTCTACAAACACAAAAAGAGAGATAAGTTTTTTCCTAAGACTTGCCACCAACACCCCATCAACATGTTTATTTTCAGGAACTCTTTGCTCCATTCTAGCCATCTGATAGAGGCCTATCCTATCCAACTACAGTATCTCATTTTCCTAGAACCAGTAATGGCTTTGGGAGTGAGCCCATAGATCATACATCAGTGAGACCAATCAGAGTTATCTGGAGATGATCTATGGATGCTGGAAATGAAGATGAAAGAATCTCCCTTCCCCTTGGCCTGCTAAATACAGAGGGTAAACAGAGGAGGGGAAAGTGTGTGCATTTTCCCCAGAAAATGCTCATCTGTAGGAAAAAAGGATAAAGTCAGCATACCGTAGGAACAGACATAGGAGCTAGAGAGAATGAGCAAGAAGCCGCACAACGTGGTTTAATCCCTGGGATTCCGCCAAATTGAAAGCCCTTGCACTCCCAAGTCATTGTTTAGTCTCAAAGTTGTGTTCAACACTTGGCTACCCCATGACCTGCAGCCAGATTCTACTGTCCTTCACCATCTCCCAGAGTTTGCTCAAATTCAAGTCCATTGAGTCAGTGATGCTATTTAACCATCTTATCCCCTGCCACCCTCTTCTCTTTTTGCCTTTAATCTTTCTCAGCATCAGGGTCTTTTCCATTGAGTCAACTCTTCGCATCAGGTGGCCTAAATATTGAAGCTTCAATTTCAGCATCAAGCATCAGTCCTTTCAGTGAATATTCAGGGTTTATTTCCTTTAGGATTGACTGCTGTCCTTTGATCTCCTTGCTATCCAAGGAACTCTCTAGAGTCTTCTCCAGCATCACAGTTCGAAAGCATCAATTCTTTGGGGTTCAACTTTCTTTATGGTCCAACTCTCACATTCTTACATAACTACTAGAAAAACCATAGCTTTGACTAGACAGACCTTTGACAGCAAAGTAATATCTCTGCTTTTTAATATGCTGTCTGGGTTTGTCATGGCTTTCCTTCCAAGGAGCAAGCATCTTTTAATTCCATGGCTGCAGTCAACATCCACAGTGATTTTGGAGCCCAAGAAAATAAAATCTGTCACTGTTTCCACTTTTTCCTCATCCCTTTGTCATAAAGTGATAAGACCAGATGTCATGATCTAAGTTTTTTGAATGTTGAGTTTTAAGCCAGCTTTTTCATTATCCTCTTTCACCCTCATCAAGAAGCTTTTTAGTTCCTCTTCACTTTCTGATGTTAGAATGGTATTATCTGTGTATCTGAAGTTGTTGATATTTCTCCCAGCAATCTGAATTCCAGCTTGTGATTCATCTAGTCTGGCATTCCACATGATTTACTCTACACAGAAGTTAAATAAGCAGAGTGACAATATACAGAGCCTTTTTGTACTCCTTTCCCAATTTGGAACCAGTCCTTTGTTCCATGTCCGGTTCTAACTATTGCTTCTTCACCTGCATACAAGTTTCTCAGGAGACAGGTAAAGTGGTCTGGTATTCCTATCTCTTTAAGAATTTTCCAGTTTGTTATGATCCGCACAAAAGCATTAGCATAGCCAATAAAGCAGAATTAGATTTTGGTGGGGTTTTTTTTTGGATTACATTGCTCTCTCTATGATCCAACAAATGTTGGCAATTTGATCTCTGCTTTCTTGGCCTTTTCTAAACCCAGCTTGTACATCTGGAAGTCCTCAGTTCATGTACTGCTGAAGCCTAGCTTGAAGGATTTTGGGCATAATCTTACTAGCATGTGAAATGAATGCAGTTGCGTGGTAGTTTGAACATTCTTTGGCATTGCCCTTCTTTGGGATTGGAATGAAAATTGACTCCCCAGTGAGTTAATAAACTGCTTTTTACTGGAGCTTGAAATCATTTTGTTCCTATGACAGAAATAAACCTCAGGAGAGCATCTGCCTCTCTATTCAAGCAGGCAAGTCAGAAGACTAAATTACGATGTATTTACTTTTCATTTTACTATCAGGATAAACACCAATCATGGATTTAACAGAATTACAGATAACTCATATTCCTTTTCTTGACCTATATAGAATACTATGATTTACAGAGCAGTAAAGAAGAGATTGTTTCCACAATTTCCATAAAAGAAAAGGGAACTGGGGAAAGTGAGCACTGTGGAGTGAAACTGTTCACATTTGGGAAAACTGTAGCTAGCCAAAGTTCAAGCCATCTTGTACAATACTTTGTACTCATTAAAAATTAGATAAAAGTACACATCTCAAAATAAAAATGCTATAGTTATAAACACAAGAAATTCAGAATCAGGCAGCTGGCCTGGAAAATTTTTTCAGGAAGAAAAAGCATTAGCTCAGATAACCTGGTCCCCTAAAAGGAGGAAGTCCTCAAGACCTCAAGCCAAAGCTGAGTTCTAAAGTGTTGGGTTAACAGATGGGCCTTTGTGTTACTCCACACCCATGTTTATGTACCCAAAACTTTCACCAAAATAACAATTCAATACATCTTTGGCAACAAAGCTCATTTTTCCGAAGACTGTCCTCAACATAATATATAGAACAAAGATTTATTTTAGTTCTACCACTTGTTCAGTGGGAAATGTATAATGATAACTGTTAGTACCTTCCTTTTTCCAGCTGCACTTGTTTTTTAAGTCGCTTGGGCAAAAAAAAAAAACATCTCTGGAAAGGCTAACATCTGGGATGTTCAGCAATGCAGACTGAGGCAATGGGACCAAAACAAAGATCTGTTTATCAGAGCTGGAGCTCTGAATCAGAGCCAAGATTTGCATGGAGGGGCTAAGGCAAGGGCCCAGTGTACTTGTTCTCTAATGCGGCTACAACAAATCACCAAAATTCATTATCTTGTTCTGGAGGTCAGAAGTTCTAAAATTAAGGTGTTGGCACAATTTTGTTACCTCTGTTGATAGGGAAAAATTTGTTTCCTTGTCTTTTTGGTTCTATAAGGACCCTTGTGACTGCATTGGGTCCACCTGGATAACACAGTATTCACAGATTCTGCAGATTAGGATGTGTACATATGTGGGGACAATATTTCATTTACCGCACATAGATTTGTGGCCCCCTTACTGAAACTTATTCCAACTAAGACCAGGATATGAGTTGTGGATCTAAGCTGGACTGGGAGTCAGTCCATCTGTAGTGGGGAGGAAGAGAAGGGAGGGGGTGGAAACCAAATGAAATTCAATAAGTATAGCTATAATTTCAGTGTTAAATTGCTTTTAGCCTCCAGCTTGCCAAAATGGGTTTCTTTAGGGTTATGTTGTATTAACTTTTTAAATAAAATTATGCAGTCATTTTTACTGTCTGGCCAATATATACTGACATTCAATTTATGGCACAATAAAAAGAAGTGGATTTTGAAATTATTTAGACTGGATTTTTCAGTCTCAGTTCTTATATTTGTAACTGTCATCTTGGGCATTACATGCACTCTCTCAATTTCCACGTCCTCATTTGCAAATTGGTGATCATTTCTACCTCATAGGATAATTCTGGGGATTAAATGCAATAATTATGTAAAGTGTTTACTTAGCACACTGCCTGGCATTTAGCAAGCATATAGTTTTAGCCTTTCTTTGAAGCATGTGAGCCTTCTGGTTTTTTGGCAGGAAATCACATTTTAGAAACTGCCTGAATATTGATTGTTAATCAAGAAGCTCTGTTTTTCTTTTTTGTTTGTAAAGTCCCCTTTTCTTGAAAGTGAGAATATCTGTAAATTCTACTTACTTAAATTTTTCTTTTCCCTCTGCATTAGACAAGTTTTAACTCCAAAATTATTGGTGCATGATAAATGAAAGTTCAATTACAATTAGTTTGAATGTGATATTTATGCTTCATTTTTTAAAACCTAAAACCAATGTCTAGCATTTAAATTTGTATAGCGACTGGATTTTGATGACTACAGTGATATTGGTTCACCTTCAGAAACACTTTCCAGAATTCCACTTCCACTTAAAGAATCCCTGGGGAAATATACTGACAACTTCCTGTAGTTGAGTTGTTTGACTGGCTTAAATGCCTCCCACATCCCCAGTGGTCTGGGAAATCTGTTGTTTCCAGAAGCCTTTTGTGTTATGTCCTTGCTTTAACAAACTGAAGCTTCCTTGTAAAGAAAAGAGCATATTGTATGCTTACAGTGAAGCTCTCAGCAATCTTAAGATTTTAATCTTAAAGAAAAATGTTCTTAAAGATTTTAATCTTAAATATTGCCTTCAGCAACTTGAAAACTTACGTGTTAAAAATAAAATTATAAAACTTCAGCTGGTCATGGTGGATAGCTGCCTTGAGTTCAGTTTAGAGTCCACAGCCATGGATGAATATTTTTTCAGAATACTGAAGACTCTTATAGGGATCTATTGCTATTTATTGTAATATAAATTAATAACTCTAGGAGATAGAGAAGGACAGGGAAGCCTAGTGTGCTGTAGTTCATAGGGTTGCAAAGAGTCAGACATGACTGAGTGACTGAACAACAACTTAGGCACTCCTGTTCATTCTACTGGGTTTTGAATGACATATATTGCAAGTGTCTGTATTGTGCTTCCTTGGCTCTCCAAGAAGGACACCAACACAGTTCTCTAAACAATGATCTTCTCTGCACAATGATCTAGGGTTTGGCATATCTGAATGTGCTTTTGCTTTTTTGATGAATATATATCTCCGCTTTGCTTACCCAAATGGTTAAAGCATTGATATATATTGAAAACTCCTCCTTTGACTTGAGAACATTAGCAACGCAATTTGTTTTGCTGAATCCTTTTCCTGGATCATTAAAATTATCAAGTGTAGTTCAGTTGAGAGGCAAATAGGAGTCCTTTGTGGGAAATCCCCCATAATAGAAGATTACACAGCATATGAAAAAAAAAAATTTCCAAATGTTCTTTGTTGAGACAGATGGTGAAACTATTCAATGTAAGCTACAATGCCTCCATTTGTAATATTTAAACATCTGAACAGTGACTGATGGGGTTTCTTTAGTAATGCAATCATCTCATAAAAAGTCTTGTTCTTAAGTATCATAGGAGTAGAGAGAGACCTTGGTTTGCTTTGTTTGGCCCCCTACATAGTCAATAACACTACACTCCAATACACCTTCTGTACATTGTTTTACTGCAAAATAAAACGAATGTCTCACAGCATGTGAACTCTAAGCAGAGGAATTTAAAACATCAAAATTTTCAGTGGGCCCCAAAGCAGACATTTGAGGTCTGCTCAAGTTTTGTTGTGGAGGTTGGATTCAATTGTTTGCCAAGACTATTTGAAAATGAATTTATACTGCCAGCTGCTGCCCAGCTTTTATTGCCAAATAAAACACTCTACCTTATTATAACTAAAAATTGACATAAATAACCTCCCCTTCTCCTATAGCCTATCCAATAGGGAGGTAGCAAAAAAGGAACAAGTTAAAACAAAAAGTCAAGGGAAAAGAGAAGCTAAAGACCGTGACACTGCAAAATTGGGTGCTAAAAATAGAAGCATGCAATTCAGCGAATCAGGCTAAATGCAACTTTTGCTTTTGTTGTGGGAAAAATGATTTAAAATGGAGATTTTACTAATACAATATTGTTGCTTTTATTTATCTCTACGTCATTTACAGAAATAAGTTTCTATAACTTATTTGAGTTATAGGAACTCAAATAAGTATATTTGAGTTATAGGAACTCAAATAAGTTAAAATCATATCTCACATGATGGCTACTCAGTAAAATGCATAACTTTTGAGGAAGTTAAATTGGTCCATCATGGAAAGGTGAGTTCCTTGTCTTGTAAAAGAAAACTTTCGTGATATATATTTGTGTGTGTGTGTGTATTTGCGCGTAGTTGCTCAGTCGTGTCCGACTCTTTGTGACCCCTTGGGCTGTAGCCCACCAGGCTCCTTTGTCTATGGGGATTCCCCAGGCAAGAATACTGGAATGTGTTGCCATGCCCTCCTTAGGGGATCATCCCAACCCAAGGATCGAACTCAGGTCTTCTGCCTTGCAGGCAGATTCTTTACCATCTGAGCCACCAGGGAAGCCCAAGAATACTGGAATGGGTAACCTATCCCTTCTCAGGGGAACTTCCCAACCCAGGAATTGAACAGGGGCCTCCTGCATTGCAGGTGGATTTTTTAATCAGCTGAGCTACCTGGGAAGCCCCATATATATATATATATATATACTCTTTTTTTTTTTTTAGTATAGTCTCTCAGTCTTGTAAATAAGAGACTAAATTTTGTCTACCTTTGTACTCAGAGGTGAACAGACAGTTAACCAAGCTTGCAAGATATTGACGTCAACCCAGAACATTTACATATGCAAGACCAGCCTATCTTTCTCCAGAGGCAGAATTACATGGGAAATAAAATTATAATCATATAGTTAATTAATTATTAATAGCTGTTACAGGAACAAAAATCCTTAAAAATATTAATTTTCTATCTGTTGGAACAATGATGTTGGAAGTCAATTAACTATTAGAAAGTTGACTATTAATTATTTGTAATTAGGGTATAGGCTAATACATTATATCACAGAAAACCTGTCAAAAATCTAGAAACCATAAAGACCTAAACCAGATCAGTAAAATTATATTTAATGAGAGTTTAATATGCTCTAAAGAATAGTTCATGAATTGAGAGTCTTCCAAAGCTGAGATGTATTTCCAAGGCATGATGTTACAGGATGGCTTATAAAGTGATAACAAGGAGTGGTTTAACCCTGACAATGATTGGTTGTTATAGTGTGGGTTCTAGATGGTGGGAAATTGGTTAAAAGTGATTATCTTCCTTCATTTTAGGAAGATGACAAGTATATTTTATGATTATCAGAGGTATCTGTAAGAAATAAGTTTAGTTTCACTTATGTTGATGAAATAAACTAGATTTAATTTTGTTTACACAGCTCAAATGGTTTTGTCTGCTTGGGGATTTTTCAAGTCTGGTCTCCATTTTATTTTACTTTAACAAATGCCAGAATACCATGGTTTTCACATAACAGCCCAGAACCAGACAGGGTACTCCGCTCCAGAAGGCAGAGAGACCCAGATTCTGCCATGGTGGCATGCCACTATCCCTCAAGGCTGCCCTTGTCCACATGGACAGAATTGTCTCACAATAACTCACATCCCCCCACTGAAGGCAAGTGGACGGGGGGAGGGGACAGAGACGTACTATTGTTTTAAAGCTATGATCAGGAGTTTCACATACTCTGATAACATGAAATTCTCTGATACGTGAATACTCTGCCCACATGTTATTGCCCTGAACACTGTAACATAACCAACCTCCAGAGAAGCTGGAAAATGTAGTCTCTAAGGAGGTGGTCATGTGTCCTACTAAAACTCAGCCATAGAGCAGAGGTGAGCAGCTCTATTATTCAAAGGGTGGTTTCTGCCAGAGTCTGGTATCTAAACAAAGAAAGTTAGATGAACTAAATGCTTAACAGAATCAGGCTATTGTAAGCTAGTCCAGCTATAATTGGTATACACAAATATTACATTTAATATATATAAGTATATTATATATATATATAAATACATAAGGATTGAGTCTGTGTCTTCCTAATTGATTTGTGAGACCTCCTTTGACATGAAACCGGCAAAATATATAAACTTCAACTGTTCCTACCTCTTGAGGTTGATATGAAGATCACTTCTCAGGTCTTAGCTTTTTCCTCTAGAAATTCTTCCAGGCAACTCCTAGGTTCCTTACAGCCCGACAGACACTTCTTTAGGGGCTCCCCAGGTGATGCTAGTGGTAAAGGACCCACCTGTCAATGCAGGAGACAGAAGAGATGTGGGTTCAATCCCCGGTGGGAAGATCCCCTGGAGGGGGGCATAGCAACCCACTCCAGTATTCTTTGCCTGGAGAATCCCATGGACAGAGGAGCCTGGCAGGATCGCACAGCGGTAGACACGGCTGAAGTAACTTAGCACACAAGCATGCATCCTTTATTCATAAAGGCATCATGCACCCTTAAAGTTTCTTGCTTATTTATCTGCCTCTGCCATTAGACTATGAAACCCAGTGAGAACAAACTTAAGTTTTCTTGTTTACTCTTTTATCTTAACTCAGTATGTGACACATTATATAGACCAAAATATTAGTTAACTGACTGACTGATTCAGGTGCCAGCCTGGTCCATGGAGGCAGTTTATGGGGTGGGGGAGGCACATTCCCGAGCATCCAGAGGCAATGGAAGAAAGGAGAGGATGCTGAGAGGTTTTCAGAGAGTGGAGCAGATTCATTTCCCAAGCTTGGTCAGAAGCTCCATGACTGTGGATAAGTAAAATTAAGGAAGAGTATCTTTAAGATAAATATAAAGAGGGAAAATTAGGTAACAGTTGATCTTAGTAAGTGATCACAAACAATTTATACTGCTGACCCCCGTTCTTTTATTAACAGTAGAACTTGAGGCTAGTGCTAACCCCTACCCCGTCACATGAGGAGATTGTGGGTGGAGGTGAGCTCCACTCCTATTCTAGGAAGAGCTTTGCAATTTTTCACTTGTGCTTATGACTTACACAAGATGAATCTGAGGATGGGCTTCAGATTGGCAGTGTGTCACTTGGCACACTGGTTGTACATCCGCAAGAAGGGAAAACATCACTGCAAGTTGTATTTATAACCACACAGAAGACGCATCACTGTGGAACCTGGGTGGCACAGCTGTGACTTGGCATATGGGCCATCAGGTATAAAACAAGTGATCGGATATCTCTGAGTTTATCACTATGGCTGTTCCGTTCTTTTAAAAATTCCTTGTACTTCAGAGGTCTTCGAGGACTGAAAGCTTCTACAGACACATTTTTCTATCCTCTTCTCCAATATCAAAAAGAATCCAAGTTTTGAAGAGAAGATAGTAGTTTTATCCCATCCTCTCAGGAACTCCATGTGGGAAGAAATTAACAGGGAGATAGAATTTAGTGAAACATATGGGGATTTTTTTTACCACCCTCAGAGCTGTCTAAAATGACAGTAAACTAACTGTCTCTCAAATATTGAAATTCACTTCACTTTCAGCTGAAGAGGAAAAGCTAGATCTTAGATTTCAGCAGTGATTTGGGATAGAGAGGACATGATGACCTCTAAGTTCTATTCTGATTATAAAATTCTATGATGTAACATTTTCCTGATGACTCAGAGGAACATGATGAATGTCGACGATTGTACCGTACAGTGCTGCTTGCTGTGAGGTCCTCAGGGTCTGCAGTTGAGTTCAGCAGCATCTTCTATAATGCCTTGCTCCAGGCTTGGGTGCTTTTGCTGTTAGTTTGTATCTTCTGCCCCCATATTTGTCCATCTCCCTGTCCAGACTGGTCAGTTAACAAGCTTCATTTTGGCTTCTTATATAAACTGAAATCTTTGCTGGACAAGAAGCAAATTTACTCTGGGTACACAGGGCAGGGCTTTGGCCTGAAGATTCCACCCAATGAATATCTGGTGATATTCAATGAATGATGAGTGTTTACTTAGGAGGCCGCTAGTGATAAAGAACCCACCTGCCAATGCAGGAGATGTCAGAGACCTGGATTTGATCCCTGGGTCTGGAAGATCTCCTGGAGGAGGGCAAGGCAACCCACCCCAGTATTCTTGCCTGGAGAGTCCCATGGACAGGGGAGCCTGGCAGGTTACAGTCCATAGGGTCACAAAGAGTTGGACATGACTGTAGTGACTTACCACAGCACAGCACACACTTTATTTACCACTGCTTAGAAAGAATTCCCTCTCTATATATTCACCCCAAATCCAAGCCATAAAGATCCCCTGCTCTTCTTGCTCTTGTCTGAGCAAAATACCTTGTGCTAGATTCTACCTGTGGCTCTCAGTTTCAACTGTTTCTTCCCTGTCTTTCCAATGCCTACTCAACAGTTAAGCTCCCATTTAAATATCATCTCCTGTGTGAAGCCTTCCTTAGGCATGATTCATTGCTTCTCGTATGCCCTGTTAAAATTTTATGCATACTTTTATCATGTAACTTTAATATTTTATCATAGCCGTTTTGTTCCCACTTATTTCTCTAGTTAACTCTGAGCTTCTTGAAGACAGTACCCTATGCCCAGTGCAGTGACTGGCATATCATAGACGCTCAGTAGACATTGAGTGGCTGGGTGGCTGAGTGAGGCAAATGAATATAATGGAGAAAGCTCATGGATTTAAGGCATTTATCCCAGGAGGCATATTTGCCTGTTTTTTTTATTCCCAACTTTGTTATATCTCTAAAAATCTGATGTCTGAATTAACAGGTTATGCCATACTACAGTGAGGTTTATGGGAGGTTCATACACTCACAAACACACACACACACACACACACACTCTCTCTCTCTCAAACACTCTTAGTACATTTTAAATCTTTTCTAGTTTGACACATTTAAAAAAAAATCATTTTCTATCACTTTAAGTGTTCTATTTCTATGAGATAAATGTATTGTAAAAAAGTCAATTCTATTATCACTTTAAAATGAAGTTAAAATTGTATTTTGAATTGTATTGTATAGAATTGTATAAGATATGGTCTACAGAGAGCTTTGTGCTCTAAATGTGAAAGAATATGCAGCTAGAAGAGATTTATCCACAATATAATAAGTTATCGGAATCATTACTGTATAAATACATTAGCTATAGGCCACAAAGTGCACGTGCAATTAAGAATGCAGATACTGCCTCTTCCCATCACCCTGTCATCAAATCATTTCAGATATTTTATTCAAAGAACAATTTAATAGTCCGTTATTGAGAAACAGTTTGTGTATACCCCTTTACTACAAGAAAATTGTAGAAAGTGAGCATGAAGCCCAAACCTTAAAAATCAGTCCTGTTAATTAATGACAGCTGTTTTCACATAAATTTGACTGTCAGATTCTGCCATTTTCCTGCATTTCTGAGAATTTATGAGATCATTTTTGGCACTTGAAATGTTACTGGCAATTCTCTCTTGGTAGGTAGGAGGAGCAGGTGTAGCTAGTTTTTCAGCATCATCACACCCACCCTGGTTCACCCCTGCATCAACTCTGCAGTTCTCCTGAGCCAAGAGGACCTGGTGGACCGCGTCTTAGTGTTTGAGGACACCTGTAACAAAAGGATGATTTTGTGTCACAGGCCAATGGAAAAATTTTACAAGAAAACAGGAGTTTCTACTTCTCCTTTATGTGAGCTACGTATTCCTAACCATGGATTTCCAGCAACACAAGGCATTTCCAATTATGTCAGAGAACAGTTTTTAAAACAAAACAAGAAACCATTTAAATTCAGTCTTCTTTTTCAAATTGAACTTTTAGGGCACTATATAGAAAAGAGAATTGTGTCTTTGGATGAGAACAATACAATTCTAAAGACATACATTTGTACAGTAACAATCAATCTTATACAAGAAATATAATTTCTTGACAATTGGATTTGAATAGATTTTTCTTATATAACTAACTTTATTCACTTTGGAATGAAAAATCAAGTTGTATCTTGCTTCTTTGAGTAATTTCAAGTCATTCGAATTGAAAAGATAAAGTATCCTATAGGTTAGAGGGAGTCATTAACTTTTTAGTAGTTTAGCAAAGTTGTAAATTGATTGATTGGGGCTTGGGATGAATTTTCCCAGGTAGATAATGTTCTACATGGGATTGGTCCACAGACCTACCGAGAAAAAAACTTTTTAACGTATAGTTGACACAGAGGATGAGATGGCTGGATGGCATCACTGACTCGATGGACATGAGTCTGAGTGAACTCCAGGAGTTGGTGATGGACAGGGAGGCCTGGCGTGCTGCGATTCATGGGGTCGCAAAGAGTAGGACACAACTGAGCGACTGAACTGAACTGAACTGAACTGACATGAAATACCACTAGGTTTTATTAGGACCTAATTACTGTAAAGATTATGATTCCCTTACACAGGATTCAAGATTATACATTGCCTTTTTTGAATGACACACATTTTCTCTACATCCAACAATTAAAATAAACCCTTTAGTTTTTCTCACTACAAACAGTTTAGATAAGTATATACAAAATGAAGATGAATTCTTTCCATTTCTTGGACCATAACTGTGCTGATGCCTTCAGTAGGGACTTAATCAGCCTACTGCATGATCAAGTGTTGAGAACTCATACATAACAATGCTTAGATAAAAAAGAATCTTCAGTTCCACATTAGGATGCCTGGTGCCTAGCTAACTCACAATGTGAGATGAGGTCTGTTGCAGACTCAAATTCTCAGCACTTAAATTCAGTGATGACCAGGCAAATTTACACAGTGGGTGAAGGTGGCCATATTCAGAGTCTTTACTCTGGACCCACTAAACAAGAAGTAACAGGATGTCTGTGGCAGATATACCTGGACTAATGGGCAAGAAACCTGCCTACTAATTCTCTGTGTGATTTAGAATAAGTCTCTGGACTTCATTATCAGTGTATTGGGACAAAATTTCAGCACCTCTAAGAGCTCGTACCACACTTGCACAAGTGTTTTTCCTATTTCTTGGCTGAGCAGAGTTTCCCTGGATCATTAAGCAGTCCATAGGCAATGATTCTAAAATAGAGCAGAAATGACTAAAGCATCAAATAATGGGTCCCATTACTGAGTCTTGGAAAACAGGGAAAAATTCTAACCTGTAACCAGAGAGCCACCTGCAGATGTCAGATTGCTATTTACCTATTACACAATTTCCACATGTAAAGTCTTATCCCTATTCTAAGTATCTAGTATTATTAATAATATGAGTCAATATTATTTAAAACAGATTTAAGCAAATAATTAATACTCCTGACTTTACTGATCAATTCAGTTCAGTTCATTTTAGTCACTCAGTCGTGTCCGACTCTTTGTGACCCCATGAATCGCAGCACGCCAGGCCTCCCTGTCCATCACCAACTCCCGGAGTTCACCCAAACTCATGTGCATCAAGTCGGTGATGCCATCCAGCCATCTCATCCTCTGTCGTTCCCTTCCCCTCCTGCGCCCAATCCCTCCCAGCATCAGAGTCTTTTCCAATGAGTCAACTCTTCTCATGAGGTGGCCAAAGTATTGGAGTAAAGACAGTTCCCTTGATAATCAAACTTTACTGATAGAGTTACTCAATAGACAGCAGAAGTCAGTCTGGTGGCTACCTAGATCCATTCTTTAAAAAAAAATCCCATTATGAGAGTCATTTTGCAACTTTACTTTATCAAAGTGACTTTTACTCATTAGACAGTATATTGCAAAATGTTTATTATAATTTCATCATCTTTCATGAATCTCAAAATTTTCTTGAAATTTAAACCAAACTTCAGGCATGAGAATCCCTTGCTTTTCTGTTGATATATTATCCCTCTGTTAAAATGGAAGCTAAAAAAATAAAAAAAAAATAAAATGGAAGCTAACACTAATTATGCATTTCTTTTGTATAGGTTTTATGCCAGCCTGAACCTAGCAGACCTAATGAGACAGTCAGGCATTATTATTACTTCTATTTTATACATGAGTATTTGAGACACTTGTCATAGGACAAATATCCTATGGCAGAACTGGAATTTTACCCAGGTCCATATGATGAAATAGTATCATTCAATAGAGGGAAGAAATGCTGGTCAGTTTCTATGCTTCAAGATTCTTCAGTTTAGTTTTTGGTTTGCTCACCGATGCCCCATAGCAACCAAATGTCTACAGCCCTTGGAACCTTGAAGCCGAACTGGGAGGACCCCAGCAGATGCTCTGCCGGTAGTTGAGATGCCACTAAATGACTGGGCATCATTAACTAGTGCAGTTCCCTTGATAATCTGTCTCCATGCTCTCTTGTTTTTTAGGTATGAAGTGAAGTGAAGTGAAAGTCACTCAGTCGTGTCCGACTCTTTGTGACCCCAAGGGCTATACAGTCCATGGAATTCTCCAGGCCAGAATACTGGAGTGGGTAGCCTTTCCCTTCTCCAGGAGATCTTCCCAGCCCAGGGATTGAATCCAGGTCTCCCACATTGCAGGAGCATTCTTTACCAGCTGGGCCACAAGAGAAGCCCATATAGAAGTCAGTATAATTTATTCTAACTCTTCAGAGAGGCTCTGAGAAATTGATACTCTTTCACTCTCACAGATTCATGGGAAACCCCTGCCATTTGAGGCAGTTTCCACCAGAGTGGAAATCGGTGTCTCTTTTCTTTTGGTGATTGGGGGGTGGGGTACTTCTGAGTTTCCCTGGTGGCTCAGACAGTATAGAACCTGCCTGCAATGCAGGAGACCTGGGTTCAATCCCTGGGTCGGGAAGATCCCCTGGAGAAGGGAGTGGCTACACTCCAATATTCTTGCCTGGAGAATTCCATGGGCAGAGGAGCCTGATGGTCTATATAGTTCATGGGGTCCTAGAGAGTCAGACATGACTGAGCAACTTAACACTCTGGTACACCCTTGATTCTTAGGGCAGGGCAGATCAGTCCAAAGGGCTCACTTTTTGTTAGAGTTACAAAATGTATGATCCAGTTTCAAGGCCAGTCTGTATGACTGAGTCATGACATTGGCAATTTATCCACCAAGACGAGACTCTAAGTTGGAGAAGGTAAACCTGAAAGCTAACATTGCACAGAGACCTCTGGGATGGTCAATTCCCACTTTATCTTTTTAAATAATGCCAAAACAGTTCATATGTTACATTTATAATATTTAACTCAGCATATCTAATAAACAGAAATAAAACTAAAATTTAACTATGTGAGTCTTTAGCTTTAGTTATCTTGAAAGAATCTGAAAGTACACATTTCCTTATTTAATGGTGAGACATATGAGTCACCATAGTACAAAATTAGTCATGACTGAAAGACTAGCTCTGAATAATTATATTCATGACAAAAATAATGATATTACCATAATATAAATCTGCTCAATAAAGGGCATGTACTCACATAATTTCATAGAGCAAAGAAATCACTGGTGCAATAAATGTTTCTCAGCTACTCCTTCAGAACAGGAATATTATTTTTCTTAAATAACTCAAACATTGAAAAATTCATATCTGATTATAGCCTTTCACTTTTGATCCCAGAGAAAATCTCTCCACATATTTTATTTATTTTACAATAGACATTCAGACATATTTTTACTTAACATTCACTCTGATTAACAGAATTAACTGCCAAGCTCAGACTAATATTACTGTTTGATACAATTTTCATTATTTACATTAAAGAATCATACTATTTTCAGTAAAATTTTATGTTAGGTAGTCACATCATTCTTTTTTGCAGTGGGTACATGTAGTAAGGTGTGTGTGCTAAGTTACTTCAGTTGTGTGTGACTCTTTGCGATCCCATGGACTGTAGCCCACCAGGGTCCTCTGTCCATGGGATTCTCCAGGCAAAAATACTGGAATGGGTTGCCATGCCCTCCTCCAGGAGATCATCCTGACCCAGGGATTGAACCTGTGTCTCTTATGTCTCCTGCATTGGTAGGTAAGTTCTTTATCACTAGCCCCCCACCTGAGAGGCTCCTATAGTAAGGTATAAGCGACTAAAACTAAAGGATTCACCAATTCCCAGGGTTTAATTAGAATGCCATACAATGTATCAGTTCAGTTCAGTTGCTCAGCCATGTCCGACTCTTTGCAACCCCATGAATCGCAGCACGCCAGGCCTCCCTATCCATCACCATCTCCTGGAGTTCACTCAAACTCACGTCCATAGAGTCAGTGATGCCATCCAGCCATCTCATCCTCGGTTGTACCCTTCTCCTCCTGCCCCCAATCCTTCCCAGCATCAGGGTCTTTTCCAATGAGTCAACTCTTCACATGAGGTAGCCAAAGTACTGGAGTTGCAGCTTTAGCATCATTCCTTCCAAAGAAATCCCAGGGCTGATCTCCTTTAGGATAGACTGGTTGGATGTCCTTGCAGTCCAAGGGACTCTCAAGAGTCTTCTCCAACACCACAGTTCAAAAGCACCAATTCTTCGGCACTCAGCTTTCTTCACAGTCCAACTCTCACATCCATACATGACCACAGGAAAAACCATAGCCTTGACTAGATGGACCTTAATCGGCAAAGTAATGTCTCTGCTTTTGAATATGCTATCTAGGTTGGTCATAACTTTCCTTCCAAGGAGTAAGCATCTTAATTTCATGGCTGCAATCACCATCTGTAGTGCTTTTGGAGCCCCCCAAAATAAAGTCTGACACTGTTTCCACTGTTCCCCCATCTATTTCCCATGAAGTGATGGGACTAGATGCCATGATCTTCGTTTTCTGAATGTTGAGCTTTAAGCCAACTTTTTCCCTCTCCTCTTTCACTTTCATCAAGAGGCTTTTTTGCTCCTCTTTACTTTCTGCCATAAGAGTGATGTCTTCTGCATATCTAAGGTTACTGATATTTCTCCCGCCAATCTTGACTCCAGCTTGTGCTTCTTCCAGCCCAGCATTTCTCATGATGTACTCTGCATATAAGTTAAACAAGCAGGCTGACAATATACAGCCTTGATGTACTCCTTTTCCTATTTGGAACCAGTCTGTTGTTCCATGTCCAGTTCTAACTGTTGCTTCCTGTCCTGCATACAGGTTTCTCAAGGGGCAAGTCAGGTGGTCTGGTATTCCCATCTCTTTCAGAATTTTCCACACTTTATTGTGATCCACACAGTCAAAGGCTTTGGCATAGTCAATAAAGCAGAAATAGATGGTTTTCTTGAACTCTTGCTGTTTTGATGATCTGACGGATGTTGGCAATTTGATCTCTGCGGAATGTGAAACACACAAAAGCACACCAAAATTGGGCTGATTTTAGAGTCAGAGAAACCTGTATTAAAATCCTTTACATACCACTAATTCACTACGAGAACCTAATGGTTGCTGTAAAATATAAACACTGGTCCTTACATCTCTAGAGTACAGACTAAGGTTACCTATCAGTGGGGCCACTAGTGAGTCCTCTTGCTCAAAATCTTATTGTACCACCAGTTTTAGGGAAACACTGTTCATTCTTTACCAAGTGATTCTTTTATTGATCTTTCTAATTTCTTTTTGCATCCATTTTTTGTGCTATCAGTAAAGTGATATTTATGAAATATGAAAGATATTGTGTTTTTCTTCTGCTTAAAATCCATCCATCCATGTATTCATCCACTTATCTATTTATTCTTTATTATATTGTTTCAAGTCATTTCAATGGTTTTGATTTACAATTCAGCTCTGTAGTTTATCATTTAATATTTTGTGTGATTCAAAGGAATGTCAATACAAGTTATAAAGTAAGGAGAGAATTAAAAATTGAAGAGACATTTTCCCATTCTTTATCATGTAAAGAAAAGTTATTTTAGATGATAAAGCCTACAACTGCATTCATCATTTTGTGATCTGTTGAAATTTTTGAATTTGGATACAATTATCTGAAATTAAATAAACTCATGCTTGCAACATAATTTTTTAAAAATACAGAACAATAAGTCATTCCAAAATGAAACTCTCACATATCATGTACAAGTAATTCTGGTTTTCAATATTATAAAAAGTCCAAATATAATGAGATACTCTTACAGTGGACACAGATGCTTAATGTATGTTTGATTATCCACCCACACATTTGTTACTGGAGAAGCCTGTGCTAGATTATCTAGTATGATCTCTGTTCTCTCGTTTCAGTATTGAGAGGTTCACTAATTAAAGGTTCAGTGTTAGAGGTTCACACCCTAAACCTAGTCTAAAGGGAGTCAAGACCCTAGGCTGCCATAATCACTAATGGGAAATGTATGTTTTAGATTTTAATATATCAAGATTGCAAATTTAGAAAATTATATACTAGGTAGGATGCCCTAGAAACTATTCTGTACTATATTTTTTAATCTAAAAAAAAAAAAAAACAAAAAAACTTTTAGAATGTAATATACCTAAGCAGTCAGGTTCTCACATCTTCAGTGCACTTAAAACATACATAATGATTTTTTAAATTCTGCTTGTCCTTTTCCAAAAAGAAACCTCTATTTTGCTATAAATACTGACAAAGATATACATTTTAAGCAATCCAGTCACTTTTACTCCAGAAAATTATCACAAAACTCAAAAAAAGGAGCATATTTACAGAGCAGAGTTTAGTTTCCTCTTGTGCCCCCTGCCATCAAGACTGTATACAGTGAGATATTTTTCTTTATTTATTTTATGATTTCTTATTTTGGCTTTTTCTTTTTTATTAAAAAAAAAAGCCTTTAATATTTCTTATAAGGCTGCTTTAGTGATGATGAACTCTTAGTTTTTGCTTGTGTGGAAAACTCTTTATGTCTCTCTCAATCCTGAATGATAACTCCACCAGGTAGAATGTCCTTGGTTGTAGGTTTTCTTTCTTTGAGCACTTTATTTTTTTTAATTAACTTATTTATTTTAATTGGAGGCTAATTACTTTACAATATTGTAGTGGTTTTTGCCATACATTCACATGAATCAGCTATGGGTGTACATGTGTCCCCCATCCTGAACCCCCTTCCCACTTCCCTCCCCATCCCATCCCTCAGGGTCATCCCAGTGCATTAGCCCTGAGCACCCTGTCTCATGCATCGAACCTGGAGTGGTGATCTGTTTCACATATGATAATATACATGTTTCAATGCTATTCTCTCAAATCATCCCACCCTCGCCTTCTCCCACAGGGTCCAAAAGTCTGTTCTTTACATCTGTGTCTCTTTTGCTGTCTTGCATATAGGGTCATTGTTACCATCTTTCTAAATTCCATATATATGCATTAATATACTGTATTGGTGTTTTTCTTTCTGACTTACTTCACTATATCATTCTACTCCCTTCTGGCATTCAAAGTTCCTTCTAGTGTACTTTACATTTCAGTTATTGTATTCTTCAGTTCTGATTGGTTCTTTTTAAATTGTATATATACAGTGGTCTATTACTCAGCCATGCTATTTGTGACAATGTGGATGGATGGGAATGTTACTCTTAGTGAAATAAGTCATACAAAGATAAATACTGTATGCTTTCAATTATACATGGAATCTAAAAAATAGAACAAATGGACAAATATAGCAAAACAGAAACAGATTCGCAGATACAAGAACAAACTAGTGGGTTGCCAAAGAGAAGTGGGGTGGGGGGGAGTGGTGAAATAGGTGAAGGGGATTAAGAGATACAAATGACCAATTATAAAACAAATAAGTTACAGGGATGTGATATATAACACAGGGAATACAGTCCATATTTTACAATAGTTTGTATGATATGTAATCCATAAAACTAGTGACTGTGTTGTACACCTTAAACTAATATCACTTTGTAAGTTGACTATACTTCAATAATTTTTTTTAAAAAACCAGTGGGTATAAAGCCAATTGTTTGGCACTATTATGGAAGTTTGCCTTCCCTGTTAGTACTTTCTTCTTTCTTCCTCAGTGACATTACATCTCTTGCTTCAGAATTCTAATGTAAAAATCATATAGGTTCAGATGTAAACAGCTAACTACAGGGCTTCATTATCTTGAATTTGCCAGAGGATAAGATGTGCTCCTTCATAAGAGAATATAATTCTTAAATCAGAGCAGAGCTTCTCAAGTGTAGAAAACTCTCAGAAACATCTGGAATCCTTATGAGAAATGCCCTAAATCCTGATGCCTAAATGCCCTAAGTTCATAAATTCCTGCTCCTGCAGATTCTGACTCAGCAGATCTCAGGTGGAGTCAAGGAACCCAGGTAACTGTGAAAATTAACCACCACCTAGAGAATGACTCTTTAATTATAGATTTCAGGCATCAGTGACTAAGTCAAAGGTTCTTTCTGACAAGGCTGGCATCGGATTGTGGTGATAGTTTTAAAATTGTTTACTCTAGGGAATCAGGAGATTAGGCTAATGTGTTTTGTGATTTCAATCTGAAATAAATGCAATTGATAATCTTTAAGATCTTGCTTTCAATTTTCTACTTTAGCCAGCTTTATAATTAACAAATAATAAATGATGGATTGCTCCCAGAGAGCTAGTATTGCTTGTCCCTTTGTTGTTGTTTTTTTTAAATTAATTAATTTATTTTAATTGGAGGCTAATTGCTTTACAGTATTGTAGTGGTTTTTGCCATACATTGACATGAATCAGCCATGGGTGAACATGTGTCCCCCATCCTGAACCCCACTTCCACCTTCCACCCCATCTCATCCCTCAGGGTTGTCCCAGTGCACCGGCTTTGAGTGTTTCATGCATCAAACTTGGATTGGTGATCTATTTCATATATGATAATATACGTTTCAATGCTCTTCTCTCAAATCATCCCACCCTTGCCTTCTCCCACAGAGTCCAAAAGTCTGTTCATTATATTTGTGTCTCTTTTGCTTTCCTACACATAGGGTCATCATTACCATCTTTCTAAATTCCATATTATGGACTAATATACTGTATTGGTGTTTTTCTTTCTGACTTACTTCACTTTGTATAATCGGCTCCAGTTTCATCCACCTCATTAGAACTGATTCAAGTGGGTTCTTTTTAATAGCTGAGTAATATTCCATTGTGTATATGTACCACAGCTTTCTTATCCATTCATCTGCCAAAGGACATCTGGGTTGCTTCCATGTCCTAGCTATTGTAAACAGTGCTGTGATGAACATTGGGGAACATGTGTCTCTTTCAATTCTGATTTCCTCAGTGTGTTTGCCCAGCAGTGGGATTGCTGGGTCATATGGCAGTTCTATTTCCAGTTTTTTAAGGAATCTCCACACTGTTCTCCATAGTTTGCATTCCCACCAAAAGTGTAAAAGAGTTCCCTTTCCTCTGCACCCTTTCCAACATTTGTTGTTTGTAGACTTTGATAGCAGCCATTCTAACTGGTGTGAGATGGTACCTCATTGGTTTTTTTGTTTGTTTGTTTGCCTTTCTCTGATAATGAGTGATGTTGAGCATCTTTTCCTGTGTTTGTTAGCCATCTGTATGTCTTCTTTGGGGAAGTGTCTATTTAGTTCTTTGGCCCATTTTTTGATTGGGTCATATATTTTTCTGATATTGAGCTGCATGAGCTGCTTGTATATTTTTGAGATTAATTATTTGTCAGTTGCTTCATTTGCTATTATTTTCTCCCATTATGAAGGCTGTCTTTTTACCTTGCTTATAGTTCCCTTTGTTGTACAAAAGCTTTTAAGTTTAATTAGGTCTCATTTGTTTATTTGTGCTTTTATTTCCATTACTCTGGGAGGTGGGTCATAGAGGATCTTGTTGTGATTTATTGAGAGGGTAACAGGCAGGAAGGCCAGGGGTCTCCAAATGGAGGAAATAGCCTGCAAGTATCAGACATTTTATCTCTCTTAAGCGGCAGGAAAAAACAAACTAGTGATATTTTTTCCTTCTCTATACAAATTTAAAAGGAGGTTTCTCTTAAAATTCTGTGTTGCCATAATGACACCTGGTTTCACTTGAAGTTAACCATTGCCTTTTTCTTATGGAAATGTTTATCTTAAGCTATGCTAATGTACTATGAATTTACCCCAAACTCTGTCTTCAAGTCGGTTCGCCTTTTGGGCTCAAAACCTACTTGATAAACCAGTATGTTATATTCCGATATTGTTCCTCTAATCTATGTAAATAACACTATTTGTATGGTGCTCTGCCCTTCTTCAAGATTCAAGTTAATCCTTTTATGGCCCAAGATGAACCATTTGGAGCCAAGATTATCCCAAAATACATCCTATGGGTGAGGGGCCTGGTGCCATTCTAAGTTTTGAGACATTCCTTTCTTTCATTAACAGACTGCTGATAACTATATAACATCCAGCTAAAGACTAGCAGGGGGGTACTCTTTCTGTCCCCTTCTGATGCCTATGTCAGAAGCTTTCTCTATCTCCTTTATACTTTAATAAAACTTTGTTACACAAAAGCTCTGAGCGATCAAGCCTCGTCTCTGGCCCCGGATTGAATTCTTCTCCTCCAGGGGCCAAGAATCCCAGCGTCGTAATTCAACAACAACCTTTCATTATGTCAGAGAGTGTTTTGCCTATATTTTCCTCTAGGAGTTTTATAGTTTCTGGTCTTATGTTTAGACCCATTTTAATCCATTTTGAGTTTATTTTTGTGTACAGTGTTAGAAAATGTTCTAGTTCCATTCTTTTACAAGTGGTTGACCAGTTTTCCCAGCACCACTTGTTAAAGAGATTGTCTTTTTTCCGTTGTGTGTTCTTGCCCCCTGAGTCAAAGATAAGGTGTCCATAGGTGCAGGAATTTATCTCTGGGCTTTCTATTTTGTTCCATTTTGATCTATACAGAAATTGATCTATATTTCTGTCTTTGTGCCAGTACTGTACTGTCTTAATGACTGTAGATTTGTAGTATAGTCTGAAGTCAGGCAGGTTGATTCCTCCAGTTCCATTCTTCTTTCTCAAGATTGCTTTGGCTCTTCGAGGTTCTTTTGTATTTCCATACAAGTTGTGAAATTATTTGTTCTAGTTCTCTGAAAAATACCATTGGTAGCTCTATAGGGACTTCATTGAATCTATAGATTGCTTTGGGTAGTATACTCATTTTCACTATATTGATTCTTCTGATCCATGAACATAGTATATTTCTCCATCTATTTGTGTCATCTTTGATTTTTTTCATCAGCATTTTATAGTTTTCTATATATAGGTCTTTTGTTTCTTTAGGTAGATTTATTCCTAAGTACTTTATTCTTTTCTTTGCAATGGTGAATGGAACTGTTTCCTTAATTTCTCTGTTTTCTCATTGTTAGTGTATAGGAATGCAAGGGATTTCTCTGTGTTAATTTTATATCATGCAACTTTACTATATTCATTGATTAGCTCTAGTAATTTTCTGGTGGTGTCTTTAGGGTTTTCTATGTAGAGGATCATGTCATCTGCAAACAGTGAGAGTTTTACTTCTCCTTTTCCAATCTGGATTACTTTAATTTCTTTTTCTTCTCTGATTGCTTTGGCTAAAATTTCCAAAACTATGTTGAATAGTAGTGGTGAGAGTGGGCACCCTTGTCTTGTTCCTGACTTTAGGGGAAATGCTTTCAATTTTTCAACATTTAGGATAATGTTTGCTGTGGGTTTATCATACATGGCTTTTATTATGCTGAGGAATGTTCCTTCTATGCCTGCTTTAGGGAGGGTTTTATCATAATAGGATGTTGAATTTTGTCAAAGGCTTTCTCTGCATCTATTAAGATAATCATACGGTTTTTATCTTTCAATTTGTTGACATGCTGTATCACATTGATTGATTTGCAAATATAACCTTTCAAAAACTGAACCAGGAAGAAATAGAAAATCTTAACAGACCCATCACAAGCACGGGAATTTGAAACCAAAAATCATCCAGCAAACAAAAGCCCAGGACCAAATGTCTTCACAGGTGAATTGTACCAAAAATTTAGAGAAGAGCTAACACCTATCCTACTCAAACTCTTCCAGAAAATTGCAGAGGAAGGTAAACTGCCAAACTCATTCTATGAGGCCACATCACACCTAATACCTAAAACCTGACAAAGATACCACAAAAAAAGAAAACTGCAGGCCAATATCACTGATGAACATAGATGCAAAAATCCTCAACAAAATTCTAGCAAACAGAATCCAACAACATATTTAAAAGATCATACATCATGACCAAGTGGGCTTTATCCCAGGGATGCAAGCATCCTTCAATATTTGCCTGTCCCTTTAAATTGAATATCACTATGGACATTAAATGGTTTTCCAGGTGGTGCTAGTGGTAAAGAACCCACATGCCAATGCAGGCAACATAAGACCCCCTAAAGAAGGAAATGGCAACCCACTCTGGTATCCTTGCCTGAAGAATCCCATGGACAGAGGAACCTGGAGCGCTACTGTTCATGGAGTCACAAAGGGTCAGACATGACTGAAGTGACTTAGCATGCATGCATGGACATTTAAACAACTTCTGTTTAAGACCAATTCACGTATCAGTTAGAAGCTGCTGCTGCTGCTGCTAAGTCGCTTCAGTCATGTCCAACTCTGTACAACCCCATAGATGGCAGCTCACCAGGCTCACCCGTCCCTGGGATTCTTCAGGCAAGAATACTGGAGTGGGTTGCCATTTCCTCCTCCAATGCATTAAAGTGAAAAGTGAAAGTGAAGTTGCTCAGTTGTGTCTAACTCTTAGTGACCCCATGGACTGCAGCCCACCAGGCTCCTCCACCCATGGGATTTTCCAGGCAAGAGTACTGGAGTGGGGTGCTATTGCCTTCTCTGCAGTTAGAAACTAGCCCTTTTAAAATAAGGCATTTAAAAACTAACTTGGGCTGGAAGTTAGCATCTTAATTTTATAAATGGAGAATAAGGGTGAAAACAAAATGGACAATTATGGGAGCAAATTGAGTATGACCTGGGAATGATACAGTGTCTCTTGGGATAATTCCCAAGAGAATGGCTGAGAAGAATTATTGGCTGGAGAGAATTATTACTAGGAAATCTGGGCTTATTTTTCTGTTCCAAGATTTGGATCACTGAATTTAAACTTTATTTCATGAACTGTAGGTGACAGAGTTACTCTCCCTTCAACATTCATCAAATATTAGAGTTTGACCTTGTATGAGACTCAGGGAGATGTGGGTAAGAGAACTATTCCACTTTGCATTTGTAGTTTCAAGAACTTCAAGAATTAAGTGGTAAAGAAAATGCAAACATGCCATGTCATCATTTTGTTTGCTTACATAGTCCAAGCAATTTAGAATTAGAAAATATGTCACATTCAACTCTCCCCTAAGGGAAATACCCTAGTAAGATTGAGTGGTTTTATTGTTCATTATTTCATTATTATTGTTGTTTTATGAGCATAAACTTCATTAAAAGAGTGGAAATAAAATAACATTGGGATTGTTCTTTATATAACCAAAGACACATGAGCTCTGAACTGGCTACAATTAACTTTGTGAGCTAGGGCAAGCTTACTTCACCTCTAGCTTGCAGCTTCCTCATCTGTAGAATGAGGGAGTTAGACTAGACAACTGTTAGCATGCTCTGTGGCTGGAACATGGTGAGAAGTGGCTTGACCTGACTCTTGGTGCAGGCAGGATTGTTGGCAGTGAGGGTCGGTTGTTCATAGAATTTGTACGAGGATATGTTTATACATTTTACACAAATGCACTGCATTACCAGGATGGATCACATTTTACGAAAGCTTTAGCAGGCATGTTAACTCTTCCTAGCACTTTGCTTACATTAATTCATTTAATATAACAAAACTATAAACTATGTACTATTAATAGTGTCATTTCCATTTTACAGACAAGGACATTGAAGCACAGAGGGGTTAAACAATAAGCCCTGAGTTACCCAGCTAGTAACTGGCAAAGCCAAGGTTTGGATCCAGACTGTGAGGCTCCAGGGAATTTGGATGCTTAACCACTGTGTCACCTCTCTGCTGGGCTGTGTGAGGAACTTGTTTAGATCTCATTGCTAAAACTGCATGTGGGTGTGCTGAGGAGGCGGACTGGCTAAGAAACTGATGTGGCATTAATAACTTTATTGAGAAGTTAAACCAGGGTTGCTGAAGCAGAAGTGCAATGTCTGTTACAGGAAACCAAAATGGTAGTTACACCAGGCACAGCCACACTGGTGCCTAACAGCTGTCAGGGGCCCTTTCAAGGCTGGGAGTAGTGAGGAGCTGATCCCAACATCCAATCTGATGATGCCCCCAATTTCATGACCCTTCATAGGTCCTTCATGAACTGCTGCATTTGTAAACATACTGAGACCACCAAAACTGCTGTTTCTCTGGCTTATAAACCAAACACACAGTATGCCTATGATTATGTATGCTTTCCCCCACCCAAAAGTTCAGGCTAACTTAAAAAGCAGCATTGACAGTGATCAGTCTAGTGTTGGGCTTACTATAATGGAATTCTTTTCATGTTTTACTGTTAATTGTGCATGAGTGCTAAGTCACTTCAGTTGTGTGTGACTCTTTGAGACGCTATGGACTGGAGCCCACCAGTCTCCTCTGTCCAAGGGATTCTCCAGGCAAGAATACTGGTGTGGGTTGCCATGTCCTCCTCCAGGGGATCTTCCCAACCCAGGGATCGAACCCATGTCTCCTGTGCCTCCTGCTTCGCAGGCAGATTCTTTACCTCCGAGCCACTGGAAAAGCCCCACTACTAACTGTATTTCACATTAATTTCTGAATCGTGAGCTTGTATGCTAAGGGTCTTTCTCTTCCTCCTTTCAATATTATTTCTTAGGAATGACTGTTGAATTTTACTAAATACATTTTTGGTACTTTTCAATATTGTCATATCTTTTTTTTTACTCTATTACTTTAATATTAATATTTAATGAACATTTCTATTATTGAACTGTACATACCTTTCATAACAGAGCATGTTGGGCTACTTTAAAATAGGGATATTATTACAATTTTGTAAATACAGAAACAATGTAACTTAATCTTACCAAACAAATCTGTGCTAACCTATAATACAGCAGAAACAGCTGAAACAATCTCAGAATCATTTTTGAAATGATTTTCATTACCTGCCCATTTCTTCTTTTGTTTGTCAAAGGTTCATTTCTTAGTAAATTATTTCTGTAGTCACTAAATATTTAGATCCACAAGACAAAGTGAAGTATACTAATTCTGTGAGAATTTTGCTCTTAGGAGATTCCTAACTAATGGAACCTCAGCTTAGAAGATTACCTCTCTGCACAGGAAAATTCAAGATGTGAGAAGCGACAGCTCATAAGTATACAGGCTCATCCATCATTTTTTAAGAGAGATTAGACTAAAGGGAAAAATCAAATTTCCCCTCAGTTCAGAGGTAGGTTTTCTGTGAGATTAATGCTTTGGTTAAAGATCTCCTTTGCTCCTAGAAAACAGATGAAAAAAAGCACTAAAGCAATTGGTTCTGACAAGAACAGAATCCTTATCTTTTCTGGACACAGTAGGCAGAAGAAGGTGGGTACCTGCTTTCTTTGTGGAAGATTAAGTGATTTTTAAAGGTTGAGAAATTGGAAAGCTCCCTCTGAGAACTCCAGACCTGAATATGAGACAGGATATGCCTCCTTCAAAAAAGAAAGCAGAGCACTCAGCTTGAAAATGTGGGTTTGGAACTCAAAAGACCAAGTCTTCCACTTATTATCCATGCAACTTTAAATAAGTCACCTACTCTCTCAAAGGCCTCAGTTTCTTTATCCTTAAAATGGTGAAAATAACACATTCTCCTAAGGGTGAGCCAAACAATGTACTTAGTTCAGTGTCTGGTACAGTATAAGGTACTCAGTGAGTGCATGAATGGTAAATTGCTTCAACTGTGTCTCTTTGCAACCCTGTAGACAGTAGCTCTTCAGGCACCTCTGTCCATGGGATTCTCCAGGCAAGAATACTGGAGTGGGTTGCCATGCCCTCCTCCAGGGGATCTTCCCAACCCAGGGATTGAAATCCCCTCTCCTGTGTTGGCAGGCAGGTTCTTTTTCACTAGTGCCACCTGGGAAGCCCCCCAAAGTGCTCAATAAATGTTAAATAAATACACATACATATGCTCACAGGCATACATTATGAAATATTTTTAAAGCTTCAAGAAACAACCAGAATTGCCTTGCTGAGTCTTCTGGTTTCAAGCTGAAGAAGTGCTGAAGAAGTGCTCTGAGCTGAAGAAGTGCTGAAGAAGTGCTCTGAGACACAATGTGGATTGTTAGTCTAATCCAGTTAATCCAGCCTCTATGGGACAAGCAGAGCTGTACCCAAAAGCTTGAAAGCTAGGGGAATGACTCTTGTGAAAATTTACCAAAGGGCCTGTTTTCCCCAGTGAACAGACAGTTTTTATAGCACAGAGGTCTTCCTCCTAGGAGGATATGACTTCTTTCTGGCTTAAAAATTAATGACAAATCTTTGCTATAAGCAAAAGCACACAGAAAGGGAGAGGGTAACATTAAAATGTTCTGCCCCCACCAAAATTCAAAAATTAGTATATTTAAAATTAAGACTTAACAATTGATCAAATTAAGTATCTATGGATGGAATTAAATGTTATTACTAAATTATGACATATTGGTAAAATATTGATCAAAATGATTTCAAAATTAATTTCACCAAATATGACACAGTAAGAAGGCAGCCTAGTCTGTAATGAACACCATACCTGGGACAAGTGGACTCTATTCTTGGCTCCCCTTTCTGAGTCTGTGGAACACTTCAGAGAAAGTCATCACTTTATTAGCCTTACTTCATTCCCACCTGGGCGAGCTGGGCTGCTGCTGCTGCTGCTAAGTCACTTCAGTCATGTCCAACTCTGTGTGACCCCACAGACGGCAGCCCACCAGGCTCCTCCATCTCTGGGATTCTCTAGGCAAGCATACTGGAGTGGCTGGCCATTTCCAATGCATGAAAGTGAAAAGGGAAAGTGAAGTCGCTCAGTCGTCTCCGACTCTTCACGACCCCATGGACTGCAGCCTACCAGGCTCCTCTGTCCATGGGATTTTCCAGATAAGAGTACTGGAGTGGGGTGCCATTGTCTTCTCCAGGGGGAGCTGGGCAGGTGAAGCTAAAAGTTCCCAGACTGCTCTAGAATTCTCCCATTCCAAATTGTGGCAGAGTGGGTCACCCTGTATGACTCAAGTGGAAATTTCCTCTTGATGTTTTGCAAGCCAGCTGCCCAGATTCTAGGACAGCCAGAACAAGCCCTGAGAAATTCAACCAGCTCTGAAGCCCCACCAGCCATGGTCCCTGTACCTTGGTTTGCTCATTCATGAAAGCAAGAGATGACCAAATTCTTTTCCAGGCCACCTGTGAGTCCTTGCATTTCCACCCTGAGAATCGAAAGCTCTTGCCTTTGGGAGGAGGAAAAAAAAAAAAGTGCAATTAGGTTCTGTTTGGAACTGCCAAATTAGAATCAAAATGAATATGAAGAACCAGCATCTGTGAATCTTTTCCTAATGGATGTATAACTGGGTTTAAAGTTTCTGACACATTTAGACTGAATGCTAAGTCACCCGACCATCTGGCTCTAGGACAGTTATGCAAAGGGCTGCTCCCCACCTGTGCATGGAAAGCATTTTTATTAACATCCTGCTGGGCAGGCGCATGCATAAACAGACACTGTGATTGGTCCAAGGTCAAAAGCCAAATAGATTTGAAAAACAGTTGGACTGGGAGAACAACCAAATAAAACCTGTTTCTGGTGAAAATTATGTCTGTGAAGCAGCAAGGTGGAAGTAAAGAAAAGCCAAAAGACTGAAGCAAGACAGTACAAAGATTAGCCTTTTGCTTAGATTTAAAAGCATAACTATACTGAAAGCTTAACTGTCCTTTCATAAATCCATTTATTTTTCACAACTGCTGGTAAGAGATGACTTTGAAAATGTTCCTAATCCTGGATATGGTCATATTAACACTGCTGGTCACCATCACCTGACTCTGTTTTTGCCAGTTGTCCTTTGCAAAATGTCTGTTTGCCTGCAAAAATGTAGCCCTTGATATACATATCAGTTCAGTTCACTCACTCAGTCATGTCTGACTCTGCGACCCCATGAACTACAGCATGCCAGGCCTTCCTGTCCATCACCGACTCCCAAAGTCCACCCAAACCCATCCATGTCCATTGGGTCAGTGATGCCATCCAATCGTCTCATCTTCTGCTGTCCCCTTCTCCTCCTGCCCTCAATCCCTCCCAGCATCAGGGTCTTTTCAAATGAGTCAGCTCTTCACATCAGGTGGCCGAAGTATTGGCGTGTCAGCTTCAACATCAGTCCTTCCAATGAACACCCAGGACTGATCTCCTTTAGGATGGACTGGTTGGATCTCCTAGCAGTCCAACAGACTCTCAAGAGTCTTCTCCAACACCACAGTTCAAAAGCATCAATTCTTCAGTGCTCAGCTTTCCTTATAGTCCAACTCTCACATCCATACATGACCACTATATCAGTTCAGTTCAGTCACTCAGTCATGTCCGACTCTTTGCAACCCCATGAACCACAGCACACGAGGCCTCCCTGTCCATCACCAGCTCCCGGAGTTCACCCAAACCCATCCATGTCCATTGAGTCGGTGATGCCATCCAACCATCTTATCCTCTGTCATCCCCTTCTCCTTGTGCCCTCAGTCTTTCCCAGCATCAGGGTCTTTTCAAATGAGTCAGCTCTTCGTTTGACCACTGCTGCTGCTAAGTTGCTCCAATCATGTCCGGCTCTGTGCGACCCCATGGACGGCAGCCCACAAGGCTCTACTCTGCCGTCCCTGGGCTTCTCCAGGCAAGAACACTGGAGCGGGTGGCCATTTCCTTCTCCAATGCAGGAAAGTGAAAAGTGAAAGTGAAGTCTCTCAGTCGTGTCTGACTCTTTGCGACCCCATGGACTGCAGCCCACCAGGCTCCTCCGTCCATGGCATTTTCCAGGCAAGAGTATTGGAGTGGGGTGCCTTTGCCTTCTCCATATATATATATAAGATATATATATATATATAAAATATATAATTTTCCTTAATTAAATATAGATTTCTACGACTCTCAGGTGTCTGGAAAAAATCTGATTAAAAACAAGATTCCCACCCCCTGTGCTAGGCTGAGACTGATCTGCTTTATCAGTAGGATGAGCACTTGGATGGTGGTCTACACTCACACACACTCAGCCCATGAAGTACCTCCTTCTCCAGTTTCCTCCACTGGCTTACTGATTCCTTTAACAGGGAACACGAGGAGAAGTATGGCTTAAATTTAGGTATCACTGGGAGAGGTGATGTGATGTGCTCCCTTGGAGTTCAAAGAGCCAGAGGACTAATCCCCTCCTCCGTACTTCAAAAAGAATTTTAACCTTCCTTGAATATTTCTATATCATCCCGGGAAAAAAAAAAAAACAAAACATTATTCTCCAGAATACTAGAAATAAGTCAGATGTATGTTTGATTTCTCAATATGTCAGAGCCCATGAGGTAGGAACAGAGGCTCCCATCAACTTCTGGGCTGTGGCTCAATAGAACAGCTACTATTTACATGATCAACTGCTAATGCCAGGCAATGTTTTCAGTGTTTCTCATCTACTGTCTCATTTAATCTTTATAACACCTCTTCAAAGAGGGCACAAAGGAATAACTCCTGTCTTATAAATGAGGAAAATGAGGCTGTGTTGAGCTGGAGCCACCAAGAAACAGATGCCTATTTAGGATTAAAACCACAAGAATCTTATCAGGGAAAATGTCTGAATGAGAGTAAAGAGGGAAAGAGCTGGGAAGCTGAGAGAGCCAAGGAACCGTGAGCCGATTCTGTCCTGGGTGAAGGAGAGAGGGAAAAAGCACCCCAGACTGCTGTGGAGTCAAAGAATGGTTCCCCGGGGTCTTCAGGATGGTCAACCAGGGAGCTCCATGAGCCAAGGTCACCAAGGTGTCCCTTTTCTCCTGGGGTTGTGTCCGCCTTGTGATGGCTTTTAGGCCCTGGGACCATGCATTAGTTATTCTCCCCAAGGTAGGGGGTCTGCAAGACTCCTTCTCATGGCTGCCCACTCAGTCAGCTTAATCCACTCCAGATCTCACAGCTAGCTAGTGGCAAAGGAATAAGACCTGTCCATCCAAACCCCATCCCCACACATCCAGATATATATGATGAGAAGCCTCGAGGTGCCCCGCACTAGGCATAAGCCCCTTCCGCCCCACTCCACAAAGGCAAGCAGGCATCCTGAAGGTGCAGTGTCCAGGGAGGGAGCGGGGTGTAAGAGGGAGCCCGTCAGAGGCAGGGCCTTGCTACTGAGTGCACTGCTCTCCTACTGCTTTAATAATTTGTTATAAAACAAACAAAGTCACCAGGGGAATTTCTGCCAGTGCATAATGGCCTCCTGCTTGGCAATTAAGCGCTGACATTCAGTTTTGCCTCAGCAGCCACAGTACTGCTGCTTCCTGCCCCTCTGTTCTCACCCACGAGCGTTTTCTGCTGATCAAATTTATTACCCTTTGCAGCAGATCTTGACATTCTCTTCCTTTTCAGCCTGGTGGCGGAGATGCGGAGAATATCATTTCTAAGCTACCTATTCTTTCCAGGCTGGCATTCACAGGGCCCACAGAGAAACACAAGCAGATTTAAATAAAGCACAAAAGCTCCAAACGTTTAGGCTGGTACGAAATACCAGTTGTCAAGGGATTCACTAGTGAGACAACCTTTTCGAGCGGATAAGGAAGCAGAGACTTGTGAAAGTCCCTTTCGTGTTATGCTTCCCTAGTGATCACTTAACTCACATTCAAGTCCACAAGCCTGGACCCAGAGTTGATGTCCTGTGACATCTCACAGGATCGCTCAGCTCAGCCTAGCAGGATTAACCCTCTAGACCTGCAATCATATTTCAGTTCTTTCATCAGTAAAGGGTGTTTCCCGTACCACCTACATTTCCTTGGTAGGTTCAGAACCATTAAGATACTAACTACTCCCTAGAAGTGGCTACTTTCTTAGAAGCCCAGGGACTTAGAACTGTGTGTACGTTAGTCCAGGCTCTGAAAACTACACACCTGTTCTCCTGGAAAGAAGGAATAGTGAGTGGCACTTTCCACTAGTATAGCCAGTGTTTGAAATGTCTGTGCAAGAGCTAGGATGACGAGCTCCCGAGGTCTCAATTCCCTCATCTGTATGTACCTTGAAGGCAGTAAAATACATGTTCTCACAGTGGACTCTGTGATAACCAGGAGGTCTCATAAATGGGCACAAGAAATCCATTATTCCCTCTCATTGGTCCACACCAATCTTCTTGCTCCTAATAACAAGACAACCTCAGTGGTTGTTAAAGGTCCAGCCTTCAGCATCTGCAGTCTCCAGCCCACAGCCACCTTTTCCTCCCCCTCAATCTGTTCATTGCCTCCCTGGTTTTCTCTCTCATCGCTTTGCTACCCTGTAAGCTAAATTTAACCCCAGCCTGCCCCAGAGATTCATCATGTCATTGGAAGGAAACAAATCTGTTGTACAGTTAAATGCAAACCACCTTCAAGTAGTTGGACAGGTTATTACGTGTGTGTGCTAAGTCACATCAGTCGTGTCTGACTCTTTGTGACCCCATGGACCATAGCCCACCATGTCCCTCTGTCCATGGGACTCTCCAGGCAAGTATACTGGAGTGGATTCTGCTCCAGGGGATCTTCCCAACCCAGGGATCAAACCCACGTCTCTTATGTCTCCTGCACTGGCAAAGATTCTTTACCACTAGCGCCACCTGGGAAGATCAAACAGGTTATTACGAATTCACACGAATTTTAAAAGAGACAGGCAATCCTTTCCTGGGCACAGAGGCAAAAAGCCTATGTGTTGCAGAACCAAGGATGAGGAGGAGTGTGTGGGGGAGGAAAGGAAGTCATTCACTGAGCATCGCATAATGCCAGGAAGTATACTACGTGTTCTGCTCTTTAATAAATTATCATGTCATTCTTTCAGAGTTCAGAAGCACTTTGTATATTTTCACACAATGCAAACACAGCCAGCTCTATAAAATAAAGTCAACTGTAGTCGTATCACCCCACCACCACCCTCTTCTTCTAAAATCAGCATCCACAATGGTTTTGTTGTATTGATTCAACAAATATGTGTTGATTATCCACTTTTTGTCAGACGCTATTATGACAAAGGTGTGCTTTTGGTGTGCCAACTAAAGAGACAAAAATACCTGCCTTCCTGGAGCTTCCATTCTAGTGGAGGAAGACAAATAATCAATACAGAATTGTAAAGGAAAATTAAAAAAAAATGGAAAAAATAAAAAAATAAAAATAAATAAGTAAACTAACATTATATCAGAGATGATAAGCACAATGGGAAAAAAAAACAGAACAGGAAAGGGGATAGAAGGAACTAAGACAGATGTGGGTAGAAGGCAGATGAACAGTTTTGAATGGCCCCAGTAGGAAATAAATAGCTTGCTGACAAGTCGGCACTCAGGTGAGTATATGATGTTGATGAAGTGAGTGAATACATCTTTCTCTAATTTTCCCAGTTCTCATAAATATTCCAAACATAAATGCATGCCTATGGCTTGTCTTAAGAAGGTAATGGCACCTCAACTCCAGTACTCTTGCCTGGAAAATCCCATGGATGGAGGAGCCTGGTAGGCTGTAGTCCACGGGGTTGCTAAGAGTCGGACACGACTGAGCGACTTCCCTTTCACTTTTCACTTTCATGCATTGGAGAAGGAAATGGCAACCCACTCCAGTGTTCTTGCCTGGAGAATCCCAGGGGTGGAGGAGCCTGGTGGGCTGCCGTCTCTGGGGTCGCACAGAGTCAGACACGACTGAAGCGACTTAGCAGCAGCAGCAGCAATGCTCTTTACACAATGGGATTGTATTATACTATACTATACACATTCCTTTGCAATCTGTGTTTTCACCTGAAAAGTAAGTCAATGGGTGAAAAGACAACTCTCTAATTCATTCCTCTTAATAACTACATAATTTTTCATAGTTGTGTGTACCATACTTTACACATATGTTCCTCTGAAGATGTACTAAAGTTATTTGCAGTGTCCACACTCTGTGTGATCCTCTGAAAATGCAAGCAACGTTGTGAAGTTTTCTAGGTTTTATTTGTTCATGCCAAAGTTCTAGATACTTTCAATATTCTATCTATTTTATTCAGGACAACTTAACTGAGAGCTAGGTTTAGTCTCTCCTTTTCTGGAAGCAAAGAAGCAGACATTTGGAAGAGTTAAGCTGGTTTCACACGGCCGTTTAGCTACTGAATAGGAAAACAAAGATTTAATTTCAGGACAGTATGGTGTCAAAAATTCTATGTTCTTCCCAAAATCATACCAGATCTCACAGCTGAGGACAGAGCAGCAGTACCATCCCCAAGAAAGTAAGTAGAGTAAGAGCAATGAAGTCCATTTTTCATAGCTCTGAATTTATTTAACTTAAAGACTGCCATTTATTTTGAAACTATTCCCTTCCTATGTTTCTGGTGATAAATAGACTTGCTTTAATGAAATAAGGTGATAGTAGATGGTGGACAAAAAAGAAAAAAAAAACATTTTCAGTTCTAGCTTGGACCTGCAATTATACCTACTTTAATGTTCCATAAACCCCTGGAAGTACTGGAGTAGAGAGTACTGGAGGCAGTTCCCTGGTCTAGGTAGCCAGACCTGAGCCCCTCCCAAGTTGTGCCTCTGTCTATCTAGTCTGTAAAATGGGAATCATAATACTTCTCAACTCCATACTTGTAGCCTGTTTTTATTTTGCTTAAGGATATAAATCAATGCTTATTTACTGATGGATAATATCTGAAGAAAAAGATTTAACAAAATCCCATGGATAACAATGTAGTTTTCAAGTTTCGGAAAAAATTGAAGCTGAGTAATATTTGAAGTCAAGGCCTAGGTAACTCAGCTTATAAATAATCATAATAGAAAACATTTATTAGAAATTTATTATATTGTCAAACATATATCCTGTTTAATATATTTAGAAAACTTTCTGCTTACTAATTTGATTGAGCTAAGGTTTTTATGAATTGGTATATTTGAACCTGACTTGACTTCCCTGGTGGCTCAGATGGTAAAGCGTCTGTCTACAATGCAGGAGACCTGGGTTCGATCCCCGGGTAGGGAAGATCCCCTGGAGAAGGAAATGGCAATCCACTCCAGTACTATTGCCTGGAAAATCCCATGGACAGAGAAGCCTGGTAGGCTATAGTCCATGGGTCGCAAAGAGTCGGACATGACTGAGTGACTTCACTTCTTCACTTCTAACACTAGATAATGTTGACCTGATGGCATTCAAACATCCCGCCACTAATTCTGGAAATCAATATACTCCCAAAGCTAGAGTGTTTGAAATTGAGATGAAAGAGAAAGAAAGAAAGAGGAAAGAAGGGAGGAAGCAAGGGAAGAACAAGAAAAAATAATTTTAATAGCCTAGCATGATATAAAATAGCCAATAAAAAGATTACTTTTCATGTACATGTGATAAAATAATGCACTGCTAAGAGAGAAATTTATAATAATCTATATGGAACTGCTTGGGTTTCTCAGGTGGTGGTAGGTGGTAAGAACCTGCCCACCAATACAGGAGATGAAAGGGGACACTGATTCGATCCCTGGGTTGGGAAGATCCCCTGGAGGAGGAAAATGGCAACACACTCCAGTATCCTTGCCTGAAAAATTCCATGGACAAGAAGAGCCTGGTGGGCTACAGTCCATTGGGTTGCAAAGAGTCCAATGTGACTGAGTGACTGAGCACATATAACAGCTTGATCTCTTAGTTGGCTGAACAGTTAGATCCCATATTAATACAGCATCAACTTTAACCAAGAAGCAAGTCATATTAGGAAACTACTCTGGATTTCCTGTTTGCTTTGTTGTTGTTGTTCAGTTGTTCAGTCATGTCCGACTCTTTGTGACCCCATGGACTGCAGCACACCAGGCTTCCCTGTCCTTCACCATCTCCTGGAGCTTGCTCAAACTCAGGTCCATCGAGTCAGTGATGCCATCCAACCATCTCATCCTCTGTCGTCCCCTTCTCCTCCTGCCTTCAATCTTTCCTGTTTGCTTGCTCTTTAGTAAATGGAAAGTGTGGAGCCCAGGGATCACACTTTCCATTTGACTTTATCAAACTAATGATTTCTCTAGTAAAGAGCTGAATTGACTGAAATCTGGGGAATAATAAAGCCTTGATAGGAGTGACTATAAGCCCAGAGTGACAATGCCTCTCAAACACACATATTTCCCCTGAGCATAAAGGAACCTAGAGTGCAAGCTCACCTGTAATTACAGCAGAGAAACATCTAAACAAAAGATGTCTAGATGTTCAAACAAAAAGTCTGAAAGCAGTATGTGCCCTGAGATTTACAGTCTTAACCTGCTCTGTTGGGTGGAGTCAGCAATGTGCCCTGACTCTGCCACTGTCAGACCTGGAGTCATTAAAGACAGAATCAAAATGCAAACTGAAGCAAGAAAGAAGGAACTGATATTGAAGGCATTTCCAGAAGCTCCAGCTGTTGTTATCACTACTGTAAAATTACCACTCAGGCACAGAAGCTCCATGACAGCTGAATTTAGCCCATGCACTATGCAAAAAAACAAGATCCTATATTTGGCATTTTGAAAACATTTTATAACTAGAAAAGCAAAAGCAAAGAAATGCGATAGGCCTGATTTTGTGCTTTTTAACATTTGAAAGGGTAAAATAATCCTGTTTCTGAAAAAAGTTCTAGGTTTTCTGTGTTTACACTAAGGCTCTGCCATAGGCCTTACTCAGAAAAGGGGAAATAAACATACCTTACTGTTTTATTAGAGGTTGGTTTTTTTGTGTTAACATGTTACTTCTATATAAAAATTAATCTGTATGTTTTGTAGATTTACTATAAATCTGTAACTGTGGAGATAACATGCAACTTGATAACTACTTAAATAGAAAGATTTAAGGGAATAGAGAGATTGCAATTGAAGCAAAGTTAATTTCATATGTGCTTATGTGGAAATGCTATCAGTCTAAAGAAAAATCTATGTCTTCATGATAATGTAAGATAAAGTTTAGATCCTATGCTTCCCAGTTACCTCAATAGTACTAATTAGTCTCAGGAAAATCAATAGTTTAGATGTTGCCAGAAATTTCCAACCTTCTTCAGGAAGATTTCCATAATCAAGTTTCCCTCTTTACTTTGTTGTTGATCAGTTGCTAAGTCATGTTTGATTCTTTGCAACCCCATGGGCTGCAGCACGCCAGGCTTCCCTGTCCTTCACTATCTCCTGGAGTTTGCTCAAACTCATGTCCATGGAGTCAGCGGTGCCATACTTAGGCTCCCTTAGAATCTGCAGACGGAAGTCAAATATGGTAGGTTCTCCATTTACCATATAAGGCAGTGGGTTTCTCTACTACCATTGCAAATAAATTGTATTGGCTTCTTTATTCTCATTTTTGGGTTATAGATTGGTCTACAATCTTCTAGTTAAAGTATAAGATGCTTATATAACATCTTTAAACAGTTCAAGAGCTCACTATTTGGTACTGCTACAGATTCATGAACTTTGGTCAATGCAGAGAACTAACTGATGTCAATATAAAAAGTGGGGACCAGAAAAACTCCACTCAGCTTTAGAGTGGAAAACTTGCACAATTCAGACAAAGAGACCCTGGAGAATGGAATGGCTATCCACTCCAGTATTCTTGCCTGGGAAATCCCATGGACTAAGGAGCTTGGTGGGCTCCAGTCCATGGAATTGCAAAGAACTCGACACGCCTGAGCAACTAACACTCTTCCCACACACTTTCACTTTTATTCTAAACGCTAAGTATTGGTTTATGTTATGAATTTTTTTCCCAGAAAATAAAGAGTACTCTTAAAATGGTAGTATTTTTCCCCTCAGGATTTGAGGGTTTTCAGTTCTTAGCATTGCTTTTGAAAACAAAACTCTTCTTTGGGAAAAATTTTAATAAAGAATCTATGCGACTTCAGGGTTTCTCCTTCCACCCCACAGAGCACAGGGTACTATATATATTGCAAAAGATTTTTTTATGTCTTTCCTATCCAACACAAAATTTAGTCTAAAAATAGCTAGGAATACTAGGGGGAAAATAAAAAGCAAAACAAACACACCCACATAAAATATACCTGTAATTAAATTTTTAAAGGAAAAAAAATGAATTTTCCTCTCCTATGGTTCATTTTCCCCAAAGTAGTACAGCACTATTGGAAGTGGGAAGAAAACAGACTTGGGCTGAACTGGCGTTTTGGTCCAGTGGAGTGGAGTTCCCAGGCTTCTCCTCAGGAAGAGCCTGTGTCTGCCCTCATTTCAGGCAGGACTTTTTTTCGCCTTCCAAATTCAACACTGAATTACTGAGGAAAGCTATTTGTGCTAATAGACTGACCTTTCTACAATTTGCTTTACATTTCTGCAGAAGTAGGAACCATTGCAAATGTTTGTTAAGACCTAATTTTACAACATACATAATACAAAGCATTCTATTCTATTTAATTAAGTCACCGCTGTGTTCTCCGGTTAGCTAACTAGGACATCGGGAACCTATCAAGGTATCAGTAGTTCAGATTACTGGCACCCAAAGATTTCCAACTGTGGTCTGGGTCACACACACAACTTAACCTTCAATTAAAACCAGGTCCCTTTTCCTGGGGAAAAAAAAAAGAAACCTCTCCTAGTGGGATCTGTCATTTTTTACCTCTCAGCAACATCTTGATTGTTTTCTTAAAAGAACATGTAAGAGTGTAGATGTAAATCTATAAATTCAAAAACTGTTTCTCATGGGAATCTGTAAGAGCTCTGAAAATTGCATGCAACTGAAATAGGAGAGAAAAAAATAAGCTCTTGTTGATTTCTTTTTTCTTCAGCAGCATGACGGTATGCACATTATAATAGAGCCTCTTGTATTCAAATTGACGATCCTGATGTTTCAAGCCAAACCCATGAAATACTGTCTTTCAGTAATGATGCTGCTGCTAAGTCGCTTCAGTCGTGTCCGACTCTGTGTGACCCCATAGACGACAGCCCACCAGGCTCCCCCGGTCCCTGGGATTCTCCAGGCAAGAACACTGGAGTGGGTTGCCATTTCCTTCTCCAATGCATGAAAGTGAAGTCGCTCAGTCGTGTCCGACTCTTGGCGACTTCATGGACTGCAGCCCACCAGGCTCCTTGTCCATGGGATTTTCCAGGCAAGAGTACTGGAGTGGGGTGCCATTGCCTTCTCCAATGATACCTCTTCCTTACTGATAAATGTTCGAATCTGAACGGTCTTGCTTCTCCCCCCCCCACCACCACAACCACTACTGTAAGTCCTTTGCTTCTGAGAAACTCTATGAGATTTTAAATATTTATTTCATCCATTAGGTCACTGTTGGTTTGCTCATTTGTTTGCTTGCTTTGGTAAAATATGCATCATAGAAAATTTACCATTTTACGTGTATGGTTCAGTGTTGTGTAAACATCACTGTCATCCATTCTCAGAACATTCTCCCCAAACTGAAACTTCACCCATTAAACAATTACCATTCTACTTTTCTGTCTCTGTGAATTTGACTGTTCTAGGTACGTTATATAGGTGGAATCATGCTGTTTTTGTATTTTAGTGTCTGGTCTCTTTCATTTGGCCTAATGTTTTCAATGTTTCTCCATGTTGTAGTGTGCGAAAGCTCTATCCCTTTTTAAGTTTGAATACTATTTCATCTTATGTACCACATTGTTTTATCTATCCATCCATCAGTAGTCATTTGAATTGTTTCTATATTTTGGTTGCTGTGAATAATATTGCGGGGAACATTGGAGTACACATATCTGTCTGAGTCTCTGCTTTAAATTGTGTGTATGTACCCAGTTGTGTCCAACTCTTTGCAACCATGGACTGTAGCCCGCCAGTCTCCTCTGTCCATGGGATTTCCCAGGCAAGAATACTGGAGTGGGTTGCCATTTCCTTCTCCAAACAACTGGAAATAACACAGTAATAGCTACAAGTCAGTTCCTTTTTTTTTTTTTTTCACCTTTATCCCACCCACCCATACTTTATTAGACTCTACCTCTAATGAATCTTATTTTGAAAAGTAAGGAAGTGGTAGCTTTAAATTTTTACTTTGAAAACCTAATAAAAAAGACTATATTTGGTTTTGTAATTTCTTTTTTCCCTGAGAGCTGATATTCTGGTAGCCTTGGGCTTTCTGTCTGCTATTTTGTTATTATTGTCATCAATTTCCAGGCTAGAAATGAAAATATATTGTGCAAAGGTACATAATATAATGATCCTGAACTTTACAATAATTGCCTTTATGTGTCCTTCATAGATGTTTCCCTCTAATATATATATATAACCTAAGTTACTAAGATTTTAAAATGCAAAACTCCTTCTAGAAGCTCCTCATCACACTTCAAATAGCTTTCTGTTGATTAGCATGGAGACTGTTAGTTGAGCTGTCTTTGGTAGAAATGTTGCCAACTATGCATATTTGCTGCAGAATGGCCACAATTCATGAATAGCTTACCACCGCCCATAATTTGACACTTGGAATTGAGTAAAATCAATTACTTTTTTATAGTTCATGATATTTTAAAATTATTTTTGATGCCTAAGATTTTAAAAGCCATGTTAAACTAAAGCATATGTCCTTTTAAAATCCCAGCAATCTGTCATTTAATTGACTTGCTTGCAACTTTTTTATGCAAACAGCAAAAATGAATAAGAGGATGTGAGAGTTCTCTGCAGTGTATCACATCATTTTCTAACATTTAATGGATGTGACTTTACAAATATTTTAGGACACAACATAGCTTTTAACTTCACTTTATTTTGCTTGTACAATTAAAGTATAGAGCTGGGTGCACAATTTAATAATGTTGCTTCTTCCCCTCCCGTAGTCTCAAATTGGATGACTAAATTCTTTCACACAGTGGACATTTGGTCTATAAAACTATGCCTGGAAGCCAAACTCTCATGAGACTGTATACAAGTGATGTGGGTTTTAGATGCAATCTGGATATCATCGCTGCCTTTATGACTAGGTTAGCTTTCCTAAGCTCAAAATCATGGGTGAGCCTTCAGTTACACACCTAAAAGGATATAGTTCTCAAACACCGAGAGCACCAGGAAAGGGAATCTCAGAGTCAAGCGGCAGTAAACACTCAAACTCTCTAAATCAGCTACTATAAAAAGCATGAGGATAGAGTCCGTGTCTAAACTGTGTTAGCTAATCATAAGATTTAGTATCGTGACTTGAGCACAGTAAACATTAAAATCATAATATGATAGAGTTCTTTCGTTCTATCACTTAACAAAATATAATCCATCAAATGTACGGTGACTGTCTACTGTGTGTCAGGCACATGCCCAGCACCAAGATAAGATGGATGATATAGAGTCTGCCATCAAAGGGCTCACAGTTTAGCGAAAGAGACAGGCATATCAATAAATTAACTATAAATACGTGCTATGCGCTACAAGAGAAGCAGGTAGAAAGTGCTATAGGTACCCAAGTAAGATAGCAACAGATTTTATCATTAGCAGCATCATCACTACCACTATCACTATCCATGTTCTACATTTAGGAGTAAAAATTATCTCAAATATTATAAGATTAGAATGTAACTTTATAGCTTTTCCAATACTTATAATAAGAAGGTCTGCATACATGCTCAAATACACCAGAGTGTGTGCTATTTTATATGGCACTAAATGTTCTCCTCATGCCCCTCTTGACCAGTGATACTTGTGGAAGATACAGTTGTGACAATTGTTAGTAAGATAGATGACTAGGCACCATTTAATACCCTAATCTCATGATGGAAGATGTCATGTACTCTACACAATGCACCCTTTCACAAAATATTCTTCCTGACAAACAGAAAAACTGTGACTATCCCTCATTTCAGCTTTTACCTATGAGAGTAGTACATGAAATATTCACAGATCATTTCCAGATATTACATTTTTAGCAGCTCAAGCTTAAACCATACAAGTAATTGCCCTGGAGGAAGCTCGATTCCACTTTGACTCAATAATTTTTCAGAGTTCAATTTTGGCTTCCTCATTACTTCACTTTTCTTTCAATCCAACCCCCTACCTCCCGACAGCAACCTGCTGCTCTGACTCCAAGTGGTAGAATTTGATTGGGGATTTTTTCAGAGCCTGCCTGCCATTATCACTCAAGATTAGCTTGGAAGCTTTTACAATTGGGTGAAATAATATTTTAACTCTCTCCCTGTCATCCTCTATTTTTGTGATCCTAACTAGTGTAGAAAGTGGCATTTCTCAATTTGATCAGGGAAGAGAGAAAATAAGGCTAGAGACAGATTAAGAGTTATATAAACAGATTTAGAATATCATAAGTGGGTGGTAAGGTAGTTAGCATTTAACAAGCACCAAATAAGTGCCAGACACTGTGAGGAGGTATGTATATAGCATACATACATTAAAAAATCTTGTGAGGTTAGAATTTGTGTCTATAGTCTAACAGAAGATGAAAATTGAATCTCAGAAAGTCATTAAGCTATTAAATGCTCAGTACAAGATTCAAAACCAATGAGAATAGTGAATGAATGGCAAGTTCAAACGGAGTGATATGGCATGTGACAGCTTGAAAAGTCTGAATCTGAACCTTGGGAAGCACAATATTAAATTAAGAAACTGGTTTCAAGTAGATAGAAGTTGAGGAGAGAAATCACCAGTTGCTAGAGTCCTCTAGTTCTCTGACTCTTCTTTAAAATAGGATTTATGATGATCATAAATTAAAGAACCAGAGTAGAGGTAAGAAGCAAAGATGACAGTTCAGTGTTCTACTAGATTGGCAGTGGGGGAATTACTCTTATATAATCTAGGTAGGAGTTCCAGCACACACACAAAAAACCTCATTCAGAAAACTAAGATCATGGAATCTGGTCCCATCACTTCATGGCAAATAGATATGGGGAAACAGTGGAAACAGTGACAAACTTTATTTTAGGGGGCTCCAAAATCACTCCAGATGGTGACTGCAGCCATGAAATTCAAAGACGCTTGCTCCTTGGAAGAAAAGATATGACCAACCTAGACAGCATATTAAAAAGCACAGACATTACTTTGGCAAAAAAGATCCGTCTAGTCAAAGCTATGTTTTTTCCAGTAGTCATGTATGGATGTGAGAGTTGGACTCTAAAGAAAGCTGAGTGCTGAAAAATTGATGCTTTTGAACTGTGGTGTTGGAGAAGACTCTTGAGAGTTCCTTGGACTGAAAGGAGATCCAATCAGTCCCACCTAAAGGAAACCAATCCGGAATATTCATTGGAAGGATTGATGCTGAAGTTGAAACTCCAATATTTTTGCCACCTGATGTGAAGAACTGACTCATTTGAAAAGACCCTGATGCTGGGAAAGATTGAAGGCAGGAGGAGAAGGGGATGACAGAGGATGAGATGGTTGGATGGCATCACTGACTCAATGGACATGAGTTTTAGTAAACTCTAGGAGTTGGTGATGGACAGGGAGGCCTGGCATGCTAAAGTCCATGGGGTCGCAGAGTCAGACACAACTGAGTAACCGAACTGAACAGAATCTGGCCATGAAGATATTTGTTAGCTTGGAGAAAAACAGCCACTAGTTGGTGACTATGGGGCTTCCCTGGTAGCTCAGACAGTAAAAAAATCTGCCTGCAATGCAGGAGACCTGGGTTTAATCCCTGGATTGGGAATATCCCCTGGAGAAGGGAATGGCAATCCACTCCAGTATTCTTTGCCTGGAGAATTCCATGGACAGACCATGGGGTTGCAAATAGCTGGACATGACTGAGCGACTTTCACTCACTCATAATGAAAGCACCTATGGATGACTGGTGTTAATGACTCAGTGGGTAGCCAAAATGGACTTTCTAAATGTGTAAGGAACAGTCATGCACACAAAAATCTTACAGAAATGAAGTGACCTTGATATGCTGGATTGGAAACAAAATTGGATTCTTCATTAATAAGCAACATCACAGACTTGCTAATGACCTCGGGCAAATCATTCAAACTCCACAATACTGTGTCCTTATCTGTACAACAGAATGGTTACATCTGCCACTAATATATCACAGAGAAGTTGACTTTTTAAAAAATCAATTATTTTACAAGGGGGAAACTTTTAGTATAAGATTTTTGCATCAGGTCACTGACTAGTCAAAAATATATTGTGATGATTAATCTTATGTTTCAATTTGGCTAGATTATAGGGAACAGTTGCTTAGTCAAACACTAATCTAGACATTCTGTAAAAGTATTTTTAATACATGATTAACATTGACAATAAATTGCTCTAAGTAAAGCATAAGTGGGTGGGCCTCATGTAATCAGATGAAAGCCTGAAGAGCAAAGACTGTTTCGTGAAGAAGAAAGAATTCTGCTTTCAGACTGTGTTTCTACCCTTCAAAGTCAAGGCTACAACACCAGCTTTTACTTCCATTTCCAGCCTGCCAGCTTGCCCTATAGATCTGAGACTTGGCAGCAGTCATAATCATACGATCTTCAAATCTCTCCAGATATAAATACATATATAGATATAATCTATTATCCTGTTGATGTTACTTCTGTATTTTGAGTTCTTTCAAAGATATTTTGAACTCACAGTACTCTAAAGTTGTTAATATCTTTTCCCCCTGATTTTATTAAGTACTCTGCTTATGATGTTTATTTCAGTGATCAGCAGTTATTAGGAATATACCTAGTTCAAAAGAAAGTAAATAAAAATGAAACATCAATTTTTATACATCTATGAATCAAATTTGAAATTCACAGAAACTCTTGGAAATAGTGAGTACTTTATCATTTAGACAGAGAACATTTAATCATGTATTAGAAGATAATATCCAAATGAATAAATTTTATTTTTGGCAAGTAAAATATTCCATAAAGTTTTGAAATAAAAAGTAATTTCCATTTTCTATTGAACAATGCCACATATCTCGCTGAAGATTTATATTACTGATGTCTCAAATGCACTAGCAAGTCTTTTGTTCACTCAAATATTTGCATCAGCTTGATCAACTTTACTTTCAGCTCAATTCTTCTTTGATTTAGCATATGAAAGGAAAATATCTTTTTATTTGATTTAAATGAATTTAAATTTGAAAGAATTGATTTCCTTTCATTCTTTAGACTTGAAAAACTCTGAAATGAGTTTTATTTGAGTCAAAATTACTCATTCATTCATTCATTTAAAATCTTAATATTAGGGATTTCTCCGGCTGTCCAGAGGCTAAGACTCTGCACTCCCAATGCAGGGGTCCTGGACTCAGTCCCTGGTCAGGGAACTAGATCCCACATGTCACAATTAAGAATTCATATGCTACAACTAAAGAGCCTGCAGGCCACAATTAAGTATAGCTAGGTCTTAAATAAAAATAAATATTAAATAAATAAAATTAAACAAATTTAAAAACAATAATAATAAGTATCTATTGCAAGTATTGGATCTAGAGGATTTTAAATACCAAGAGTGGGACCAAAAGTCCTAGGCTGTGGTTACTACCCTATAATGCTTATCCTCCCCTTGAGGAGACACTGCACACTTGTAGTCTAATGACTAAGGAAGCTGCGTCTAATTAAATCTCATGATAAGATGTAGTATCAGTAAGTGCTACAGTAATTTGGAGAAGAAATTAATGCATGTTTAGTACAAGAAACAGAAAAGTATCCCCTGGCACCCAGGAGCTTGCCTCGTATTATCATGCTTTAGTTCTATTATGAGTTATCTTTGCACTCACAGTAATGCATTGATGACCTCTTGCCCAATATAAACAATTTCACAGAACATTAGCAGACAAGGCCACTCTACATGACTGTGATAGATCAAGACAAAACCAAGACCACTCTGCAAGCATGCCTAAACACAAGCAAAACATGAACATTGTCCAAACCACAAAAGTGACAAAACATTCCCTATTTGAACAATATGAATAACTATTATTTCCCCTCTCCTTCTTTTCTTTAACAATTTATTAAAGAAAGCAGGTGGTTTGTCCTGTAGAGCTTCACATGATAGTTACCCTAAAAAGAGTGACTGTTGCTGCTTTACTGATTTCAGTGGTAGGCTTGAGCTAGCCTAATTTCCTCCTAGAGAAGATTTATTAAGATAGTCAACCATAGCCCAAATCTTGTAAGTCTTTTCTAATGGCTTCGTTTCCCTTGCTGCTATGGTAATTAACCCAAATTGTTAGTTAATAATAATTAATGCAATAACGTATATAACACAGTACAAATGTGTTTATGGTGGTCTTTGGCTAGAGAGCATTAGAAATTAAACTCAAGAAAATGAGGAAATGTGAGACTGAACTTAACAGATCTTCAACACGTGCCATGAAAGTGTAGATAGGAATGACAGGATATATTAGCAACAAAATTTGGAAAAAATAAACCATAACCATGGACTTCAACAGGGCATGTGGGCCTATTCTGAGTGGACGGTCAATTTCTGAAACTCACAGCACATGTGAGTTTCGGAAAAGGTAAAATGTCTACTACATAGGCCAGAGGCTTCAAACAGCAAGTCTCCCAGGTAGCAAAAGTGCCACAAATAGAAGCCCAGGATGGACAAGAGCCTCTGGATCTCTTGAGATTACTAAAAGTAAGATGTTGTGAGAAACAAGTAATGTTAGTTATTAATAATTTACCAATGGTGAGGAAAACTGATGAGTGGGTTGCTTGGGAACTAGTCTATGAGTTGGTACTAAAGAAATCAATGAAAAGAGATGCGGAAGTGAGGGGAGGAGAACAGTGAGAACAGAAGCATGTAAGAAGCAGTTGCTCAAATAAATAGCAGCTTTGATGGTTAATTTTATGTGTTAATTTAACTGGGACATGGGGTGCCCAGATTAAACATTATTTCTGGGTATGTTTTTGAGGCTGTTTCAGATGAGATTACACTTTGTGTTTGTTGTTCTTGTTTTGCTTTTCAAAAAAATATTTATTTTCCCCAGCGGTGCTAGTGGTAAAGAATCCACTTGCCAATGCAGGAGACGCACAAGGTGTGGGTTCGATCCCTGGGGTGGGAAGATTCCCTGGACGAGGGCATGGCAACCCACTCCAGTATTCTTGCCAGAAAGAATCCCATGGACCAAGGAGCCTAGTGGGCTATAGTCCCTTGAGTAATAAAGAATCAGACGCAACTGAGCAATTGACCACACACACACACACAAACACACATGCACACACATCTATTTGGCTATGTCAGATTGTAGTTGTGGCACACAGGATCTCTTGTTGCACATGCAGGCTTCTCTCCATTGTGGAGCACTGGCTCAGTAGTTGGGTTCAGCATGTGGGATCCTAGCTCCCTAACTAGCAATCAAACATGCATCTCTTGTGTTGGAAGGTGGATTCTTACCCACTGGACCACCAGAGAAGTCCTGAGATTAGAATCAGAATTGGCGATTCAGTAAGCTAGGATGTCCTCCCCAGTGTGGATGGGCGTCAATGACTCCACTGAGAGCTTGCAGAGAACAAAAGCAGAGGAAGGGAGGACATGATCCTTCCTGCCAGCCTGTTTGAGCTTCTCCTGCCCTTGGGCTGGGATTTATACCATTGGCTTTCCTGGGTCTCCAGCTTGCAGACTGCAGCTCATGGGATTTCTCAGCCTTTATAATCATGTAAGCCAATTTCTCATAATAAATCTCTTCCTGTACATAGCCCCTTGGTTCTGTTTCTTTGGAGAGCCCTGACTAAAGCAAAAGCCTTGCTTATTTCTCTTTAAATCCTCAGGCTTCTCATCTTTAAATACAGATAATCTCTACCTTGCTGTGATATGAAGATTAAATATATACAGTAGACTTTCAAAAATATGTTCATTTAATTATTCATCCACTCATGTTTGTGTTTAACAAATATTTATTAAACCCTGATTGTGGATCGGATCTTGTACTCAGTAGGTAAAGGAACAACTGTGAAATAGCTTTGGGTTTGAACCACCTCTTTTTCCCACTGCCACTGTACTCCTTTACCTAAACTCCTAAATGATTACCATCCATCTTAACTGGTTTTCTTGCCTTTCATATCTTTACCTGCCGCTAGCCATTTCCAATGTTCTAATGCCAAAACAAAGTGCCAGCCATTATTTCCCAGGTTGAACCCTTTAGAAGGTTCCCCCCTGCCACACACACACAAAATACAAATTCCCTGGCACAATGTTTAGAACTTTCCACAATTTCTCTCCCATCTATTTTTTTAATCTTATTTCACTACTGTCCTTACATGGGACTCTCGTGAAATTAAACATGGCTTCCAAATATGTCACAAACTTTCTGGCCTCATATCTTATATGATTTTCTCTGCTTGGACTGTCCTCCCTTAGATTTGAATGTTCAGATTCTACCCATCTGTTACATGAAATTATTCTCAAGTTCTTCATCTCTAATTTAGCCCTTCTTACCTACACTAATATGTATATTATATATATATCAGAATATATATAAATAATATATAAATACATATATATCAGAATATATACATATATATATCAGAAAGATCATTCTTGTTTCAGTGTTTCAGTGTTTCAGCGAGGAGACCACATCGCAGAGGTCAGACTTCTTCTTTGAGTTTCATTGGTATATCATGCTTTAGACAACACAGAATTTACACTTGCTTTTCTGTCTGCCTAGAGTCCTCTTGCACTTGTTTTCACAGTAATTAACTCTGATTTTGGGCTTCCTTGGTAGCTCAGTTGGTAAAGAATCCACCTGCAATGCAGGAGACCCCGGTTGGATTCCTGGGCCAGGAAGATCCACTGGAGAAGGGAAAGGCTACCCACTCTAGTATTGTGGCATGGAGAATTCCATGGGACTGTATAGTCCATGGGGTCCCAAAGAGCTGGACGCGACTGAGTGACTTTCACTTTTTACTTTCACTTTCAAATCTGCTCTGCTCCAAATCTCAACTTATTCTTCAATTTCTTGAGGAAAACCTTTGTTCACCCTGCTAAATCAAATCCTCCTATTATCACTCTTACTGTAGTTATAATATTTGTCATAGTTTTTCAGGTGGTTATTTGTTTAAAATCCACTTTCCAAAAAAAAGGTCTACCTTTCATCAAAAGAGACTATGCCTGGCTTTCTTAACAACTGTATGCTGAGTACCTAGCAATGCATCCTTATATGGTTCTTCATAAATAGTTGTTGAAAGAACTAAAAAAATAATCATAAATGAATTCTATGGCAAAAAAAAAAGGCACACCAAAATCTTCTAGGGCATGCTCTGGGTCAATAGAATTTCTACATTTAAAATACAATGTTATCTGATGCTTATAATTATTAACCAGACCTACAGATAGATTGTGAATCAAAGAAAGATTCGATATATTTTCATTTATTTAAAAGCCCCTAGATTGGTCATCTGGAGAAGGCAATGGTAACCCACTCCAGTACTCTTGCCTGGAAAATCCCATGGACAGAGGAGCCTGGTAGGCTGCAGTCCATGGGGTCACGAAGAGTCAGACACAACTGAGTGACTTCACTTTCACTTCTCACTTTCGTGCACTGGAGAAGGAACTGGCAACCCACTCCAGTGTTCTTGCCTGGAGAATCCCAAGGATGGGGGAGCGTGGTGGGCTGCCGTCCATGGGGTCACACAGAGTCAGACACGACTGAAGCGACTTAGTAGCAACAGCAGCAGATTGGTCATATGTTCCAATATTTCTAAGTTAAATGTAACACATGAAATATTACCATATTTTAAAAACATTTTCAATATTGAAATTGAAATAAAGACACTGTCTGTAATTTTAAACAAATATTGCCAACTGATCTTCACAATATATGTCAAGTTCAACCACTTCTTACTTTCTCTTATGCATTTATTTTAATCCAAACCTCTATTTACCGTTGGCTGGATTTCGGTTGAATTAACTAATCATCCTGTTTTCATTCCGTTCTCCTGAAAGTCTAGATCCCACTCAGTAGCATCTTTCAGAATATAGATCAGGTTTATCTTTTCCTGTTCTCAGCTACTCTGTGCAAGTCATCTATTGCTGCAAAATAGATAATCTAACCACTAGAGGTATAAAATAGCTACCATTTTATTTTGCTCAGAAATTGTACTGGGCACAATGAAGATTGTTCATCTTTGCTTCCCAGTGAGCCTCAGCTGTGATCTGAATGTCTGGAAGTGGCTGGAACAATTCTGCTAGGGCCATATGTCTGGGGCCTTGATTCTTCTCCATCTAATGTCTGCTGAGGTTGGATTGACCCAGATGACTTCTTCACTCATGTCTTGCAGCTAGGCTGGAATGGATGGAACAGCTAGGGCTGGCTGGACACCTTCCTATGTTCCTCTTCCCATAGAGCTCTCTGAATGATTAGTTTGAACTTCCTAACAACCTGATGATTCCAGAGTTGTCAGACTCCTTATATAGCAGCTGGTAGATTCCAAGGTATCCAGGCTTTTGAGAAGAAGCCTCAAGGCTTCTCATGACCTGTTTTTGTTTCCAAATATCACTTCTGCTGCATTCTATTTAAAAAGTCACTGTGGCCAGCCCAGATTCAAGGGGAGGGAATTAGAGATCTCTCAATGGAGGGATTAGCAAATAATTTGGGGCCATTTTTAGTTGACTACACTTCTCATTTTACTCAGAGTCCTTACTTTTCAGGGTTGTTTGATGCCCTGTACCACCTGTTTGCTGTTACTTTTCCAGTCCCATATTTTATTAATCTTCCCCTTGTTATCCTCCTATCTGTTTCTCAAATGTACCAGTTGTGTTCCTATCGAAGGCCTTGTCATTTCAGTTTTGATTCATGGCTATTTCCTCTGCCTGGAGTTCTTGTCCCCAGATAACTGTAGAGCTTACTGCATGCTTCATTCAAGTGTCTACATACATGCTGTCATCTCTACAGGTCATCCTTGACCACTTTTGGCACTCCATTCTCCAACTCTTGATTTTTCTGCATTGCACTTATCTACCGTAGTATACTTGTTCTTCTGTATTTTGTATATCTCACTCTCTAGTGTGTAATTTTCAGAAGCACAAACACCCTTTTTATCACTGTAGCCACAGAGCCTCGAGTAGTGCCTGATATTTACCTAGTGCTCAATGAATACTTTTTTCCACAAAATAAATGAGTAACTCTTAAAACCAGCTGTTGATCTGAGTAATAAAATCCTACCTCTATAGAGTATATACAAAGGGGCTTCCCTGGTAGCTCAGTCAGTGAAGAAACTGCCTGCAATGCAGGAGACCAGATTAAATCCCCAGGTCAGGAAGATGCCCTGGAGGGAGAACCCCATGGACAGAGGAGCCTGGCGGGCTATAGTCCATGGGGTCCAAGAGTCAGACACAACTTAGTGACTAAACCACCACTATAGAGTATATACTGATATATCTTTCAGTTATTATATATCTGTTGTAACTGAGACTATTAAGATTTGGGAGTAAAAGTGCCATTCTCAAGAGGCCAGTTGGAACTGACACCAAATCAGAACTGGTCCCAAACAGACATGTGTCTTGGGGCATAATTTTATATTGGGGTATAATTGATTTATAATGTTGTATTAGGTTCAGGTATACAGCAAATGATGCAGTTATACATATATTCATCTAAAAAAAAATCTTTTCCCATCTAAGTTATTACAGGATATTGAGTAGAGTTTCCTATGCTATACAGTAGGTCCTTGTTGATTATATATTTTATAAACAATAGTGTGTAATTGTTAATCCCAAACTCCTAATTTATCTCTCCCCCCCTACTTTTCTCCTTTGGTAACCATAAGTTTGTTTTCAAAGTTCATGAATCTGTTTTTCTTTTGTAAATAAGTTCATGTGTATCATCCTTTTAGATTCCTCATATAAGTGATATCATATGATATTTGTCTTTCTCTGACTTACTTCACTTAGTATGGGAATCTCTACAACAATCCATGTTGCTGCAAATGGCATTATTTCATTCTATTTTACAGCTGAGTAATATTCCATAGTATATTGCACCACATCTTCTCCATCCATTCCTTTAGGTCACTTCCATGTCTTGACTATTGTAAATAACGGTGCTATGAACATTGGGGTACGTGTATCTTTCTGAATAATGTTTTTCTCTGGATATATGCCCAGGAGTGGGATTGCTGGATCATATGGAGTTCTATTTTTAGTTGTTTTTTTTAAAATAAATTTCCATACTGTTCTCTATAATGGCTATACCAATTTACATTCCCACCAAGAGTATAGGAGGGTTCCATTTTCTTCACATCCCTTCCACTATTTATTGTTTGTAGAGTTTTTTGATGATGGCCATTCTGATCAGTGTGAGGTAATTACTCAATTGTAACTTTGATTTGCATTTCTCTACTGATGTTGCGTATCATCAGGACAGACATGTGCCCTGATTCTTTATCGGGTTCATTTAGAAAATATAAAATGCACTCTAATCAAGACAAATACAAAAGATAAAAAGTCAATATATTTTAGAAGGATAGATGTCCTAAGGCATAATTATTTGTGATATTAACAAAGAAAAAGATTTAATATACAGGAAAATCACTAATGATATGAGCCATTCTTGTAAAATGTATAGCTATAAGGAGTAAGTGGAGAGTGAAAAAGTTGGCTGAAAGCTCAACATTTAGAAAACGAAGATCATGGCATTTGGTCCAATCACTTCATGGGAAATAGATGGGGAAACAGTGGAAACAGTGTCAGACTTTATTTTGGGGGGCTCCAAAATCACTGCAGATGATGACTACAGCCATGAAATTAAAAGATGCTTACTCCTTGGAAGAAAAGTTATGACTAACCTAGACAGCATATTTAAAAGTAGAAACATTACTTTGCCAACAAAGGTCCATCTAGTCAAGGCTATGGTTTTTCCAGTGGTCATGTATGGATGTGAGAGTTGGACTGTGAAAAAAACTGAGTGCTGAAGAACTGATGCTTTTGAACTGTGGTGTTGGAGAAGACTCTTGAGAGTTCCTTGGACTGCAAGGACATCCAACCAGTCCATTCTGAAGGAGATCAGCCCTGGGATTTCTTTGTAGGGAATGATGCTGAAGCTGAAACTTCAGTACTTTGGTCACCTCATGTGAAGAGTTGACTCATTGGAAAAGACTCTGATGCTGGGAGGGATTGGGGGCAGAAGGAGAAGGGGACGACCGAGGATGAGATGGCTGGATGGCATCACTGACTCGATGGATGTGAGTCTGAGTGAACTCCCAGAGCTGGTGATAGACAGGGAGGCCTGGCGTGCTGCGATTCATGGGGTCGCAAAGAGTTGGACACGACTGAGCAACTGAACTGAACTGAACTGATAAGGAGTAAGCTTGGTAATTGCTACATTAAAGAGTGTTCTTCAGAATATGATTCTAAAATACATTTAGAGTGCTGATTTTTAGAATGACTTTCATTGTGACTCATCTTATTGGCTATTATTATTGCCTTTTAAATAACCACTTATATAGGCTAGAGTAATTATTTTGTGCAAGATCTGTAGTGAAGAAGTTTGATTCATTTTCATTTACTATTTACTTTTCTATGTTTTCTATATTACAAAACTACCCCTGAAAGAGTTATTGGGCAATAATCATTTGAGTCTTGTATGTAACCCTGCATTAACATTGGGAAGGCAATATTCTGTTTCAACTCGGCTGGAAAAACCCTTTTACCATTACTCTGCATGATATATTTAGCCCACATTGGACTGACCAGTCAGGAAATTGTTTATATAAATTCTATGGTCTCTTGCCTGAAGAAAGGGATCAAATTGATTATCTGTGCATTGTATTATACTGCACTGGGGAGTGATGTCTACCAAAAATATATAGGCTATTAAATTCTGGGGTTACTTGCAATTGATGACCTCTAATGTTGATAATATTAATAAAATAGATATGTCCATGTCATTGTACTATGCTTGGGATAAAATGTAAAACCTTTCCACCATAAACCAGTGCCTTAAAAAAATATAATCTTTGGATCATCTGTCTCAGAATTAGCTGGAGTGTTTATTTCAAATGCCCTAACTCAGTTATACTGAATTAGAATCTCTGGGGGTAGGAGCCACAAGTTTGCATTTTTACCACCTCCACCTCCATCAGGCAATTAATCATGTACCATTAAAACTACTTTAATATATATTCTAAAAATCACTACTGTATGCCATTGTAGAGATGAGATGGGATAATTTCCCAATGAGATGGGAAATTATGTTCAAACAAGAAGAGAATAAATATGAGTTTAAAAGTCATTAACATCCATCATTTCTTCTTTTCTCAAGAAAACTTTTAAGTATGTCCTTGCCCCAAGACCTAAAAAAGACAGAGTGGGCGTCAAAGAGACAAGGAGAGGCCAAGAAAGGGTATCATTTGTGGATCTCTGATATCTGGTAGGACAATGCCCCCTGCCAGGTTGCAAATCTATTACAACATAGGGAACAGCATAACGTGGTGGGTCGAAGTCTTGACTTTGTAGTCACATCCTGAATTCAAATCCTGATTTTGTCATTTGCCTTTTAACTTCCCCTTTTTCACTTTCTAATTCATTTTTCATACAGGAGGCAGACTGATACTTTTAAAATATAAATAGGATAATCATCAGTATACCTTTTTACACAATCTTGGTGTTTTCTCATCTCTCTTAAACTGTTAGAAAAGCCAAACTCTCTTGTGTATATTACAAGACCTGCTGAATGATCTGTTTATTTCTTCAGTGCTATCCAAATCCTTTCTTCCATGGTTCACTATCTTCAACTCAAATTAAACTATTTTTATTCCTAGAAAATACCCAGTTCTTTCCTGCCTTAGAAACTTTACACATCCTCTTTCTTCTGCCTGATATGCTCTACAGTAAATCTTTGTTTAGATTTTTCCCTTTTATCCGCCTTGTCTCAGCCTAAACATTATCTTCTTAGACAAGCCTTTGTTTATCACACTACATAAATAAATTCTTCCACCTGAGAAAACATATTTTCTATAATTGTAGCCTAATGTAATATAAAGTGATCAGTTCTGGAAACAGAGCACCTGCACTTAGAACTAAGATCTAAAAAATATACTATGATTGTGTGTGTGTGCTCAGACATGTCTGACTCTTTGCAATCCCATCAACTGCAGCATGCCATACTCCTCTGTCCATGGAATTTTCCAGGTGAGAATACTGGACTGGGTTGCCATTTCTTCTTCCAGGAGATCTTCCCAACCCAGGAATCAAACCGAAATCTCCTGCACTGGCAGGCAGATTCTTTACACTGATTCTCCTGGGAAGCCCATTACTATGATTACTATTGTTATTATCAATGTGTCACAATATGTCCTCAACTTGTATTTACATATTAGCTATATTTATGTGCTTATTACCTTTTAGTGTAAGCTTTCTTCATCACAATAAGCTCCATAGAAGCACATTTTGGCTTAGGTTTGTTCACGGCTCTAAATTCTGCTCCTGGCTAAAGACTTGGTAGATGCTTTCAAAATAGTTCTTAAAGGAAGAAAGAATGAAAGGAAAGGGGATTTAAGTGGTAGCTTTTGTTGGGGTTATTAGTCTAATTAGTACTAGTGCTATAAAATTACGTGTCATGTTATATTTGACTGAGTTTGAAGTTCTACCTACATCTAAATGGGCTCCTGGAACATAGTGCTTTAATCATCTGATACTGATGATTAAGTGCCAGGATACTGGACACTTATCCAGGATACTGGGATATTCTAAGATATTGGGCAGATAGTTACTTAATCAGTAATTATTATTTGCAACAACATGCATGGACCTAAAGGGCATTATGCCTAGTGAAACTAGTCAAACAAAGATAGATTCTTTATTTTTCACCTATAGAGAAAGTGAAAGTGAAGTTGCTCAGTCATGTCTGACTCTTTGAAACCCCATGGACTGTAGCCTACCAGGCTCCTCTGTCCATGGGATTTTCCAGGCAATAGTCCTGGAGTGGATTGCCATTTCCTTCTCCAGAGGATCTTCCCAACCCAGGGATCAAACCCGGGTCTCCCACATTGTAGACAGACACTTTACCGTCTGAGCCACCAGGGAAGTTTTTTTTTTTTTTAAATAACAAATGAATATAACAAAACAGAAATGGACTCACAGACATACAGAACAAACTAGCAGTTACCAGTGGGGAGAGGAAAGAGGGGAAGGCCAAGGTAGGGGCAAGGGATTAAGATATACAAACTACTATGAATAAAATAGATAAGCAACAAGAATATAATGTATCCCACAGGGAATATAGCCATTATTTTGTAATAACTTTAAATGGAGTATAATCTATAAAAACATTGAATCACTATGTTTTACATTGGAAAGTAATATAATATTATAAATATTATAAATCATATATAAGCAATATATAATATTAATATATACCATTATAAACCATATGTAACTATATAATATTATAAATAATAAACAAAATATTTTTAAAAAATCAGTGTCCATTGAGTCGAATTGCTCAAAGAATAATGGAAGTGAGAGGGTTGCAGCCAGTAGAAAGGTTTATCCTTTTATCCACATATAAAGCATAATCATGTTTTTCTAAAAATAAAATCAGACTACTAGAAAAATGAGGCAGTGAAAAGGAAGCATACAAAGGAATAGGTACCAATACATTTTGAAGGATTTTAAATTAGAAAAGATTCAACAGCTGATAAGTATGAACATAGTTACAGACAAATATATTATTAGATTATATAAAAGTGTGAATTTTATAATTATTCACCAGCAAGTGATGTGGATAATAGTAAGAATATTACTATTACAGAAGGATTTAAAACAGCAAGAACAGGTTACTATTACCTAATTGTTCTCACTAGCAGTTTTGCATTTAGTTAAATTATCAGTTAAGCAATGAGAGCAAAACTTTCCAGCTTTCTGTTCTTCAATTCTTATATTAAATATTTGCCAGATCTTGTTCTTTTGACATTCTGAAAGCTTCCCTCAACTATCCTTCCTTTTTTCTTGGCTCAGTCAGGTCCTCCTTACCTTCTTCCAGGCCCTTTTAAAGTTCTCCTTTCCTCTGGTCTCCCACCCGCTTTAATCTGTAGAGCTCTCTTCTATGGCATCACATTACCACTGGACTCCACACATGTGATTGCAGCATCTCCCTGTTCATCATCCTAGGTCACTGTTCATTACCTATCAAATAAGTGCCAACCATGAACCTCACTTTCCTCATCTATTCCCTATCACAACATACTTGCAATCCACTCACCCTCTGCTCTATCCCATCTTGCCTTTCGACTACAGTGCTTGATGGCTTTTCATGCTTTGTAGTTTTAGTTATTATTTTCCCTCTGCCTGGTATTTTCATCTTTCCAAAGTCCACCTGTCAAAAGCACATCTATCCTTTGAGACTCAAATATTACTTTTCACTACTGCCTTGTCAAGATTCCTTCGGTCAGAATAACTCTTCTCCCTTCCATGTTTCTATACTACTTAGCAACCTCACTGTCTATCATATAACACAGGTAACTTTGTATAGTTCCTCTACTTGATTATAAGCTAGATAGAAACCATATATTATTTAGCTTGCAATAATCCACAGTACTCATTAAAGTGCTCCGCACATAGATATTGATCTGTTGATCAACAAGTTCTATTTAAGCTGTAGTAATTCAATCCAATGTAATCATCTGAATAACACTTTTAGAACCCACATTCCAAAACATTCTTCTCGGGCAAAACCAATACAGAATTGTAAAGTAAAATAAAAAAAAAAAAAAAAGAAAGAAAAAGGAGATCATATCATTAGAATAGAATAGTGGCTTGGGAATGGGGAAAATGAATATACTTTAATTTTATGTTTCCTTGTTTATTCAATAAATTCTTATTAAGTGTCCATGATATGCTAGAGATAGGAAATATAATGGGCAATACATATGAAAATAGTCTCTGTAGTCTAATGAAGGAAAAAGAAAAGTAAAAGTGAAAGTTGCTCAGTTGTGTCCGACTCCTCGCGACCCATGGGCTATACAGTCCATGGAATTATCCATGCCAGAATACTGGAGTGGGTACCCTATCCCTTTTCCAGGGGATCTTCCCAAGCCAGGGATCAAACCCAGGTCTCCGCATTGTAGGCCGATTCCTTACCAGCAGAATCACAAGGGAAGCCCAAGAATGCTGGAGTGGGTAGCCTGTCCTTCTCCAGCGTATCTTCCTGACCCAGGAATCAAACCAGAGTCTCCTGCATTGCAGGCAGATTCTTTCCCAACTGAGCTATTAGGGAAGCCCTGATAAGGGGGAAAGGCATCGATCAAATAATCACATAATTAAATCAAATAACCCACATTGTAAATATACAGATGTGGAAAGTTTTAAAACCTTAGGTACTTGGTATTGTGAACAGATACATTCAGAGTGGGGCATACGCTTCTGCATTGGAGGTGATAACTGGGGTGTTGAACTGATGTCCAGCAGATAAAAAGGAGTAAACTAGTCAAGAGATAAGGCTAAGTCTGAGGGAAAAGCATATGCAAACTATAACAGAAGAGAGCTCTGAAGGAAGCAGAAGAAGGCAAGCTTGAGTGGAGAAATTTATAGAGAAATCCAGGCATATGGGAAGGGGACCAAGCTTGGAGGGCCATGTCCTGGGTTTTGGTCTTTATTTTTAAAGTATAAGAAAGCTTCTAAAATGCTTTAGGAAGGAAAAATGTGGGGTAGGGTGAAGGAAATGAGAACAATTCAATTTGAATTTTAGAAAAGAATTTTGAATTTTAGAAAAAGATTTCTCAAAGATTCATTTTAGATATTTGATTTTCAAAATGGAGCTGGTTCTGGCTTGAGATCCACTATTCATGTCTAGGGAATCTTCCCAACCCAAGGATCAAACCCAGGTCTCTTGCATTGCAGATCTTTACTGTCTGAGCCACCAGAGAAGCCGTGCTGCTGCTAAGTCACTTCAGTCGTGTCCGACTCTGTGCGACCCCAGAGACGGCAGCCCACCAGGCTCCCCCGTCCCTGGGATTCTCCAGGCAAGAACACTGGAGTGGGTTGCCATTTCCTTCTCCAATGCATGAAAGTGAAAAGTGAAAGTGAAGTCACACAGTCGTGCCCGACTCTTAGCAACCCGATGGACTGCAGCCTACCAGGCTCCTCCGTCCATGGGATTTTCCAGGCAAGAGAAGCCCTAGCCTCCCCTTTCTATCTGAACCAAAAGCTCTTCAATCTAGCTTTCACAATCCTCTGTGATCCTGATTCAACTCTATCTTGACCCATTCTTTTTCTCATTGCCTCGAATTTTCTACCCCATTCAGCTGGGTCTCCTGACTGCTTCCCCACAAAGACTGTGCAGACTCCGAGTATCCAGTCACTATTCAAAACTGACATAATTTTTAGGTCCAGCTTGCTCTCATGTGAGCATGTGTCACTTTTCCCTGTCTCTATCAACTCCTATAACTAACCTCAAGAAAACAAGGCATGACCTCACATTATTTCACATGTTACTATTCTATTCTTTCATATGCAGACTATTAGCTTTCCACCATGCTTATTACCTCCTCAAGGGAGGGATTGGATCATGAGACTGATCCTTGCAGTTATTAAGAAAAACTCCATGAAAACAGTAGATATTCAAGACATACTTGAATAAGTCTTACTTGAATGTTCACAGTCCACTACTGGTTCAGTTGAATTCAGTTCAGTTGCTCAGTTGTGTCCCACTCTTTGAGACCCCATGGACTGCCGCATGCCAGGCTTCCCTTTCCATTACCAACTCCCAGAGCATGTTCAAACTCATGTCCATCAGGTCAGTGCTGCCATCTAACCATCTCATCCTCTGTCATCTCTTTCTCCTCGTGCCTTCAATCTTTCCCAGCATCAGGGTCTTTTCCAGTGAGTCAGTTCTTCACAAAAGGGGATCAAAGTACTGAAGTTTCAGCTTCAGCCTCAGTCATTCCAATGAATAATCATGACTGATTTCCTTTAGGATGGACTAGTTGGATCTCCTTGTAGTCCAAGGGACTCTCAAGAGTCTTCTCCAACACCACAGTTCAAAAGCATTGATTCTTTGGCACTCAGCTTACTGTATAGTCCAACTCTCACATCCATACATGACTACTGGAAAAACCAGAACTTTGACTAGATGGACCTTTGTTGGCAAAGTAATGTTTCTGCTTTTCAATATGCTATCTAGGTTGGTCATAACTTTTCTTCCAAGGAGTAAGTGTCTTTTAATTTCATGGCTACAGTCACCATCTGCAGTGATTTTGCAGCCCCCAAAAATAAAGTCTGTCACTGTTTCTATTGTTTCCCCATCTACTTGCCATGAAATGATGAGACTAGATGCCATGATCTTAGTTTTCTAAATGTTGAGTTTTAAGCCAACTTTTTCACTCTCCTCTTTCACATTCATCAAGAAGCTTTTTAGTTCTTCTTCACTTTCTGCCATAAGGGTGGTGTCATCTACATAGCTGTGGTTATTGATATTTCTCCTGTCAATCTTGATTCTGGCTTGTGCTTCATCCAGCCCAGCATTTTGCATGATGTACTCTGCATAGAAGTTAAATAGGCAGAGTGATAATATACAGCCTTGACATATTCTGTTTCCTATTTGGAACCAGTCTGTTGTTCCATGTCCAGTTCTAACTGTTGCTTCCTGACCTACATACAGATTTCTCAGGAAGCACGTCAGGTGGTCTGGTATTCCCATCTCTTTCAGAATTTTCCACAGTTTACTGTGATCCACATAGTCAAAGGCTTTAGTGTGGTCAACGAAGCCGAAGTAGATGTTTTTCTGGAACTCTCTTGCTTTTTCAATGATCCAATGGATGTTGGCAATTTGATCTCTGGTTCCTCTGTCTTTTCTAAAACCAGCTTGAACATCTGGAAGTTCACGCTTCACATATTGTTGAAGCCTGGTGTGGAGAATTTTGAGCATTACTTTGCTTCCGTGTGAGATGAGTGCAATTGTGTGGTAGTTTGAACATTCTTTGGCATTGCTTTTCTTTGGGATTGGAATGAAAATTGACCTTTTCCAGTCCTGTGGCCATTGCTGAGCTTTCCTTGAAGGTAACTGGGGAGGACTTGAGAAAAAGTATGGAAGTACTCTGGAAGATTTGTGTAAGGAAGGTGAATGCTGTTGGAGGTCAACATGGGATGAAGCATGAGTTTTAAAGTAGAATTAAGAGACCAAAAAAAATTTTTTTGAGTTATTGCTGTTGTTGTTTAGGTGCTAAGTTGTGTCTGACTCTTTGCAACCCCATGAACTGCAGCACGTTGGGCTTTCCTTTCCTTCTTTGTCTCTTTGGGTAGGGAAATTTATAATAAAAATTTCTTCTATATTAAAAAACCTTTTTTTACTTTGAAATGACTTCAGACTTACATAAAAGTTGGGGGGGGGAAACAGTTCAAAAAGTCCCCATTTACCTTCACCCAGTTCGCCTTTAGAGATCATACATTGTCTCCTCAGACTTCCATTTGGCATCCATCTGTGGACCTTCCCTACAACAGTTATGCTTGCCTAATGATGACTTTCCCTTTTTTCATTCTTTCTGTATTTATTAACTGGGATGCTTCTATAAGTAGTTTTTCCATTTCCTCTGCTTTCTTTCTCACTGTCGAAGAAAAAAGCTACAATGGAAGAGAACCATTACTCCTAAAATCTGCTCTCTGCTTTTGGTGAGGCCTCATGGTATATTTAAGTTTAGACTTTTGGAGATCCTCTATTATTGAAATTGGCACTCAATCATGGTCAGATTGAATGCTCTCAGGTGACAGGACAGGTCTCATAACTTGCTTTGTGGGTGACAAGCATGCTATGAACTCACAGAGACTTAATCAGCATTTACAGATGATATCTGACAAGTACATACTGAGTTTGAAATACAGATTAAATAGCAAAGAAATACTTAGAATTAATACATAACATTTAAGTGACCTTTCTCAAGTATAATCATTTGGAGAGGCAAATAATTCCCCTCTTGCTACAATACTAATAATGGACTTACTTGTGAAAATATGCTTTTGCTCTTCTACTCAAATTTCATGTCTATACCCTATTTATGTTCGTTGAATTATGAAATCAGTGAATGGGTCAAATATTTGATCTATATATAAAATGATAGCTAGTGTTCTGCATTTAAAATTTCAATACGTTTTTACTTACATCATTGCCAAAGAAGTAGAAAGCTATTGCTGTCTTCATTTTACAGATGAGAATCAGGTAAAGTAATTAATTGATTTGCCTGAATTTAGGCTCCTTGTTCCTTCCACTGGGCCATTATGTGAACTTATCATCACATTTATTCTCTAGCTCATTGTGTCAATGATTTTAACAGACAGCCTACATAACCATTTAATTTGTCCTAAAGCACTGAACAATTGCACTCATCTCATATGCTATTAAAGTAATGCTCAAAATTCTCCAAGCCAAGCTTCAGCAATACATGAACCATGAACTTCCAGATGTTCAAGCTGGTTTCAGAAAAGGCAGAGGAACCAAAGATCAAATTGCCAACATCTGTTGGATCATTGAAAAAGCAAGAGAGTTCCAGAAAAACATCTATTTCTGCTTTATTGACTATGCCAAAGCCTTTGACTGTGTGGATCACAGTAAACTGTGGAAAATTCTGAAAGAGATGGGAATACCAGACCACGTGACCTGCCTCTTGAGAAACCTGGATGCAGGTCAGGAAGCAGCAGTTAGAACTGGACATGGAACAACAGACTGGTTCCAAATAGGAAAAGGAGTACGTCAAGGCTGTATATTGTCACCCTGCTTATTTAACTTCTATGCAGAGTACATCATGAGAAATGCTGGGCTGGAAGAAGCATAAGCTGGAATCAAGATTGCCAGGAGAAATATCAGTAACTTCAGATATGCAGATGATACCACCCTTATGGCAGAAAGTGAAGAGGAACTAAAAAGCCTCTTGATAAAAGTGAAAGAGGGGAGTGAAAAAGTTGGCTTAAAGCTCAACATTCAGAAAACGAAGATCAAGGCATCTGGTCACATCACTTCATGGCAAATAGATGGGGGAACAGTGGAAACAGTGTCAAACTTTATTTTGGGGGGCTCCAAAATCACTGCAGATGGTGACTGCAGCCATGAAATTAAAAGACGCTTACTCTTTGGAAGGAAAGTTATGACCAACCTAGATAGCATATTGAAAAGCAGAAACGTTACTTTGCCAACAAAGGTCCATCTAGTCAAGGCTATGGTTTTTCCTGTGGTCATGTATGGATGTAAGAGTTGGACTGTAAAGAAAGCTGAGCGCCGAAGAATTGATGCTTTTGAACTGTGGTGTTGGAGAAGACTATTGAGAGTCCCTTGGACTGCAAGGAGATCCAACCAGTCCATTTTAAAGGAGATCAGTCCTGAGTGTTCATTGGAAGGACTGATGCTAAAGTTGAAACTCCAATACTTTGGACACCTGATGTGAAGAGTTGACTCATTGGAAAAGACCCTGATGCTAGGAGGGATTGGGGGCAGGAGGAGAAGGGGACGACAGAAGATGAGATGGCTGGATGGCATCACCGACTCAATGGACATGAGTTTGGGTGAACTCCGGGAATTGGTGCTGGACAAGGAGGCCTGGCGTGCTTGATTCATGGGGTCGCAAAGAGTCGGACACAGCTGAGCTACTGAACTGAACTGAAAGCATTTGCACTTATAGTAGGACCATGCTTTTCCACTGACCCAAGTAATGAAGAAGATCAAGCTGGTTTTGTCCAACACTACCAAGTGCTACGAATCCAGGTCCTCAAGCTCTTCTGGGGTCCGCAAATGTCCTGTGTCATTGGGGCTTGAGGTGATGTTTACAGAGTCACAGGCGTCTTATACTTGGGGTGTTCTGTGGATTATGTGCTGGCTTCTTCTGTTGAGGAACTCTCTCACTAGGAACTAATAAAAGAATCGTTAGCTTAAGCCTAACGTGTGGGGTCTGAAGTGCCCATGGGAGTGGACAATAGGCCATTGATCAACATTGATGCCGCTATGTCCTCACTCCCAGTCACCCCAGACTCCTCTGTTTCCTTTTTTCCTCTCTGATTTTCAGTCTGGCGGAAGTGGAGTAGGGGACATTTGTTTCTTACTCTTGGGATTTTATGATTCACCTACCATAAGCCCTTTGCGTTTCCTCAGGGTATAAGCTTTGAGATTCAAAGTCAGGAAAAGACTCCTTTTCTTCTTGTACCTTTTTACTGTTGTGTTTTTTTAGCTTCAAAATGAGAACAGAATGATCTGGCTGCCCAAACAGAGGAAAGGTCTGAAAGTTATAGGAGAACACAAGAGGAAATCTGTTACTATTTCATGAGAATTCACTCTCCAAATACTACTATCTTACTGACTTTCTGCAAGACAAGCCAGGAGAGATGACACCACCCAAAGTAAAATGAATAGATATCATCTGTTGTGTGACCATATGGAAAGAAATTTTATAACTCTGAAGGAAAAAGATTTGGGAATGAAATAATGGTACCTACACAGGAAACTAAACAGACAAAATATAAGGTAATTAGTACTATAGGCACACAAAGTATGTAGCTCAACTATAAACAGTATTTACATAATAAAACTGTTATAAACACTGAATACTAATTAAGCCAAAGTTGTGATATACATAAAGTCATAGGTTGGGGAGTAATTTGGTGGAAGGTGAGTCAAGTAGGAAAAAAAAAAAGTCGCTCAGTCATGTCCAACTCTTTGGGACCCCATAGACTGTAGCCTACCAGGCTCCTCCATCCATGGGATTCTCCAGGTAAGAATACCAGAGTGGGTTGCCATTTCCTTCTCCAGGGGATCTTCCCGACCCAGGGATCGAACTGAGGTCTCTCGCATTGTGGGCAGATGCTTTACCCTCTGAACCACCAGGGAAGCCCAAGACAAGTAGAAAAGACAGACTCTAAACCTTCTGTGGATAAAAGTCAGTAGATAATGTCCAAAATAAAGTCATTGACAAGTATCAATATATGCGTGTTATTTCATAATACATAGGTGTAATAAATGTCCAGTGTGACTGCTGACACAGCAGAATAAATTTCCCCCAGGAATAAGAAGAGGCAAAACCAGGGACTTTGGTTTTTCATAATAAGCTTTGTAATTTTTTAAACTACAGGCATTTGATCTTCACTGAAAATTAATTTTGAAAGTATTTCAAATATAAACTGAAGAACTGATAGAATCTGAGCTAGCCATAGTTTTGCAGTCTTTTAATCTTTTGTTTTTTAAAACAAAAGTAATATATGTACTTGAAATGAAATTAAAAATTAGAGAAAAGTATACCTTGGAAAGTGCAAGCCTCCTGGAATTCCACACCACTCAGAGAACGCCAGTGCAGCCAGTTTAATGGGTAATTCCTGCAAAGAAATTGTTTACCCGAAAAAACAATCATACTGTGGAAACTCTGCAACTACCTTCTTTATTCTCTAAAAGATCCTCAACATCCTTTTATATCAGTGTTTATGGTTTTAATGGATATATAATATTTCATATTTGGGTACATATCACACACAAAATATGCCATTGTCTGATCTACTAGAGTGTATTAAATTATTTGTCTGTTGACTTTTCCCATTCTTCAACAGTATTTTTTTCTTTTTCAACAGTATTTAAATGACTATTCCATAACATATCTGTTGCTTGCTGTTTAGTTGCTAAGTCGTGTCTGGCTCATTTGCAAACCCACGGACTGTAGCCCAAAAGGCTCCTCTGTCCATGGGATTTTCCAGGCAAGAATACTGAAGTGGGTTGCCATTTCCTTCTCCAGGGGATCTTCCCCCATTCAGGGATTGAACCCATGTCTCCTGCAATGGCAGGCAGATTCTTTACCACTAAGCCACCCAGGAAAGCTCATACGTATATTTTTGTGTAATTCTAAAAGTACTTTGGGAGTAGAAATTTTTAAAGTGAAAACAATGGCTCAAAAGATATAAGCACTTTACATTTTAATGGACATTGCTAAATAGTCCTTCAAAAACAGTTTTGGGTAGTTGCACCAACACTGAATATGATTGCCCATTATATTTATGCTATGGGTCTTTATATTCTTTATATAGGACACTAGTAGAAAATTAAGAATTTTTATTTATGATGCTAGGGACTCAGTTGTGTCCAGAATTTGTATATTTAAAACCTAATTTTCTTATATTTGAAGAAAGGGCGTATGAAGAGGTGGTAAGAGTTAAATGAGGTTATAAGAATGGGGCCTGATCCGAAAGGGCTGGTGTCACCAGAGCTGTTTCTCTGCCATGGATACATTGAGAACGTATACATCTGACAAGCCTTGTAGAGAGTTCTCACCAGAAACCAACTCTGCTGACCTTGGTCTTGGATTGTCTAGCCTCTAGAACCATAAGGAAATAAATTTCTGGTATTTAAAACATATAGTGTGTGGTTTTTTTTGGTTATGCCAATCCAAGCAGACCAATAGATACGGCATTTCACTTAAAACTCCTATCAGTGTGGTACCACTATCTCCAATTTACAGATGAGAAAACTAAGAACTTTCCCAGGTCAGAGAGTTTTTAAGTGGTGCTACAGGAAGTAGACTGTAGTTCCTTTGACTTATAGTCATGTAATCCTTTTCACTAGAGAAGAGTAGTCTTGTTTATTACAATTTCAGCTCAACCAGTAACTTCTACTATTGGAAACCTAATGAAATCGTAAAATGATTGAGCTGGAAAGTTCTTTGGAGATTATCTAGTGCAGCAAAGGAAGTGAGGCCCTGAAAGATAGAGTAACTCACCCAAGATCACACAGCTAGCTAATGGAAAAACTGGTATTGAAATTCAATTTGACTTCAGTTTAGTGTTCTTTAATTCTGACACAGTCATATTTCAGTTACATTTTTTAATGTACAAATTATTCCTTGCTAAGGAAAAATCTATAAATATAGTTATTTTGCAGGTCACAGACTTTATCTTATAAAAGAGGTTGCCCTTTAAAATCCCAACTGGATTTATTTTGATGCCCTTTGATAAAATGCTGTAGTACGTAATGGCTAATATTTGTTTCAATTAAAAAAAAAATACACATACACAGTCAGGACTATATTCTTTTATATATGGTTGTATTACAGGACTTAGGGGGCTTACCTGGTGGCTCAGTGGTAAAGAATCTGCCTGCAATGCAGGAGACCCTGGTTTGATCCCTGGGTCAGAAAGATCCCCTGAAAAAGAGAATGGCAACCCACTCCAGTATTCTTGCCTGGAGAATTCCATGGACAGAGGAGCCTGGTGGGCTACAGCTCATGGGGTCGCAAAGAGTCAGACATGACTGCGCTACTAACACTTTCATTATTACAGGACTTAGTTCATTCAGGGACTGAGGGCTTCCACATCTCATTTCTATGCTAATTAAGACATTGATTTCTTCAGTCTTTGGATATGTGCAACAGGAGATGAGAGTTGCATCTGCTCCCTGTGTATCAGTGATGAAGCTCAATATTCAGAAAGCAATAGACTAATTTTCTGGTGACGGAAATCCCCACCAGGACAAAAAAAGAAAGAGTCTCCACTGGGAACCAGAAATGCTCAAAATTAGCAAAATAAGAGTTACTTTTTGAAAATAATTATCTTCCTTTACAAAGTGGTATTGGTGTTGCTGTTGTTGAAGTCTCTTTTTGACCCCATGGACTGTAGCCCACCAGGTTCCTCTGTCCATCGGAATTTTCAGACAAGAATACTCAAGTGGGCTCCAGGATATCTTCCTGACCCAGGGATGGAACCCAAGTCTCCTACTTTGGCAGGAGGATTCTTTACCACTAAGCCACCATGGAAGCCCTATAGATTTCTTTAAATTATTATTTTATTTTTCCAAACTTAATTTTCACATTTAGTTTCATAGATTAGCAGAGTTGAATTGAAATGGCAAAGAGAAGCCGATCACCTCAAGTCTTTCCTACCTCCCTGCAGTACACTGCATTCAGTAGCTTGGTGATTCAGTGGAATATATGGCATACAATGGTGGTATTAGCAGAACTAAAAGTAACATCAATTCACGGAATGTTTCCAAGATTCAGTAGACCTTTGGACTAGAAACAGCCTGAAGACAACTGACTCATGTTTTTTGTAGTGTCCAGGAGAAAAACTGAGCTTTTAAAAAAATCTTTTAACAATAACATAAGTATTTACTCAATCAACAATGAGTTGCACTTATATTTAGTGAAGTCAACACAATCATAATATTACTTTTAGTAACATTATCCACAGGAAGCTGATTTCATGGTTCAAACTATTTCATTGTTCAAAATGCAATGCTTTTCTCCACTCAGAAGAGCATACAACAGAAGAAAGGCAACAGGAAGCAAGAGAGTGAAGGGAAGAGAGAGTCAAAAACCCTCCCTGCACGTCACAGTCACTTGTCTGGGAGCGAGCTTTTACAAAACACAGGTACACATAGTCCCCAGAGATTCTGACTAAACTGGTGCGGATTGAGACTAGGCATGACTCTCATGCTCAGCTTAGGTTGAAAAGTGTTATCCTATGAGAATGAACAAACAAACATGAAGGTATATAAAATATCTCAACGACCTTGGGAGAATTGCAGAGAACAGGCACCTCTGTTATCTTAGGAGTGGCATTGTTCTAAGGACAGGGTATCCTATCCCCAGAGACAGATAACGATGATCTTGGAGTCTTGAAAAGGAAACAATTGGCTGTACTGCCTGCTTGTTTTCTGAGCTTGAGCAAGGTACTTAACAGTTTGTGCCTCAATTTTCTCATCTGAAGGATAGGAATTGTAATGCTATCTGCCTTATCAGGTTATCATTAGGATAAAATGAGATCACATAAATGGTTTTGCTCAGTGTCTAATACATAGTAAGTTCTCAGTGCATGTTATCTATCCCATTGGGGAAAAGTAAGGAGATCATTTCTTTGCCTTTTAAGTACTTATGAGCCAAAATATTTACCAAAATTAAAGGCTCAACCAAACCGTGGTACATATATTATAGAATAAGAAAAGCAAGTAGAAGTGGTCATCTAATGATGAAGCCCTAATCACAAGTGCACTCTGATTACAGCAGAATCCCTCATGCAAGCCATGACAAAGAGTGTGGATGGTGCAATAATGACCTTTCTAACAGAAAGAGTAGCTAGAGCAAGTGTGTGCATGTGTGTGATGTTACTGCTGTTGTTTAAGCAGAGACAACTTAAGCAGATCCATAGACTGAAAGGAAAGAGCCAAAATGGTAGTGGGGAAACCGAAGATGAGAGGTATTTGATGGACCAAGAACCTTGAAGTTGCAGGAACTCATGTGGCAGGATCAGCCTCTGATGGAGCAGAGCACAGTCCTCCACTTCAAGGAAAGAGCATTAGAGTCAGAAAAGCAGATAAATGCATAGGCAGGGCAGGTGAGTGAGCTGAGCGAGTTCTCCCTTGGTGGCCCTTATTTTCTCTGTGAAATACGAGCTGAGGTAGTCTGCAGAGGTTGGAATGGGAGGAAAGGCAGGGAGCAGGGGAGCTTTAAATAGCTGCTGGGGAGGTCCCCAGAGCCCCAAAGTAGCCCTTACTGCAATAATTCATTTAGATGTTATTCCTGATTTGTCTTCTTGGAAGATTCTTGAAAATTTGCAGCCATTCAGAGATAATTAGTTTTCCAAATAGATCCCACTCTGGGAGAACCAATATTGCATTCTTTTAATGCAGGCTTTTATAAATAGCAATAAAACATTCTGCCATCTAACCATAAAGAAGAGATGACATAAAGTCCTCTGTTCATTGAAATGGGAGATGTTATCTTCTAAAATATCTAATGTTATCTGCAAAATATTGTTGCTTTCATACATTGTGAGTTCCTTCTAAATAACTGTCATCTGGTGGGGGAAGCAGAGGTTAAAAGCTGCAGTTTTTAAAACCAAGATTTTATTTCTATTTCTAAACCATTAAACTTGTTTTTCTTTCAAAGTGGAACAAGATTTTTTAAAAGGAAAACAAACTACACAAGAAATACAAAATAGAAAAGTCAAAAATGTAAAAAAAAAGCCACCCACTTTTGCCATTTTTCTGACTTAACTCTTAGTCAAAAAAAAAAAAAAGACATGTATTTCATGTAGTTTGAGCTAATGAATAAAAGGTCAAAGAGCTGAGAAAAAATAATAAAAAGAAGCATAAAAACAATTGAGAGAGATGAAGAAAGCATTGGCGCAAACTACTTTGCAGATAGAATTTATGCTGAAGGCCACAGGCAAGCCAGAACTGGAAAATATAGTTGAAAGCCTAAAAGGTCCAGTGATAAGAAAACATAGCAAAGGCCATGAAACAGCCCTTCAGGGGTCTAATCTCAAGTGCCTGAGATTAGAGCTTTAACAAATAGAGCACTAGTTCCAAGACAGCCAAAACAAAATGAAAGTGGTTGCTTCCAAAAGGAATCAGAGACTCACCCAATCTGGGGGAAAAAAAAGAAAATTATAATAAATTATAATAAGAATGAATAATAATTGCTTTTTATGTATCTGTACTGAGTATCTCTCTAATATCTGTTGCTACATTTTCCATTCATGTCATTATGGAATTCAATTCATTTCAATAAAAATATCTACATTACTTGAACCCAGGCTGTGAAAATATATAGGGGTATACATAGATACATGTATGTGTCCTCAGTCCCTCAGTTTTTTCAATTCTCTGTGGCCTCGTGGACTGTAGCCTGCCAGGCTCCTCCGTCCATGGGATTCTCCAGGCAAGAAACTGGAGTGGGCTGCCATTTCCTCCTCCAGGGGATCTTTCTGACCCAGGGATCGAACCTGTGTCTGTTGTATCTCCTGCACTGACAGGCAGATTGTTGAGCACCAGCTCCACCTGGGAAGCCCCTATACACATGTATGCGTGCGTGCTAAGTCGCCTTGGTCATGTCTGATTCTTTGCGTATGAGAGGTACCAATTCCTTATTTTTGTTGTTGTTGTTTCATTTAAAGGATGAAGTGAAGTGAAGTGAAGTGAAGTCACTCAGTCGTGTCCGACTCTTTGTGACCCCATGGACTGTAGCCTACCAGGCTCCTCCGTCCATGGGATTCTCCAGGCAAGAAACTGGAGTGGGTTGCCATTTCCTTCTCCAGGGGACCTTCCCAACCCAGGGATCGAACCCAGGTCTCCTACATTCCAGGCAGACGCTTTAACCTCTGAGCCACCAGGGAAGCACCAAGGAGGCAGAAAGAGTGCCCCCTGCTAGCCTTTAGCCAGATGTTGCTAGTAGTCTGCTAATTAAAAAAAGGAAATGTCTCAAGACTCAGATATCTACATAATAATCCATTAGTAGATTGTATTATTGTTCAAACTGATGGGCTGCCACTCCCTGCAGCTGGCTCATACTTTCTCACCACACTGATTTCAGGTTCTACCATATGGCCTGCTCTGTCCAGTGAGACGAGAGCAGAACGGATATGTATCTGTGCAGAAAGGAGTTAATACAGCAGGCCTGAGGCCATTAGGCTTAGGAAGGCCCACTTGCAAAGCTGGCACTTGGTTGGTGTTAGAGAGCTTGGTTTCAGAAAGTTCCCATCATTCTCTGGTAAAAAGAGCTCACTGTACCTAAACTACTGGCACCGTGTGGCTTCTGGAGTCCAAAACTGAGGTATGTGCTAGGCACAGTGTGCCTGTGTGACTATCCTCCAATCAAATCCCTGGGTGGTGAGTCTCTAATGAGCTTCCCTGACAAGCAACACTTTAGACATGTTTGTACAATTTGATGCTGGAAGAACTAAACCCAGCTGTGTGACTCCACTGGGAGAGAATTCTTGGATACGTGTGCCTAATACTCTCCACAATTTGCATCATGCACGTTTTCCTTTGCAGATTTTGCTTCATATTCTTTCATGGTAGTAAATCACCACATGAGTACATGCTGTGGGTTTAGTGAGCCCTTCTAGTGAACCACTACATCTAGGGGTGATGTCGGGGAGCCCAGACACAGTGTCACTTCCCCGAAGTCCTTCATGGCTTTTTCTCCTCTCCCGTGACAAGTGTCACTGCTCCAGCTAGAGGTGGTTCTGCCTTCTGGGTCTCAGACTGCAGATGACAGGACAGAGCCAGAGCCAGCCTAAAACTGACGGACATGAGGCTTTAAGACTTTGGAGTTTCCATTTACACAACAAAACCTAACCTTTTCTAACTGATCTATAATTCCAGCAATACATTTGCATAGTCCTTTTTTGCTCCCAAACCTTGTCTTACATAAGTTACTTTGACCATCCCAAAACCATAGTAGTGACATTTCTGTGCTAGAGACCAACTGGGTCCTTACCTTTTTCCCCAATAACATATGATATTAGGCAAACAAATATCTACTCAATTTGAAGCAGAGTTGCACGGAGTTGCCTGTGTAAGCAGATGAATAGCAAAATAGTCACTGCAGTCTGGAACACTCATAGTTACAACTGTCTATCTGAGGGTCCTATTGTTGTTTATTATTTTTTGTTTTGGCCTTTTGTTTTTTTTCTTCTGTCCACAGCACCTTAATAGGCAGAGGTGTGTTTCCAGGCCTCTGGTTGTCCATCAGTTTAATCTGTTCCGGTTGTTAAGTTTCTTTGAGATGATCTTGTAAAGCTACTAAATTAAATATGATTTATGTCACATAGTTTATATTTTAAATCATACTGAATCAAACATAAATCTCAAATTTGCCAGAACTCTATTAATTATCTATTGAAAGTGAAAGTCACTCAGTCATGTCTGACTCTTTTCAACCACATGGACTATAGCCCGCCAGGCTCCTCTGTCCATGGAATTTTCCAGGCAAGAATACTGGAGTAGGCTTCCATTTCCTTCTCCAGTGGATCTTCCCGACCCAGGGATCCAACCCGGTTCTCCTGCATTGCAGGCAGACTCTTCACCATCTGAGCCACTATATATTGCTGTAATAACAAATTACTCCAAAATACACTGGCTTAGAATAAGAATGCGCATTCATTATCTCATACAACTTCAATTCACCAGGAATTCAGGAAAATCTTAACTGAGTAGTTCTGGCTCAGAAAACTAATCAGTTTGCAGTCAAGATTTTGACCAAGGCTTCCGTCCTCTTCAGGCTTGACCAGGACTGGAAGATCTGTTCCTTATGGTGGCTTGTTTGCAAGGTTGATAAGTTAATGCTGGCTTGTTTGCAAGGTTGATAAGTTAATGCTG
>NW_024070200.1:21329327-21473094 GCF_014754425.2 Oryx dammah
TGATAAGTTAATGCTGGCTTGTTTGCAAGGTTGATAAGTTAATGCTGTCGGTTGCCAAGTTCCTCACCACATGTGTTCCCCATAGGGCTGCTGGAGCATCCCCAAGATGTGACAGCTGGCTCCCTCTAGTGAGTAATCCAGAAGAAAATAGAAATCCACAACGCTTTTTATCACTTTACCCTGGAAGCCATAAATCATCACTTCTACCACGTTTTATTCATTAGAAGTCCGTCACTAAGTCTAGCTCACATTCAAAAGGAGAGAGATTAGACTCCACCTTCAGAAAAAAAGAGTGTCAAAGAATCTGTGAACATATGTTTAAAACCATCACATCCATGTAGGTCATTATTGCTGCTCATCAGTACGTTCAGTTCTTCCTGACTCTGGGCACACTGAAAACAGTGAATTAATTTCCTGCTCCCTCATGTTGGGTGGGGCCATGTGACTAGATCTGGCCAATGGGTAGTAAGTAGACTATTCAGTAAATACTTTTGGAAAATTGGCTATTTATTTGGAAAAAGATAAGTCATTCTTCATGTCACTGCCAAAAATAAAAGGCAGATGAGTTGAAGTAAAGAAGAAAATCAGTAATGTGAAAACTTTCAAAGAAAATTTATAATATTTGATGATATTGGAGAAGAATTTCTTCTTCCATATGCTTGTGTTTCAAGACACAAATATATAAAGATAAAATTTATCTTCAACAAAAGACTTAACCAACAAAGTGAAAGGTAAGAAACAAGTTGGAAGAGGACATATGTAACCCATGTAATCAGCAAAGAATCCAGAATATATACAGAAGTCATAGAAAAACCATGCAGAAAAAATAATGGATCAGTAAACAAATAAATACAATAAGACATGTCACAGAAGAGGAGATGAATGATGTTCAATGTCACTAGTTAACTAGGAAAATGCAAAATGAACTACAATGAGATACCATTTGGCACATGTCATGTTGCAAAAATTAAATCTGAGAGCAGAAACTCTTAACCAGGTAGTGCAATTGCTGGTGCAAATGTTAATTAGTATAAGCATGATGAAGAGCAATAGAACAAAAGCCAATAAAATTTAAAATATAGTATACAACCCAGAAGTTCCACATCTATTTCCACCTTCTTGACCTTGGAGAAGCACAGGGAATATAGGCACAAGGAGACATTGTGAAGATACTCCCTGAAGCACTATTTAGAATAATAAGAACCTGGAAATAGCTTGGCAATTTCTCAAATGTAAAATGGAATATTATGCAGCAGTTAAAATAAATGAACCAGATCTCCATTTACCAGCATGGCAAATGTACCATGTTGGTAAAAATCTCAAAAATCAATAATGAGTGAAAAAGCAATTTGCAAAATGGCATGCATAATATGATCTAATTTATGTAAATTTCAAAACATGTAAAACAATGCCACATAGTGTTATTGAATAAAGAAATCAGAAGAAAAGTTTAAAAACCCTGTATGCATTTCAAGGTTGAGTTTACTTGGGGAAAAAAAATAGGCAAAGGGACTGGGGAGTAGAAGAGGGGTAGTTTGCTGTATCAGGCATTTTTTTTTTTCTATTTTCTAGAAAGAGATGTGAAGCAGATATAGAAAAATATTACCATTAGCTTAATACTTGTTACTGAATGCATATTATTGCTATTTTCCATAACTTCCAGTGTGTTTGAAGAAATTTCAAATTTGAACACTAAAATTTTGTTTTAAGAAAACCACTGGACTAGATTATCTCAGTGTCTTATTATATTAAAATTTGTGATTCTAATGGGTACAGGGATAATCCATAAATCATGATGAGTGACATAAGATTCTGGGCTTTAAAAATCAACCTGCATTAGCAACTCCTGTAAGATGAATTCTGTATATGACATACCAAAGCTACAGTCCCTGGAGCAAGACTCACTGATGCCTCTGGCCCAGGAAAGTCCACATGCTACCCAAAGTTCTATCACTTTACAACAGGTTACTGCAATTATTTCATTTCTGGAAAATATCCTTCAAATCATTTATCTGTATATCCTCAAAAGAAGTAAAATGGTTTGCACTCTACTGAGTGTTTCCAACTGATAGAAAAAAAAATTTTCTGTTTCAAAAGAAATAGGTCCAAGGTATTCAATTTCCTCTTTCCCAAAAAACCAATCCAATCACATTTGAATTTATTAGGAATGAAAAACACACATGAATCTCCATCATGTCCTAATTTCCAAAGAAGGTTTTGAGAAGAGTGGAAAACATATGAATTATACTTTGATTATAACTGTCACTTCCTGGACACAGCTGGATTACAAAAAATTGTGAAATTGCTTAAATTTAAAAAAAAAATCCAAACATTCTAGTTTTGCTGACAAGAGAAATGTCTAACTTTTTCCCACAGGAAAGAATCTTATTATGTTTCTAACCACATTTGGGGCTGGATGGGTCTGAATAGTGTAGATAAGACTCCAATGTTCCAGATGCTTATCCTGAATAAATCTCCAAACTTTGAAGAGACTTCCTGAAAGTTAATCTTTTTCAGCTTTGAGCTTGAGATGGCCAATAATGAACAATAAAATAGAAAGCCGATCCATTTTCCAGTCTTTTCCATCATTATAGTACAATATCAAGAGCAACATTAGTTTAATCCAGTGTTCCGGCACTGGGTCCAACTGCATATGTATGAATGAGTATGTGTATGTGAAGCGTTGTTTAAAAATATCTTCTCCATCCAAGGACTAAGAATTAGTCCCTCTCAATAGCAGAGGTTTGCAAGTCTCCACACTATGGACTGTATTTTGGATTTGGGCTAAAAAAATAATCAGGACAAAAACTACTGAATTATGCTAGTCGTAAATTGTCCATTCTAATTTGTCAAGATAATTTCTTTAAACCACTTTCCTCTGTTTGTCTATCTTTCATTCATTCAATAACACATCAGTTTCTGAGTACCTATCCTGAGCATATTCTATACTAGGCATATATATACAGTCAAGCCTATGAAATTATAAAGCAATATGTCATTTTCTGTTTTCCATATCAGTTAAGCTGTAAGAAAATTAAGTCACAAAATTCTTAGTGAAAGGTATGAGTTCAGTCTTATTTTCTGATCCCTGGTAATACTGGTGGTGATGATTCTCTATCACTGCAGTCAATGTACAGCCAGTAACTCAGCAAAATTAGACAGAATGTGACTACAAGAGGAAATCAAAATGATTTGTGAGGCAAGAATTTATCATGTTTTCCAGGAAAAACCACACAGTACCCTGAAATGAAAACCATTAGAAGAAAAATGCATTTCATTAGCCTGGTTTTCTAAGGATGATTGGGTTATAAAACTAGTTTGCCTTGTTTTAATCCTGTCCTCCACCCGCCGTCATATATCCTCACATTGTTATGAGTGTTTCATGATTGTCTTGGAATCTTTATGAGAAGGGAGAAAAAGAAAACACAAAACTTTTTTTAGAGTATTGTTAGACAGAATGGATTATTATATCAGACCCTTCACTTATTTTCTTTCCCTAGGAAATTTCAACAGAAACCCCCACCTCTACTTACCTCACAAACAGACCTTCTGTAGTTACACAATGACTATATGAGTCCATGTTCAGGACCATATGATGGTGTTAATTCGCAGACTGTCACTACATTCATGACACAAAGAGTGGAAGACTGAACATTTATGTGTCTGTGTGGGTGTGCATGTGTGTGTCAGCACGTGTGTTTCCATGCCATGCATGTAGAGAGAGACAGAAAAAAAAGAGAAAGAGTGGAAAATAGGAAAACAAAAAGTAAGAGGGGAAACTATTTGAAAGAAAATAAAATAGCAGAAATCCTTCGTGAATTACTATAGGCCAATTAAAATTTATGATAGAAATTTCACCATGAGGTAAAAAGAGAAAGAGCTGGAAATGACTCTTTTTTTTAAACAAATTAACTGGACAGAAAAAGAACTGGTCATTCTTGTTAACATGACAATAGTTTTGCAACTATCAATAAAGTTAAAATTCTATAAATAAAGTGGTCTGAGAGATTAACTGTATGGTTTGGAACGACAACTCTGCCAACACTGTGGAGGGGTTCAGTGTGTTCTCCTCCCATGGCCCAAGGTAGTTAGTCCTCTGTATCCTCAGTTCTTCATCCAAGGGTTCAACTATGGGATCGAAAATATTTAAAAAATTTTTTCAGAAAGTTCCCCAAAGCAAAACTTGAACATGTTACAAGCCCAGCAACTATTTATATAGCATTTACAGTGTAGCAGGTGTCACAAATAATCTAGAAATGATTTAAAGTATATGGGAAGATGTGTGTAGGTTATGTGCAAATACTAAGTCACTTTACATAATGGACTTGAGCCTCCGAAGATTTTGGTATCCATAGGGATGTCCTGGAACCAGTCCCTGGCAGATACCAAGGGGTGACTATATTTTAAGGTTATATTCACAGATGTCTGAAGTCTATACATGCTCTGATTTCTGATTCTAAAATACCAGAACAATGAAATTAAAAAATCCAGAATCTGCAAGTTAAAAGAGAATACACTCCCTGGTGAGAAAACTATAGAATAACCAATACTGAATTTGGTAAAACTATTAGCTTTCATTGGAAAAGACGCTGATGATGGGAAAGATTGAGGTCAGGAGGAGAAGGGAGTGACACAGGATGAGATAATTGGATGGCATCACCAACTCAATGGACATGAGTTTGAGTAAACTCTGAGAAACACTGAAGGACAAGGAAGCCTGGTGTGCTGCAGTCCATGGGGTTGCAAAGAGTCAGACACAACTGAGGGAATGAATAACAATTAGCCTTCGAGACTGAGAATGCACTACCATCCAGGCCCAAAAACAAGCTACTAAAGATTGAATACAAACAGCCTGCCCTTGTATTATCAATAAAGAATTTTTACATTTTAGATGATAAGGAAACTATTATATATGTGTATATTTATGTATGTGTGAGAAATATCTAAAGGATATGTAATGTATTCTTTTAGTGATATTGTACTAGTGATCTTTGGGAGTTGAAATGTGATCCTGTGGGTTGTTTTTTTTAAATTTATTGCAATGTGTATGCATTGCTTTGTAGTATTAAAATGTTATGAAAAATAAAAATAAAATAGCAAAGTCATAAAAAAGAGATAAGAAGAAGGTAGTGGAGCACACTCAAAGGAAACAAGACACAAGAAAATTATATGAATAAAATAGTTTGATTTTAAATCAACAGACATTTATGTATTTTGAGGAGAAAACAGAATTACAAAACCCAAAAAGAAAACTCAGGAAATAATTGAACAAGCCATGTAAAACTGAGGGACGGTAAGCTTTGTAATGTTAAATAAATTACAGATACAGAATGTAATGATACCAGTGTTATGAAGTCAAATTAAAAGTTATAATCTAACTAACAAAGCTTAGGAAGTAAGCTCCAGAAAACAGGAGGAAAAAGCCCTGAGATTTCTTCATCTTTCATGGGGTAGAGTCAGTAGCTTCTAACTGTGGATTATGAAGTAACAGTAACTTAAGGATGTTTAAATGTATAAATACAATTCAAGGAAAAGAAAAATAATAAAAATATAGATAAACAAAGAAAGGTTGATAATACCCCCAATTACTTTAAAAAATTATAATCAGAATTTTTGTAATATAATTAAAGCAATACTCAGTGAAAATTTATACCATGTTATTCAAGACTAAATACTAAAAATAAGTTAATAAAGGTAAATCAATACAGAAAAAAAATCGAAAGTAAAAGTAATATTTTTCTATAATATAAATAAAACAAGAGAAATCATGAGCAAAACAAGAAGCGTTCTTGGAGCAGTGGAGAAAACAGCATGAAAACAGGTAACTGCCAGCAAATCTAAAAAAAAAAAGGAAGAAATTACAAAACTGCAAAGTTAGAAATAATAAATGGAAAATGATTAGCAAAAATATTTTGTAAAATTCTTCCTACAAATTTGACATATCTGGATAAACTAAATATTATTTCTAAACAATTTTAGAAAAATATTACTAAAATTAACTCAAGAAAGCTAAAATTGACTAGTTTTCAAATCTGATTATATTCTGATGAGTCTAATAAGAACTTGCCTTCTAGGGAGAAGAGTCCAGAATGTTTTAAAAAATAAAAAAAGTTGAATATATCTGTGATGGGAGAGATCATTTCAATATTATTTACAGTGTTTCACAAATAACTAGTAAAAGAACATCTCAAAATACTCTTTCCCAAGGCAGCATAATGTCAACACTCAATCTCAACAAAAGAGCCCACAAAAAGGACAACAGATCAATCTCATTTATAATGAAAACAATGAAAAATATTCCAAGTAAAACTTAGCAAATACATTTCAGTAGCACATTTAAAGATCAACACACCATAAACAAGTAAGCAGGTTTTATTCAGAAACATAAGCATGATCTATGGAAATCCATCATAGGAAACCATTTAATAATTCATCATTATGGGTAAATTTAAAACAAGTTATCATTTCTGTAGATAATAAAAATACTATTTAGTAAAATTCAAAAATTTCTGGCTACGTTTGGAAGGGAGCCTTTAAATGGCAACCCACTCCAGTATTCTCGCCTGGAGAATCCCATGGACGGAGGAGCTTGGTGGGCTACAGTCCACGGGTAGCAAAGAGTCGGACATGACTGAACGACCACTTTCACTTTTCACTTTCATACAATAGATAACAGATTTACTAAGCAAAACATCTTTTAATGGTTAAACATCAACAGCTTACCCATCAGGTTAAAAACAAGATAAAAAATTTTTTAGTATTATTCAAGATTGTTCTGAAAGTACCAATCAATTCAATTGCTTTTAGAGGAAAGGAGTAGCAAAACTATCTATAGATGACATAACTGTTATCTGAACAATCCTAGAGAATCAAAAGAAAGAAAACATGAATGAATCAAAGAGAGAGGGGGTGGGAAAAAAGAAAGAGAATGAGAGAAAGAAAGAGTGAAAGATATAGGAAGAGGGGGGAAAGGAAGGCAGCAGGAAAAGAGAAAGGGAGAAAGGGAGGCAGGGAGCAAAGAAACTACAAAATATTTCAGTTAGTTGTTACAAAATTGGTATCCTAAAAATCCAGCTGCTTTCCTGTATAAAAACTATAACCATTTTAAAAATAGCAGTGTAAGACAAGATCCTATTTGCCAACACCAATACTCATGTAGACCCAAATATTCATGTACAGCTTGGTAATAAAATAAGAAATAGATAGGGAACCTCACAATTTTCTTAAGAGTCATAAAAATATGAACTACTGGAAATATATATGGATTCTTGGTTTTAGATATTCAATAATGAGCTGACTCATTGGAAAAGACGCTGATGCTGGAAAAGGTTGAGGGCAGGAGGAGAAAGGGATGACAGAGGATGAGAAGGTTGGATGGTATCACTGACTCAATGGACATGAGTTGAGCAAGCTCCAGGAGATGGTAAAGGACAGGGAAGCCCACAGGTGTGCTGCAGTCCATGGGGTTGCAAAAAGTCAGACACAACTTAGCAATTGAACAATAAATAAATATTACAGTTTTCTATAAATTAATCTAAACACATGGTGTGATAACATTTTTTTGGTAAAGAGACAAACTATTTTTCAACTTTAATTGCTGAAAGACATTATGCTAAGTGAAGTAAGCTGGACACAAAAGAACAATATCATATGATCTCACTTATATGTGAAATCTAAAAAAGTTGATTCATAGAAGCACAGTAGACCAGTGATTGCCAGAAGCAGGGAGGTGGGGGGAAAGGAAGATATTGATCAAAGGGTTCAGAGTTATAAGTTGTGTAGGATGAATAAATTCTAAAGCTTTAATGTGCAGCATGGTAACTAGTTAATAATACTATATTATTTACTGAAAATATGCTAAAAGAGTAGATATCAGGTACTTTCACCACAAGTTGAAAAGAAAGTGTTAATCTCTTAGCACATCCAACTCTTTGCCACCCCATGGACTATAGCCCACCAGGCTTCTCTGTCTAGAATTCTCCACATACACACACACACAAAAAATTATAACTATGTAAGGAGACGGATATGGTAATTAGTTTCACTGTACTAATCATTATTGGGGCTTCCCTCATAGCTCAGTTGGTAAAGAATCTGCCTGCAATGCAGGAGACCTGGGTTTGATCCCTGGGTCAGGAAGATCCCCTGGAGGAGGAAATGGCAACCCATTCCAGTATTCTTGCCTGGAGAATCCCATGGACAGAGGAGCCTGGCAGGCTACAGTCCATGGGGTCACAAGAGTCGGACATGACTTAGCAACTAAACCAACCAACCAACCAACCATCATTATGCAATGGACGTGAATTGGGCAAACTCTGGGAGATGGTGAAGGAGAGGAAGGCCTGGCGTGCTGCAGTCCATAGGGATCACAAAAGAGTTGGACATGACTGGGAGACTGAACAACAACAACAACAGTAATCATCTTACTATGCTGCTGCTGCTGCTGCTAAGTCGCTTCAGTCATGTCCGACTCTGTGCTACCCCAGAGACGGCAGCCCACCAGGCTCCCCCGTCCCTGGGATTCTCCAGGCAAGAACACTGGAGTGAGTTGCCATTTCCTTCTCCAATGCATGAAAGTGAAAAGGGAAAGTGAAGTCGCTCAGTCGTGTCTAACTAGTAGCGACCCCATGGACTACAGCCTACCAGGCTCCTCCATCCATGGAATTTTCCAGGCAAGAGTACTGGAGTGGGTTGCCATTGCCTTCTCCGCATCTTACTATATACAATATCAATTTACAATGTGCAATGTATATGAAGACTTCATGTTGTATACTTCAAATATACACAATTTTTAGTTTGAAAATAAAATTTTAAATAAAGTTTAATTGGGAAAAAATATATATATAAGAATAGCTAGAAAATTCTGAAAAAGAACAGTTATGAGAGGGCAGAGGTGGAAAGCAGAGGGAACCATAGGTGGTAGCCAGATTATGGAGTGGTTACAAAGAGCCCCGAAATATAAACTAGTTACTACAGTTAGCTTTTTAAAGAAAGAGTAAAGCTGAAGTTTTCCTTCAATCTTCATATGAAAATAAATTTCAACTGGTTTAAACTTTGAAGGAAAAATAATGAAATTACAACCATAATAAAGAATATATCGCAGTTTTGCATAATTCTGAAGTTGAAAAACTTTTTTAATCAAGACTAGAAAATTCAGAGCCGTTACAGAAAATGCTGGTAAATTCCCCTCATGAAAACTTAAAACTTTTGTGTGGCTAAAACCAAATAATATAAACAAAGACAAAGTCAAAAAAAAAATTGAAGGAGAATATTTGCAATATATTCAAAAGTAAAAGCCTAGTCTCCTTAAAATATAAAACTGTCCTAAAAATCTATAAGGAAAATACCCAAAATCCTTTAGAGAAATGTAGATTAATAAGCATTTCACTGAAAAATAAACACATATGGCTTATAAGCAGATGGAAGGATGCCCAATCCTTTTCATAAATAAATGTAAATTAAAGCAAAATAAAGATAGCAGTTTTTTGCTTCCAGATTGGCAATAGTTTGATAGTATACAATTTTGGCAGGGCTGTGAGGAAAAAGGCATTATCACACACTGGCAGTGGGTGTACACAGTGTCATAACTTCCTTAAAAGGCAGCTTGACAGTGTCTATGAAAGCTAAAAGTTTGTATATCCTCCAACTCAGAAATTTAATCTTGAGGAATTTATCCTATATGTAGACTTTCACGTGTGTGCAACTGCAAATGTATCCCCCAAAACACTTTGGAGCATAGCTTGCCATATTAAAAAATAAAAACTATTAGGAACAACTGAAGTACCAATCCAGTTAGAGGATTTCAGTTCAGTTCAGTTCAGTTCAGTTCAGTCGCTCAGTTGTGTCCGACTCTTTGCGACCCCATGAATCGTCCCTGTCCATCACCAACTCCCGGAGTTAGAGGGTTTAGTTGGTACTAATTCTGGGACTCCACTGCCTGGGCTATTATCTGGGTGGCTCCAAAATTTCCTAGCTCTGTGACCCTGAAGAAGCTTCTTAACCTCTCTATGCCTTCATGTCCTCATCGGTAAGGTGGTGTTAAAAGAAGGATCTATTTCATAGAATTGTTGTTGAAAATAAATGGGTTAATATATATTAAGTGCTTTTGACACAATATGTATCACATGGATATAAAAGTATATATGATATTTGTAATATTTTAATGTTGTCATATTTTAATTATATTTGCAATAATATTTTAAAGTTATAAAAAATTGTAATTTTTTAAAATTGTCATATTTTAAAATTATTTTAAAACAATGTCAGTTCATTGTTTGTATGAAAAAATCTACAGGATATATTGTTACACTCAAAATATGAGAAAGAACAGAGTGCATTTATGCTTGGAGGTATGTCCAAAGAGATATGTGTTCACATAAATCTCCAAAACAATATGTGAACATCTAAATGCATCCCATGCTTCTCACAGGATGCACAAGAACTGTTGACAGTTGTTGCCCAAGGGGAAAGTGTTCACGATCTGAGGTCAGAAGCAGATAGTTTAGTGTATACTTTTGCATGGCTTGACATTTTTACCTTGAAAGTGAAAGGGAAGTTGCTCAGTCGTGTCCAACTCTTTGCGACCCCGTGGACTGTAGCCCTCCAGGCTGTTCGTCCATGGGATTCTCCAGGCAAGAATACTGGGGTGGGTTGCCATTTCCTTCTCCAGGAGATCTTCCCAACCCAGGGATCAAACCCAGGTCTCCTACATTGCAGGCAGACGCTTTAACCTCTGAGCCACCAGGGAAGCCCTTGGAACATTTTACAACTTAAAAATCTAGGTTGTTATTTTTTAAAGAAATTGAAACAGAGAGCTAATTAAAGAGTTCCTCATATTAAATTATAGTTCTCAGCCTTATTCAAGAATAACGTTACAGTACACAACCTCCTTCTTCTATCAGATGTCCTTCTGACTTATGATTACATGGGCCATCAAACTCCAGAAAACAGAGCAACTGGTGTAATGAAAACACCAAAGTGTTTTGTGACTATAGTGTTTTGTGATTAAAATGCTTATCAACAGAGATAACCCCCCCTCCAAAGTTCCAAGCTTGAAAATAGAAAGTAAGAATTCTCAGCACAAATCCTCAGCTCAATCAAACATCCTACAGTTGGTTCCTATATACAATGCACAAATGTGCACAAATGACTTGTCTTTCCATAGGCTTCCATTTTTACATAGGATTAAAAGGCTATTTACTAGCAACCTTACATGAGCTGTTAAAGTTTATTAAAACTTGAAATCATTTTAAGTTACATAAGTACAATTCTGTTAGCACTCAGTTCAACAGGGAAATGAAAATAAACAGAACAGGCAGGACACAACGTCTATATTCATTTCTATTGCTGTGTAACAAAGACTCCTCCCCAAAAAACAATAGACATTTATTATTTCACAGTTTCCATTGGTCAGGATTTTGGACACAGTTGAGCTGGATCCTCTGTTCAGGATGTCATAAGGCTACAGTTAAGGTGTCAGCTGGACGAAGTTCTCATCTGGAGCTTGGGCTCCTTTTCCGAGCTGATTCAGATTGTTGAAAAATGTGTTTCCTGGTGGATGCATGATTAAGGTCTTGCTGGCGGTCGGCTGTATACTGCTCCCAGCTCCTACAGGACTCCCTAGGTCCTTGCCTCAGGCCCTTCTCAGTACAGTGTCCCACTGTATTCAGCTTACCTCTTTAAGGCCAGCAGGAGAAGCTCTCTAGTCTGCTAAGAAGGACACTTATTTTAATCTCACATGTGAAGAAAGCTGAGTGCCAAAGAATTGATGCTTTTGAACTGTGGTGTTGGAGAAGACTCTTGAGAGTCCCTTGGACTGCAAGGAGATCCAACCAGTCCATTCTGAAAGAGATCAGCCCTGGGTTTTCTTCGGAAAGAATGATGCTAAAGCTGAAACTCCAGTACTTTGGCCACCTCATGTGAAGAGTTGACTCATTGCAAAAGACTCTGATGCTGGGAGAGATTGGGGGCAGGAGGAGAAGGGAACGACAGAGGATGAGATGGCTGGATGGCATCACTGACTTGATGGACGTGAGTTTGAGTGAACTCCAGGAGATGGTGATGGACAGGGAGGTCTGGCGTGCTGTGATTCATGGGGTCACAAAGTCAGACACGACTGAGTGACTAAACTGAACTGAACCACAGGAGTGACATTCCAGCACAGCTGTCATATATGTAACCTAATCTAACCAAGGAACTGACAACTCTCTGTCATATTCTGTTGGCCAGAAGGAACTACAGGTCCACCTGCTTTCAAGGAGAAGGATTAAAAGAAGCTGTGATTTCCCAAGGTCATCTTAGGATGTGCCTGCCTTAGCATTCCACCTGAGAGGCCAGTCAGGAAAGTTTGAGAATTCTTATATAAGGGATAAAATAATTTACTGTGATATACTTAGAGATGAGTACATCAAGGATGTATATTGTCACTCTGCTTATTTAACATATGCAGATTACATCATGTGAAGTGCCAGGCTAGATGAATCACAAGCTGGAATTAAGATGGTCAAAAGAAATATCAATAACCTCAGATTTGCAGATGATATCACTGTAATGGAAAAAAGTGAAGAGGAACTAAAGAGCCTCTCAATGAGGGTGAAAGAGGAGAGAGAAAAGGCTGGCTTAAAACTCAACATTCAAAAAACTAAGATTGTGGCATCTAGTCCTATCACTTCATGGCAAATAGATGGAGGAAAAGTGGAAACAGTGACAGATTTTATTTTCTTGGGCTCCAAAATCATTGTGGATGGTGACTGCAGCCATGAAATTAAAAGATGCTCACTCCTTGGAAGGAAAGCTATGACGAACCTAGACAGCACATTAAAAAGCAGAGACATTACTTTGCTGACAAAGGTCCATATAGTCCAAGCTATGGTTTTTCCAGTAGTCATGTACAGATGTGAGAGTTGGGCTATAAAGAAGGTTGAGCACCAAAAAACTGATGCTTTAGAACTGTGGTGCTGGAGAATACTCTAGAGAGTCCCTTGGACAGCAAAGAGATCCAACCAGTCAATCCTCAAGCCTAAATATTCATTGGAAGGACTGATGCTGAAGCTGAAGCTCCCATACTTTGGCCACCTGATGCAAAGAGCCGACTCACTGGAAAAGACCCTGATGCTAGGAAAGATTGAGGGCAGGAGGAGAAGGGGTCGACTGAGGATGAGATGGTTGGATAGCATCACCAACTTAATGGATATGAGTTTGAACAAATTCCAGGAGACAGTGAAGGACAGGGAAGCCTGGTGTCCATGGGGTCGCAAAGAGTCAGACACAACTTAGGACTGAAGAACAGCAATAACTTACAGATGAAAATGATGTCAACATCTGGCAGAGCCTCTAGGGTGACAACATTGGTTAATACACTATGTAGTAGTTAGAAAATGGTAAGTAAATATTTTAGTGGATGCAAAATACTTGAATGGCCATGTTCCATAAACTGCTTTGATTTTGCCTTCTAACCTATGCCAGCAGGTAGATTTTAAAATAAACACACACATACAAAAAGGCCGTGCTTCCAGAAAGTATCAATTTTCTACTGCAAGTCACGCCTGACCTTTGGATATAAACCTTCTGGGAAATGCTTGGTGTTTTTTAAAATGTTATTTCTTCAAACCCTGACATTCAGAAGATAGCAGCCACCTGTTCAGAAATAGGTCGGGAGATAATACCCAAAGGTATAGGTGCTTGTAGGCTAGTGAGTCTCCCTCTTCCTTCCTCATTTCCTTTGTAGTCACCTCTGGAGACATGTCCTTTTCTCCAGTCACTGAATTTATTTGAGGAAGATTAGAGCTATCAAGTTCAATCGAACCCCAGAGAACGTGATTAGTCATCTTGCCAGAGTATCACTTTTTTGCTTATAAGATGGTTTAAAAATAATGATTAAATTCACTTTCTGTAGGAAATTATTATAGGCCAGTTAATAATGTGTATTTATTTATAAGTATGACTTAAATATGTACATAGGTTACCCTTGAGAACTATAGAAATCACAGGCTGAAATAGGCCAAGTGTTTCAAACAGGGATACGAAGAAAATACACACAAATTTCAGTGAATGAGAACATTTCCACATGTGGCTTTTCTTCCTGCCCTGCTTTTGCAAAATTGAACAAAGTCTGGGAGGTAAGGGGTTTTGAAGTCACCTTAATATCTGAGATCAGAGGATCCAGTCTATATGAATGCCAACTTATCACTTACACAAAACAATGATTGCGCTTTTAGAAATGACACTGACATTCAAGTGAAATCCCAAGATAAAGCTAAGACACTCAGTTCAGTTCAGTTCAGCTGCTCAGTGTGTCCGACTCTTTGCAACCCCATGAACCTCAGCATGCCAGGCCTCCCTGTCCATCACCAGCTCCCAGAATTCACTCAAACTAACATCCATTGAGTTGGTGATGTCATCCAGCCATCTCATCCTCTGTTGTCCCCTTTTCCTCCTGCCCCCAATACCTCCCAGCATCAGAGTCTTTTCCAATGAGTCAACTCTTCACATGAGATGGCCAAAATACTGGAGTTTCAGCTTTACCATCATTCCTTCCAAAGAAATCCCAGGGCTGATCTCCTTCAGAATGGACTGGTTGGATCTCCTTGCAGTCCAAGGAACTCTCAAGAGTCTTCTCCAACACCAGTTCAAAAGCATCAATTCTTCAGCACTCAGCCTTCTTCACAGTCCAACTCTCACGTCCATACATGACCACAGGAAAAACCATAGCCTTGACTAGATGGACCTTAGTCGGCAAAGTAATGTCTCTGCTTTTGAATATACTATCTAGGTTGGTCATAACTTTTCTTCCAAGGAGTAAGTGTCTTTTAATTTCATGGCTGCAATCACCATCTGCAGTGATTTTGGAGACCAAGAAAATAAAGTCTGACACTGTTTCCACTGTTTCCCCATCTATTTCCCATGAAGTGATGGGACCAGATGCCTTGATCTTTGTTTTCTGAATGTTGAGCTTTAAGCCAACTTTTTCCCTCTCCACTTTCACTTTCATCAAGAGGCTTTTTAGTTCCTCTTCACTTTCTGCCATAAGGGTAGTGTCATTTGCATATCTGAGGTTATTGATATTTCTCCCGGCAATCTTGATTCCAGCTTGTGCTTCTTCCAGCCCAGTGTTTCTCATGAAGTACTCTGCATACAAGTTAAATAAGCAGGGTGACAATATACAGCCTTGACGTACTCCTTTTCCTATTTGGAACCAGTCTGTTGTTCCATGTCCAGTTCTAACTGTTGCTTCCTGACCTGCACACAGGTTTCTCAAGAGGCAGGTCAGGTGGTCTGGTATTCCCATCTCTTGAAGAATTTTCCACAGTTTATTGTGATCCACACAGTCGAAGGCTTTGGCATAGTCAATAAAGCAGAAATAGATGTTTTTCTGGGACTCTCTTGCTTTTTCCATGATCCAGCGGATCTTGGCAATTTGATCTCTGGTTCCTCTGCCTTTTCTAAAATCAGCTTGAACATCTGGAAGTTCATGGTTCACGTATTGCTCAAGTCTGGCTTGGAGAATTTTGAGCATTACTTTACTAGCGCGTGAGATGAGTGCAATTGTGTGATAGTTTGAGCATTTTTGACATTGCCTTTCTTTGGGATTGGAATGAAAACTGACCTTTTCCAGTCCTGTGGCCACTGCTGAGTTTTCCAAATTTGCTGGCATATTGAGTGCAGCACTTTCACAGCATCATCTTTCAGGATTTGAAAGAGGTCAACTGGAATTCCATCACCTCCACTAGCTTTGGTCATAGTGATGCTTTCTAAGGCCCACTTGACCTCACATTCCAGGATGTCTGGCTAGCTGTACCTAAATTATGTTTAAATAATTCTTAAGTAAAATTCAAGTGCTAGGATTGCCTGTTCCTAGGTCTTAGACAAATGGTAGCCTGTGGCCTGAAAATGCCATTTACAATGACTTTTCTTCACAGATTCCCTCTCATATAACTTGAGTTAAAACTCAACTCTTCCCCATTAGCCTTTCGACCTTAGGCAGGTTACTTACAACTTGTAAAATAGGGGTAATTGTACAATCTATAAAGTTCTCTAAAGTTAAAGAGATATGGTATTCAACTGTTTTTAACAAAGTGCCTTGTAGGTTCATAGTGTTCCTTAAATGCTATTATTAATAACACTATATTAGAAAAAAAATTGCCAGGATCTTGCATGGACAAGTTTGTTGTCTCATTAACAAGACATATGCAAACTTTATGGGTTTTGAGGAGGGACAATTTGAGTCTTGAAATACAAGATAACATAATGTTGATAGATGTGAACATTTCTCTATGTGCTAAAATTATGCTGTTCCTCTTTAAAGGCTACCTGCATTTTACACAATTGAAAAAAAATATTTTTCTGAAGGTTCCTGTTTCAAGAGTGCTGCAAAGGTCCAAAGAGAATTTTCAAGGGGTAACGTATCCGATTCAGAGAAGCACAGGCAGGCACCTCTTACTCTTGGTAAGAAAACTGCTAGCACAGCATTACTAATTATTGTCAAATAAGAGAAGTTTGATTTGCTGTTTTCTTAACCCCATTTTGCGTAGTTTGTGCTCCTCTAAGGGTCTTTCTCCTCTCTGTTTCTTCCTCTCTGTGCTCTTGTACACTCTGAATCTCTTCCTCACTTTCTCCCTCTCCTCCTGTCTCCCTGCCTTCCTTCTCCCTCCTCTTGCTGTCTAGAGCTGAGTGGCAGCTGCTCTGCAAACTCCATACTCTGTCTTTCTCAACCCCTATGGATTTGATCACCTCATTATTGAAATTCAGTGTCTTTTGTTCACATCTAAGGCAGATATTAACATTTTTATTGAAAACCAAAGTAATTCACTTACTCTGTGAATTCTCTGCTGCTGTAAATGACAGAAGAGACCCTCTCGCCAAGTGCAGTCATTTCAGAGGTTTTATTACATTCAAGAAGGAAAAGGTCCAGGTTAAAATGAAGTTAACAGATTTGCTGAAGGGCATGTTTCTACACACAAGAAAGTGTTTTTCTTTCTAACATATTTCTTTCCTGAACTCTGTGATCTCATTCTACAGAGCTGCCTGTCATAAGATGAAACTCCAGATCTAAATTCTTGGTGGTGCCTTGGAGCAACAGTTTTGGGGTTCCAAACCAGAAAGTCACCCTTTATGTATAATGCTCAAGGCAATGATCAATATTCTACTTCCTTCAGCTGGATATTTTTCTGAGCCCAGGGATAATCAGGGAAACCACACTCCAGGTTCATTGTCAAAATCAAAAAGCCCAATCACAGGGTATTTGTGAGTCTCTGGGAGCACCCAAATCCTCTCTGCATGGCTCTCACCTTTCAAAAGGCTCCACAGACTTCCCTGCTCTGAATCAAATAGTGACAAAGGCATCCTCAGTACCATCGCTAACTTAAGGGGTGTCAAGCTTGATGAAATGAACCTGGACACATGGGGGGGCCCTTGGATATTAGGCCTATCTCAGGGGCCTCCACTGCAGACCAGCTAAGGTAACTTAAAACACCTTAAGACCTTCCTCCTCTTCTCAATAGCTTTCCTAGTCTAGTAAGCAGACTGAACTGGAATTCAGGAAACTCAGGTTCTAATATGCCAGATCACTGCCTGGCTTTGCACTGTCCATCCTCTGAAGCTTAAGGTTCTCAGGGGAAATATAATGACTATAAAAAAGGAACATATACAACAATCACCAGATAGTGTTTGTCTAATAACCCCTCAGGAACCATTCCTAGTATGAGCCATTCTTTCTTGTATCTTTGTATAACTTATATGTCTTGATTACCAAACCAATCTATTTGAGTGCTTATAAAGAGCAAATAAGACAATGCATAAGAAAACTTCTGATAAAATGCAAGTACCATATGAGATTTTTCAGTCCACACTCCAAAGCCCTATTTAGGATTCAAAAAGCACTTGAGAGCCAGGAGATCAGCCCAGAGTCTCCTCATCATACCCACCAGGCATACCCATGCACCCAGAAATACCAGCAGAGGTTCTGAGCCCCACCACAGGGAAAGCAGGCAAAGTTCTTGTCCGATGCCTAATCTAGAGGTGGATGATGCTGGTGGTCTAGGAAGAATTTATGAAAAGAGAGAAGGTAGAGATATGATCAGAATACACAGTCTAGTCTTTCCCTTATCTTTTGTAATTCCTACAGACCACTATACATCTTAATCCTGGTCTCTGGAGTTATGAAGATAAGACTTAACAGCCATGTCAATCCCAATGATCCAATTCATCCCACCCTCTCCCCATGTCCACATCACTGTTCTCTACATCTGTGTCTGTGTTCTTGCCCTGCAAATAGGCTTCTCTGTACCATTTTTTAAGACTCCACATATATGCATTAATAGATGGTATTTGTTTTTCTCTGACTTACTTCTCTCCATGTGACAATCTCTAGGTCTATCCATGTCTCTACAAATGACCTAGATGAGTGGGACTGGGAAGAAGGGTGGGAGGGGGTCCAAAAGGGAGGGGATATATGTATCCTTATAGCTGATTCACTTCATTGTACAGCAGAAACTAACACAATATTGTAAAGCAACTATGCTGCTAAGTCGCTTTAGTCGTGTCCGACTCTGTGCGACCCCATAGACGGCAGCCGACCAGGCTCCGCCGTCCCTGGGATTCTCCAGGCAAGAACACTGGAGTGGGTTGCCATTTTCTTCTCCAATGCATGAAAGTGAGAAGTGAAAGTGAAGTCACTGAGTCGTGTCCAACTCTCAGCAACCCCATGGACTGCAGCCCACCAGACTCCTCCGTCCATGGGATTTTCCAGGCAAGAGTACTGCAGTGGGGTGCCATTGCCTTCTCCGAAAGCAACTTCTCTAAAGCAACTATACCCCAGTTTAAAAAAAAAAACAGACTTAACAGCTAATTTCCCTCCAACTTAGGTCCCTGGACTCAGATAGAATACATATACATTTGATTTTTCTATAAGATGTAACTCTAATCTGACAATAAATGCAAGTTAGAAGATGTGGGAGGTCCAGGAAACAGAAGATCAGACTTTTCTTAAGGGAAATCTACCAAACATGCAGAAGATGGAGGCTTCAATATCAGAGTTCATGCTTTAAAGATGCTTAGTCCTATAATAAGACTTAATGAAAGATTAGTCCTTGAATGGAAACTATTTCCCTCGCAACTTAGGGCATCTGTGTTTATTTAACGACTTTGCTGATTAAAAAACATCTCAGAAGAGACCACATCTCTTGCTCGGTTTCCTTTCATTACCAGAGGTGTACATACCAACCCTAATGAAGCAATCTATAACTTTGATGATCCCCAGGACCCTCAACTCTCTATGTACAGAACTGCATTCTTTATGTCTCTTATCCCTCTCATACCTTCCACTTCTGATCACCACAAACCTTATTGAGCCCTTTATCATACCTCCAGCAGCCCAAATGAAAAAATTAAAATAGGAAAAATAATCAACTTCTTTCTCAATTTCATGTTTTCAAATGCAGTCATCAGATCCTCATGCCCTAAACTCCAAAATACACTTTGATTTCACATCCACTTTTCTTCATCACACTACTACTATTTTAGTTAAGATGGCAATCACTCCTGACTGCTTATTGGAATCTAAGCTGCCATGCTACATAAACTGCACTATGATTTTTTGTATCACTGAGAAAGAATGTAAAAGCTTCAGGTTAATCTAAAACATGCCACCAATGGTAAGATAAATGCAGACTTCAGAAATAATAAAACGTGGGGAAAAGAATATATTATAGAACTAGCAAACTGCAGTACATTGTCACCTCCTAATGTCTTTCCTTTCAGTCATTCCTGCCCTCCATTCCATTCACATTCCATCTAGAATGTTTGTCCAATCACAGGATCATGATGCTTTCTTGCTTAACACCTTCAAATTATTCTCTATATATACAGGATAAAGTCTGACAACTTTCATGCAGTATAAAAAGCTCTACTGATTTCTCCACTTCTCGGCGCTCTTATCTAAATACCAGCCATGCAGAGCCAGTTACAGATTCTGAAAACAAAGAAAAGTTCTGTCCAGACTTCACATTTTGCACATACTCTTCCTTCTACTGAAATGACCTTCTCAACCCTTCTAACCCCTACTCAACCTTCAGGTCTCAGCCAGCTCAAATGTCATTTCCTCCTGATGCTACTTCTGACTTCCAGAACAAGTCTGGGTGTCTCTTCTGTGTTCCCATAACATCCCGGGTTTAACACACATCATACCCATGGAATCTGCCTTTTTATCTCTCTGTCTCTCCAGAGAATCCTTGTGCTCAGGGATTGTGTCCTCTACCCTGACACATCCCTAGCACCTCACATGTGCCTGACACCTAGATATTTGTTTAAATTGGCAACACATGAGGAACCAGTGAGAGGTTACCAGCCAAACAATTACACCAGCCATAGGATTTTTCTTTAAAAAGTTCATAGTTGGTTAGATGTCTACTACCTGAATCAAATATCAAATCTCTCCCAAAAGTTTCTCATCAATGAGGACTTCCTTGATGGTCAAGAGAAGATGGTCAGGGGTTAAGATTTCACACACCCAAGGCAGGGAGCATAGATTTGATCACTGGTTGGGGGACTAAGATTCAACTTGCCACACAGCATGGGAAAAAAAAGTTTCTCATCAATGGATTAAATATACTGTGAATTCCAATCATATGTCCAACTAGAGTTAGATCCTGTTGTGTTTTTAGGGAGACCATCCTGGTGTTGGAGAGAGAAAGCTAAAAATTTAGGATGCTAGCTTGAAAAGAAAACAGAAAAAAGCAATACAGGATAGTGTAAAAGAGCCTAGTTTATGTGGCAGATATGCTCATTATTGTAACTGAAAACTGTAACAGTCATAGAAGGATTCGTTGAGGAAGACAATAACTCTTGAGCAGTCTCTAGAATGAAGTGTACGACTCAGACTGAACACATTTAGGGGGAACTCTTGTTGGCTACCAAAAGGAGGCCCAGCTGTCATCTTATTCAGTTTATACTATCTTGGTGGATTAAACGAATCTTTCTCAAAGGGATTAGAATCATAGATTTTGGGAAATGTCTGTGTTAGTCACTCAGCTAGTAGCCCTTTGCTACCCATGGACTATAGCTCCCCAGGCTTCTCTGTCCATGGGATTTTCCAGGCAAGAATACTGGAGTGGGTTGCTACTTATCCAACTCTTTGTGATCCCATGGATTGCAGTCTACCAGGATCCTCTGTCCATGGGATTTTCCAGACAAGAGTACTAGAGTGGGTTGCCATTTCCTACTCCAGGGGATCTTCCCAACCCAGGGATCAAACCCAAATCTCCTGGTCTCCTGCATTGGCAGGTGGATTCTTTACCATCGAGCTACCTGGGAAGTCCAACTTGAGATGAATCTATTAAATTCTCAAGCAGATTCATTCTTTTCCCTTCTCACTCTAACATAGACTTTCTATTCCTCCTGCATTAGTTTGCTATTTAGTTTAGGGAAAAACCTACATAAATCCTGAGGAAGTCTAAGGATGATTATTCTGAAAGTAGAGAATTTAAGCAACACTCCACAGAAATATCTGTACAGCCAGCACTTGCCTGTTTCAGCCAATGTTAGCAACCCATCAATTTCTCCTACAAAAGTCACAGTGACCTGCAATTGAAGAGTCACTTTGCACCACTTAATCAAAATGACAAGCATGTCCTTGATGACATGATGTTAGAATGGTTGGCCATGGCTTTGCTGAGGTGACAGCCCATGGGTCTAATTGAAATGGCAATTTCCCCCCAAAGAGCTTTTAAATGCTGCTTTCATCTCTGTCTCCACATTTCTCAATTTTTTCCTTAATGACAACACTTGAGTTACTAATATAAAATTCTACCTTATCTTACTTTATCAAGCTCATTGCTTACTAGAAAACAGTTACCATGAACTCAGAACTGGGCCCACCATCACCCTGGAGCCTGAGATAGTAAAAGTCAGATGGGAGACCATGGCTAGAGTGAAGTACCTGCTGGGATAATCAGCAGGTGTGTAGGTGATAAAAGGATTCAGTTCAGTTCAGTTCAGTCGCTCAGTCGTGTCCGACTCTTTGCAACCCCATGGACTGAAGGATCCCAGTCCTTCCTGTCCATCATCAACTTCCGGAGCTCACTCAAACTGATATCCATTAAGTCAGTGATGCCGTTCAACCATCTCATGCTCTGTCGTCCCTTTCGCCTCCCACCTTCAATCTTTCCCAGCATCAGGGCCTTTTCTAGTGAGTCAGTTCTTCGCATCAGGTGAACAAAGTATTGGAGCTTCAGCTTCAGCATCAATCCTTCCAGAGAATATTCAGGACTGATTTCCTTTAGGATGGACTGGTTGAATCTCCTTGATGTAAGGGACTCTCAAGAGTCTTCCCCAACACCACAGGTCAAAAGCATGAATCCTTCAGCACTCAGCTTTCTTTATAGTCCAACTCTCACATCCATATATGACCACTGGAAAAACCATAGCCTTGACCAGACAGACCTTTGTTGGCAAAGTAATGTCTCTGCTTTTTAATATGCTGTCTAGGTTGGTCATAACTTTCCTTCCAAGGAGCAAGCATCTTTGAATTTCATGGCTGCAATCACCATCTGCAGTGATTTTAGAGCCCAAGAAAATAAAGTCTGTCACTGTTTGCACTGTTTCCCCATCTATTTCCCATGAAGTGATGGGACCAGATGCCATGATCTTCGTTTTCTGAATGTTGAATTTTAAGCCAACTTTTTCACTCTCTTCCTTCCCTTTCATCAAGAGGCTCTTTAGTTCTTCTTTGCTTTCTGCCATAAGGTTGGTGTCATCTGCATATCTGAGGTTATTGATATTTCTCCCAGCAGTCTTTCCTGTCATGGTGGCTAACATGTCATCTTTGTGGATATACCTCTAGTTTTCATTCCAATCCCAAAGAAAGGCAATGCTAAAGAATGTTCAAACTACTGCACAATTGCAGTCATCTCACACGCTAGTAAAGTACTGCTTAAAATTCTCCAAGCCAGGCTTCAGTAATATGTGAACTGTGAACTTCCAAATATTCAAGCTGGTTTTAGAAAAGGCAGAGGAACCAGAGATCAAATTGCCAACCTCTCTTGGATCATCTAAAAAGCAAGAGAGTTCCAGAAAAACATCTATTTCTACTTTAATGACTATGCCAAAGCCTTTGACTGTGTGGATCGCAATAAACTGTGGAAAATTCTGAAAGAGATGGGAATACCAGACCACCTGACCTGCCTCTTGAGAAACCTGGATGCAAGTCAGGAAGCAACAGTTAGAACTGGACATGGAACAACAGACTGGTTCCAGATAGGAAAAGGAGTACATCAAGGCTATATATTGTCACCCTGCTTATTTAACTTCTATGCAGAGTACATCATGAGAAATGCTGGGCTGGAAGAAGCACAAGCTGGAATCAAGATTGCAGAGAGAAATATCAATAACCTCAGATATGAAGATAACACCAGCCTTATGGCAGAAAGCAAAGAAGAACTAAAGAGCCTCTTGATGAAAGTGAAAAAGGAGAGTAAAAATGTTGGCTTAAAGCTCAACATTCAGGAAACGAAGATCATGACATCCGGTCCCATCACTTCATGGCAAATAGATGGGGAAACAGTGCAAACAGTGACAGACTTTATTTTCTTGGGCTCCAAAATCACTGCAGATGGTGACTGCAGCCATGAAATTAAAAAACGCTTACTCCTTGGAAGGAAAGTTTTTACCAACCTAGACAGCATATTAAATAACAGAGACATTACTTTGTCAACAAAGGTCCGTCTAGTCAAGGCTACGGTTTTTCTAGTAGTCATGTATGGATGGAGAGTTGGACTAAAAGAAATCTGAGTGGTGAAGAATTGATGGTTCTGAACTGTGGTGTTGGAGAAGATTCTTGAGAGCCCCTTAGACTGCAAGGAGATCCAACCAGTCCAACCTAAAGGAGATCAGTCCTGGGTGTTCATTTGTAGGACTGATGTTGAAGCTGAAACTCCAATACTTTGGCCACCTAATGCAAAGAACTGACTCATTGGAAAAGACCCTGATGCTGGGAGGGATTGGGGGCAGGAGGAGAAGGGGACGACAGAGGATGAGATGGTTGGATGGCATCACCGACGCAATGGACGTGGGTTTGGGTGGACTCCGGGAGCTGGTGATGGACAGGGAGGCCTGGTGTGCTGCGGTTCATGGGGTTGCAAAGAGTCAGACATGACTGAGCGACTGAACTGAGCTGAGGCATCATTTCTACAAGTGTTATTTTTAGCAGGATTTCCACTCCTGTGGTCCTTAGCATCAACCTCTCATCATTATCAATAACTACATATTCTTCATTAGACTTAATTTTATATATTGTTTTTTAATAACCCTATCTTCTGACCCCATTGTCTCTAGAAGCTGTTTCAATGTTCTCACAATACTATCTTGATAGCTAATATATCAACTATTGACCCTTACCCTGTCCATTTGACATCTTCTCTCCTTCTTGTACTCAAATTTTGTGATCAGTTATTATAATCACCTCTTTGCGTACACTGAGAAACTTTTATCTTCAAACAGGTTTGTTGGTGATATATTCCAATTCCTTTCAACTTTTGTCTGTCTGAAAATGTGTTTATTTCATCTTTATTTCCAAGAAACTATCTACTGGATATAAAATCACAGTTTGAATAATTTCTACTTTAAAGGTGTTTTTAGTGTCCTATGGCTTGTAATAGTCAACAGTAATTCCTTGTTTTTCTATATGTAATGTGGTTTTTTTTCCCATTACCTTTTTCCTTTAAGGATTATCTTCATCACTAATTTTCTTCTTCTTTTTTGATTTTGGTATTCCTTGGTGTGGTTCTCTATGTGTTATCCTTTAGTTCCTTGATACTAAATCAGTCAGTTTATAATTTTCATCAAGTTTGGAAATTTTTAAGCCTTTTTTTATTCAAACATTTTTTACTCCCCACCTCCCCACTCTCCTCCCATTCTGAGATTCCACTGACTCAATATTCTAATCTGCTTTATTTGTCACATAGGTCACTGAGGTTCACTTAACTTTTTTCCCCATTTTACTCTCCATAATTCACTCTGGATAATATATAGTATATATCACAATATCATCAAGTTCACTAATATTTCTACCTATAGTGTTTACCTTTTTTAATCCAAGCCAGTGAATTTTTCATATATGATACTGTATTTTTTAGATCTATGATTTCCATTTGGGTCCTTTTTCTATTTCTTTCATAATTTAATAGTTTCCCTCAAAGCCCATCTATTTTTAAAAGTCTTAGTCTATCTATATTTTATTTACATCTCCAGTATTTCTGTGTCTGTTTGTAGATTTGACTTTTTTCTCCTGATGTGATGTGTGTAATATATCACATTTTCTTGGGCCCCCCCTTTTTTGGTGTGTTTATTATATTCTGGACATTTTGAAGGTTATGCTTAAGTGCCAAATTTTGTCTTCGTTCCTAAAAAGGTCTGAACATTTTTTTGTCAGGTAATTAAGTTACTTGTGAATCAGCTTGATTATTTTGAGGTTCTTTTTAAGTTCTGCTAGGGTGGTTTTAGTTTAGACCTACCACTAAGACATGAGCTTTCTTGGGTCTTTATTGAATGTCCCAGGTGTTCATTGAGGCCTCTCTTCTTTGACTAACTGGAACTGCATGTCTTCCATCATGACATAATCTATGAGAACTGCAGCTTAGAGCTTTCTATCTGTTCCTTTTCTAGCATTGTTTATGGCAGAATATTCAGCAACAGAATAAAAACAATCCCTAATCCTTTCTTGAGTTATTTTTCTGCTAGTTTCCCTAAAAATGCCAGCCACCTCTGCCTCCCTCAGCTCTTCAATCTTTCTCTTCTCAGCTCACAGAGAAACTGCAGTGTTATGGTTGGGTCCCTTCCCTCCCCAGGTGACAATAGTCCTAAAGAACCCATCTGCCAGTGTAGGAGACATAAAAGACGTGAGTTTGATCTCTGGTTCAGGAAGGTACCTGGAGAACAACCCACTCCAGTATTCTTGCCTGGAGAGCCCCATGGACAGAGGAGCCTGGCAGTCTACAGTCTGTAGGGTCAGGAAGAGTCAGACAAGACTGAAGTGACTTAGCACTCACATGTAAGCACTTTCCTGTCCTCTGGTCTAGGAAAGCCTCCAGGCCAAAATCCAAGGAAAATGTAGGGTTCATCTCACTTGTTTCCTCTCTCGTGGTGGTAATTTCCCCACATTTCCTGATGCTCAGTGTTTATAAAAGTTTCATTTATTTCTTCTGGTTTTCCTGTTGTCCATGGTAAAGTCTCATTCTAGTTACTCTAATGTTCTGGGTATGTTCCTTTTGAAAGTAGGTGCTTAGAACAGTGCCACAATTCAAAAGCTGGGTGGCCTCATCCCCAGTAAACTGGTCAAGAGGAAGCATGAGGTTAGAGCTGAGCAAGTCTGGGCTTGAACTCTGGTTCCACTATTTACAAGTTTCATGATCTTGAACAAGATCCTTAACCTCTCTGTGCTTACATCTCTTTTATTTTGTCTCCTCTTCTCTATAATAGCAGTAACAATGACTGTGATGGTGGATAGCTATAAGATTTAGACAAAATCCTACACATAGAGAGCTCACAGAAATTGTTCAAGTTTAACTTCCTCAATGAATGATTACGACTATTTCAGTTTTCAGTGTCTCTCTTCTGAGTGCCAATAATGGGAATAATATGCCACAAATAATTAGATTCTTTGTATCTATCCTGTTTGCTTTTTCTCTAATTGTTTTGTTTTCAAGCTTGCTCCCTAATTGTATTAGTTTTCCAAGGTGGTCTCCCTAAAAACACAACATCCAACTCCAGTTAGACATATGATTGGAATTCAAGATATATTTAATCCACTGATGAGAAACTTTTGATAGAGACTTGATATTTGATTCAGATAGTAGACAGTAGAATTCACAACTGTGAATTCTTTGAAGAAAAATCCTATGACTGATCTAATTGTTTGGCTGGTAATCTCTTACTGGTTCCTCATGTGTTGTCAACTTTAAACAAATATCTAGGTGTCAGGCACGTGTGAGGCCCTAGGGATGTGCCAGTGTAGAGGACACAATCTCTGATCACAATGATTCTCTGGAGAGACAGAGAGATAAAGAGGCAGATTTCATGGGTATGATGTGCGTTAAGTACAGGATGTTATACAAACACAGAAGAGACACGCAGACCTATTCTGGAAGTCAGAAGTAGCATCAGGAGGAAATGACATTTGAGCTGGCTGAGACCTGAAGGTTGAGTAGGGGTTAGAAGGGTTGAGAAGATCATTTCAGTAGAAGGAAGAGTATGTGCAAAATGTGAAGTTTGGACAGAATTTCTTTTCTTTGTTTTTAGAATTTGTAAGTGGCTCTGCATGGCTGGAGTTCAGAGTAAGAGAAGAAGAATGTCAAGACATGGAGAAATCAGTAGAATTTTGTATGTTACACTAATGTTGTCGGATTTTATTCTGTATGTATAGAGAATAATTTGAAGTGTCTTAAGCAAGAAAAACAAAAATGTAGCTTCACAAGATCAGGCCTCTTTGTCTTGATGTAGCTCAGATGTCTAGAACAGTGTCTGACACAAAGTTATACTCAAAAGAGATGTGCTGGATGAATGAATCTATCTGTACATCAATTACAAACTTGGAGCCTTTCAATATCATTACCAAGACAAAACTGATTTCAGGCCCATAATATGTCAGCCCTATTCTACAATTTTTATGTTGCCCATTCTCCCTTAAACTTCATTTCAGCCTATATTCTACCCATTTGGCTCACACTGATCTGTTGTAAGAATTTTCTTCTCCATATTTTCTAAAAACATATGTTCTTTATCTTGGAAAAACCATAAATTAAATTACCAATCTGCACTATTTGAGATAGTTTCATTATAATCCTTAGGAACAAATGTATTTTGTCTTAATTACCATTATATTTGTCTTCGTAGACCACTGTATACCCTGCTGCAGACTGCTCAAAGTAAAAACCTAGTAAGCAGTTTTAGCAGAGGTTCTTAATCTGAATTCTTAAGGATATAATGATAGATTTTTAAGAATGGTAGTGCCCTACTTTGATTTCGGTATCATTTCTTACCACCTGTCACTTTAAAATTCAGGTTGCCGAGTAGAGAGTTCCCTGAGGGGAGAGGCTGTTATTTCTCATCTTCCTGTCACTAAACCCCATCATACTGCAAGACACGTTGTAGATGCTCAGTACATGTTTGTTGAATGAAAGTTAAACCATCTAAACTTATTTGCCAAAGGCCCTCCGAGAAGGTAATCTCATTCAGTAGCCAGGACACACACATAAAAGAAAAGTAATATGAAGCAGTAAAGCCTGGAGATGTGGAGACTGTCCCCAGAGTATTAAAACTGTCCCAGTTAGCTGTACCCTGCAGGACCCCAGGCTACAGTCACACTATTAGAAATGTGAAATATTAGATATGGGTTGTTTTTTTGCTTATTTACAACTTGAATATTCTAGGGAATAAAACTACTTTTGACATATAGAATTAAGGAAAAGTGGGAAAAGAAAAATATTTTTAAATGGATTTCACCTGCTTCTATTTCTTATCTAAAGACACAGTTTCCTAAAACTTGTGAATCAAAACAACATAAATGATAAATGAAGCAAATGACAGGTGGGTTATTATTTAGCCATAGTCTAAAAAGCATTATTATGAATATGTTTCTAGTGTTCTCAAAGCAAAGTGACCTTTTAACTCCATCTTTCTTTGTTTTATCATGAAATCTTCAGAGAATGGCACCTAGAGAAAGAACTTTGGACTTGGATTCAGAAGAGTTGAATTGTAAGCTCAGTTCTGCTTAATCTAGAGAAATGGTATTGATGGGCCCATTTGTAGGGAAGAAATGGAGACACATGTAGAGAACGTACTTGTGAACACAGTGCGGGAGGGAGAGAGTGGGACAAATGGAGAAAATAGTATCACCATAAATACTTTATCAGGTGTAAGATGGATAGCTGGTGAGAAGTTGCTAAGAAGCACAGAGGGCCCAGTCTGGTGCTCTGTGATGATCGGGAGGGATGGGATGGGGGAGGGGAGGGAGGGAGGGAGGGTATGGATGTATAATCATGGCTGATTTGTGTTATTCAATGGCAGAAACCAACACAACATTGTAGGAATTAAAAAATATACTTAAATTTCAAAAAAATGAAAAAAAAAAAGGCTTTATGTTTTGGGGTCTTTTTACTAAGGGCTGTGGTTTCTTAGCTATAACATGACAGTATATTCCTAGATAATTACTAAGTTCTTTCAGGGACTAAATTGAATGACAATCGTTCTATAGGTCCACCATTGACTATTATTAAGCAAGTTACAAATAGAATGTTTTAAAAGAGTCAAACTCCAAGTGAAAGACATTTCGATTCATTACGTCTTTAGGAATTCTGTTCCTTCTCCATATAATCAAAAGTGAATACAGCCTGAGGGATAAAACAGACAAATGGATCATCATTACTGTGATTAAATAGAAAAGGCCCCAGAGCTGGCTTGCTGCTGTATAAATCACAGATGAAAACTTTGTTATGGACACTCATATTCCAAGAATAGGCTTCTCCCATAGGATATTTCCACTGATTACTGATCATTTCATGTAGAAAAAGAGACATGTCTATTTTAGTTGATGTTGTATCAGTCAGTTTTGGTTGCATACAAGAAGAGCACACTCAGCTATCTAATCAAAAAGTGGGAAGGACATTGGTGGTTCCCAATGCAAGGCTTAGAGAGCAGGCAGAACCCTAAAGAGGTGTGAAGGTTTCATAGTTTGGACCACAAAGGATCCATGCCCTTTGGCAGGAAAAATCTGGTTCCCAAAACATTATTTTCATCTTGAATCACTCAGGAAGAAGCTCTAGGAGCAAGTACCTCCTGCTCTTGGCTGAACCAAGGACTGGTCCCTCAAATTAGAGGCCAGAGTGGAAGTCAGAAGCCAGAGAACATCCATTCTTCCTGAACTAGATATAATAGAAAAGTTTCACAAAATGGACATGTGTCCTATCCTACAGAGTGAAGTAAGCCAGAAAGAAAAACACCAATACAGTATACTAATGCATATATATGGAATTTAGAAAGATGGTAACAATAACCCTGTATGTGAGACAGCAAAAGAGACACAGATGCATAGAACAGTCTTTTGGACTCTGTGGGAGAGGGCGAGGGTGGGATGATTTGGGAGAATGGCATTGAAACATGTAAATTATCACATGTGAAACGAATCGCCAGTCCAGGTTCGATGCTTGATACAGGGTGCTCGGGGCTGGTGCACTGGGATGACCCAGAGGGATGGTACGGGGAAGGAGGAGGGAGGGGGATTCAGGATGGGGAACACGTGTACACCCATGGCAAATTCATGTCAATGTATGGCAAAACCAATACAATATTGTAAAGTAAAAATAAATAAATAAATAAAACAGATTTTTTAAAAATGGACAGTTGGGTCCTATAGGCATGCGTTGGGAGAAGGGAGGAGGGGAAAGCTATGTGCACAACAGTAATAAAAGAGAAACAAACCTCTATGTATTGTTCAATATATCAATATAAGAAAGAAAATTACCCATGCATACTTTTGTTTAATGGATTAGGTGACAAGTCATAAACATAGAGTTAAAAGCAACTGTAAGTACTTTAACAGGATTTTTGGATTTTTTGGATTTTAATTACATGAGTAATACATGAATAATTCAGTAAAAAGTCAAATATTACTTAAATATATAGAGTAAAAGTTAAAAACTTAAAAAGTAAAAAAAAAAAATCCTTTTAATTCCCCCAATATAACTTCTTTTCCCAAAGGTAACCACTACCATTTACTGTTTTCTGGAATGTATTTCTATTTATAAATATATATCAGTGAAAATATAATTTATATGCATACATGCATTTATATATACACAAATGTGAAGTAATATATTACATGCATAAGCTTACAACTTTTTTTAAATTTAAAATATATATTGAAGTGAAAATCACTCAGTCATGTCCGACTCTTTGTGACCCCATGGACTATAGCCTGCCAGTTTCCTCTGTCCATGGAATTCTCCAGTCCAGAATACTGAGTGGGTAGCCGTTCCCTTCTCCAGGGGGTCTCTCCAACCCAGGGATGGAACCTGGGTCTCCCACACTGCAGGCGGAGTCTTTACCATCTGAGCCACCAGGAAAGATCTATCCAAATAAATCCATATAGATCCATCTTATTCTGTTAACTCTTACTTAGTATTCCATTGTCTGTATATACTGTCTTCAACTATTCCCATATTGTTAGATTTTTAAATTCATTCCAAACTCTTAATTCAAATGTGAATAAAGCACTAAACAGTTATTTTAAAGTTCTTGACAGGATGTGTGCATGTGTCTGTGTGTGTATTCCTTCTCCTTAAAATGAAGCAATATGTGGGGCAGGAGTGATTCTCAACGCTCTGTTTACCCAAGGAGCAACTGTCATGTTTCTGAGTTATTTGTCTTCTACAGGAAGGAGAAAAGATTCATTTTGAAATCTGATTATAAGTTGAATCAGTTAGCATGATCTGAGCTTTAGGTCACAGAGCTCCAACAACAAGGAAAAAAAATGGATAAAACAATTAAGGAGTTTATTGCCTCAAAACAAGAAATTCAAAGGTAGATATTTTAAGGACAAAATAATGTCAATTGGGACCCAAGCTACCTGTCTTTCTCAGTACTTTCAGATGACTTCATTCTGCGACCACAGCAACACGGCTGCACCAGTTCTAACGCACCAACATTCAAACACCCCCCTCTCGAGAAAAACAAAGAAGAAAAACCCATGCCACTGCTCTATATTCCTTCTTAGAGATTAAGCAAGCATTTCCCCCAAAGCCCCCCAGGGAACTTTTGTTTGTATCTAGTCAACTACAACTGTATCACAAGTCCATGCTGACACCCATCACAGGCAAGAGGAATAGAATCATTACAGCTGACTTAGACCAAAAAACACACATTAGCCCTACTTCTTGAAACTGGAGAGCACAGGAAACATAGCCCCTCAATACAGTGAGTTTCTTTAGCAAGGAAACAGCTGAGGTAGAGCAGATGACTGCTCTGTAAGCAAAGAGTGGTCCACAACACCGACAAACTGCACATTTTCCCTAAGGCATGTTCATAACGCACACAAGTGAAGGTCTTTGTGCAGTGTAAGTCATTAGTATGTCACGTGACTCATTTCTTCTGTCCTGAACGGTATAGTTGCCAAGCTAAAGTGACAGTCCTACAGCTAAGTCAGGTGTGATTAGGAGGAAAATGGTAGCTCAAAGACTCACCCCAGACAAGGAAAGAGCTAAAATTTCCTGCTTGTCTCTAGCCCACCATCTCTCATCGCTTTTTATTTCACCTACCCCATAAATCACACTTTTTCTGACATAGAATACTGGAGGATAAAAACAGATGTTTCTTTGAAATAGCAGCTCTTCCTAAGGAAAATATGCACCTAACTAAAATGTATGTACATTTATATTCATGTATATGTGTATATATAAATATCTATGTGCAAGCGTGTGCTTTTATACTACAAACAAAACATTTAGAAAATAAAGGCAAAGAAAAAAGAAAAAATTTTAAATCTTCCAAAATCCTCCAGCCAAAAATAACCACTGTTGATACAAGATTACACCATTTTGTAGTTAAAAATTCCTTTTAACTTCAATGTCTAGTCCATCAAAGAAAATTATTCCACAATACAGATTTTTTTTTACATTGCCATAGACTCAATATATTTTCTAAACTTAACTATTAAAAACGTTTAAATCTTCATCAAAATTTCCACACAAGCTTCATCACAATGCAACAGAGGCAATCAAGCAAAATAAAACAAAACACAAATGGTTCCTCTATATTGCAGTCCCGGCACTACTCTGACATTGTGTGAGAAAGTCATTATGAAATTCAAGTTTTAACTCACTGAATTTTATCACCCCATCTATGAGGATCAGAGCCTTCCCCAAAGCAGCCGTATCTCTAACCCAGATGTTCTACTGGCATTCTTTCATCGTGGTCTGTTCTAGGATAGACTGGCACCTTCTCCACCCAACTCGTGGGCCAACCCACTACCAACCCAGCAACAATGGGACATTAAAGAGGGATGATACCCAGCAGTACTCTTTTGAAAATGGAAGTGAGAGTCTTCATTAATTCATAAAATTCTGGACTGCATATGAACATTTTCTGCAGTAATTCCCCTCCCTGATTAAATCAATGACTAAAGCAGTGCTCACAGCCATATTATCCAGGCCATTTGCTTGGATCACTTCCTCTGGTCGCTCAGAACAAGAAAAGTAAAGAAGTAAGTTTAGATTCAGATGAGTAATGCTCAGTTCACACTGAGATGGAGGAGAATTCAATTCCTTATGGTCCAACTGTGTGGCCCTGAGCAGCACATAAACGCTGGAAAGAGAACAAGCAACGCTGCTGAAGGAGGCCTTGGCCCAGTTTCATAGATGTGGTGCCTTGTATATGTCCTGTTAACTGCTGACATCTGTTCATTGGCCATGCCCTTGCCAGAGCCCCAGTATGAGGGCATTTACAATAAGGATATGTAAACATGGCACCCTGAAGCCAAAATTTTTATCTCCACTGAAACACAACCTCATAGATCATTTTGGAAATATATTTTTTAAAAAAGAGAGATGGGGATGGGGTTAGAAGAATCTGCTTTAGTGAAATGGGAAACAGGTAAATAGTTTTAAAACTCCTCTATGCCATAATCGAGTGCCACAGTATTAAGACTGATAAGTGGTGATAAAGGCCAGTGTGGCCGACCATAAAAGTTAGTTTTAAAACACAGAGTTTGAATAATAAGTACACACATTTGTTTATATCTATATGAATGGTGCCCTCAGGGTCAGGTTCGAGGTGTGAGGTGGCAGGGTTGTCTGTAATTCATGCCTCACAGCAAGACAGGTCTTGAAACCAAACGCGAGATTACCTATTCTTTTAAACATTAACGTGGCACCTGGCACCAGAATTTAAATTGTGCATTATTCATCCGTGGTTCAACAATCTGATTATTTTTAGATAGGAATGTAAGGTAAAATGACACCTGGGTATATTGAGAGTGGCCTGCAGCTGGAATCCAACTATCACAGGCAGCATTCTGGCATTTGCTTGAGGAAAATATAATTTTCAAAAGGCAGGGGTCAGCAGCAGCAGGTCACTAAGAACTGCTGTAGGAAGTCACTGATTCCTGGAAGCTGTGACTGGTATCTTGACACCCTGGAAGTTTTCCCAGATGACTTGGCTAAAGCAGATAAAGCTCCCTTGCTCAGATGTATTTCCTTATTGATGGTGGAGGATAGAAACAAGGGAAGACAGGATCTTGGATCTGATTTTGCAGGGAACAGAACAATACTTGATTCATTCAGTAGGTTATCCAACAAATATTCATTGAGTATTTACTATGTACCCAGCATTGTATTTGATACTATACAATGGTGAGAGAAAACAAATGTTACCATGTCTTCATGAAGCATAAGGCTCAATGGGCAGGATTCACATTAATCCAGTAATCATGTAAATATAGAATTTCCACATAATAAATGCTGCCAGTGAAAAGTCTATGATACTATCAGGGCAGACAAGGGGAATTTGGTGTAACCAAGGAGATAAGACAGGATATCCCTAGATGGGAGGCAATTTTCAAGTCTGCAAAATGAGCAAAATTAAGTGAAGGGAGAGGGAGATCATTCATACACTTGGAATAATACGTGCAAAGGCCCTGAGGCAGAAGGAGCACACACATTTGTGAGACTGGCAGATCAGTGTAGCTGACACAGAGAGTGAAGATGGGCTGTTTTAAGACAAGCCCGAAGAGGGAGGAAGTGGCTCACCATAGGCTTCTAAGCTCTACCAAGTGTTCATATTTTCAGTCATGCAGACAAAATTGGTGTAACCATACTTTAGAAGGAGGCAACAGGTACATATGAAAGATTAAAGCCAACATATATTGATTTGCTAGCATTAAGAAGACAGGAAGAACAATAGGCTCTGAAAAAGATGCCAAAGGAACCCAACTGTCCGTGTCCATAACACAGAAGCAACTAACAAACAGATGGCGGATTGTGTCCCATGTTGTGAGAGAACATCTTTAAATAATACAAAGATTTACCAGAGGAAGAGATCATACACGATGATCAGAGAAAATTGAATCTGGGGAAAACTTCACAGAAGAAGCTCAATGAACAGTAAACCAAATTTATACTAGAAGAAACAGAGTGTCTGGGGTTGGTACTATTGATAAAAGTATCAATGTGAGCAAAAAAAAATCCAACACTAAAAGTAGAAATGTTCTTCATCTTTAGGAAAAATGGTAGAAACTCCAGGTAGGTTGTGTTACAGGTTATGCTTGGAGATGTTGCAACACCTTTATTAAACTCTTTAACTTAAATCTCAATGGATCTTCAAAATAATACTATGAGAGAATACTAAGCTTTAGCAACGGTTTCCATTTTACTGAAATCTAAGAGAGAATAAATCATTTATCCAAGAACACACAATCAGCTATGATTAACCCAGGTTTAAAACATAGGTCACAAGTTTCCTTGCCTGAGTCACAAATTTCATTCATTCAGAATCTGTCTTTATAATTTTGACACATCTGCCCATCACTTTACTGTTATACACTTAACTGTTTCTCTTTCAATCAACTTATCCTTTTTCCTTAAACAAATTTTTGGAAGGAAATTTTATATCATTCCCTTAAATGAAAAATCAGTATCATTTGTCACAAATCAAAGGAAACCATAAACATAAAAACTTTTAAAAGAAAATAATTCTTTAGATATTATTGTTTTTAAAAGAGCATGAAATATGAACATTCTCTCTGTTAAAAGAGAAATTAGCAATTATTATAAAGGTGTTAAAAAAAAAACATGCTGGATGAGGATATGGAGAAAAAGAAATACTCAAATGCCCTGGCAAGTGGGAGCATAAACGGGAATAACTACTATGGAGAGAAACCTAGCAATATTTACAGAATGTGTGTGTATATACATGATACATGCACACACATATATGAAGTATATAAATACATATATATACACATCTATATATATACATATATATGCATTATTTTGAACACAGAAATTCTATCTCTAGATGTATACCCTAGAGCAGGGGTTAGTGAACTTTTTTCTGTAAAGAGCCAGATAATAAATATTTTAATCTTTGCAGGCTATGCAGTACAAGCCATGCATCTCTGCTGTAGTAGTGTGAAAACAGTCATAGATAATAAGTAAACAAATGGTCCTGATTGAGCTCCAACAAAACCTTTCCTATGGACACTAAAATTTGAATTTCATACAATTACATGTCATGGAACACTACTCTTTTGGGTTTTCTCAACCTTTTTAAAAATGTAAAAATCCCTTCCTAGTTCACTGACTTTACAAAACAAGTGACCAGCTGGATTTAGAAGCTTGGACTGTGTTTTGCTGACTCTGCCCTAGAGTAATTCACCTGTATGTGGATAAGAGAAATGTACAACTAACTACAGTGTGTCTGTTACAGGCATGCTTTTAATAGCAGCCTTAGTTTAGGTTCCCAAGAATAGATCCCAAAACAAGGATTAGCATTCACATAGTTTATCTGGGAGGTGATCCCAGGAAAAACGAGGCATAAAAACGAAGGGTGCATGATCAATAAACTGCCACCACAGCCAACTGAGGCAAATACCGGTGGGAAACACCACCCCCTCCAGAGTTCTTCACAGAGGTATGAAAAGCTGGGGTATTTATCCACTAAATTCCTGCTCTCGTTGAATGAAGACTGCTTCAGGCTCTCTGGCATTTCAGCTTGCTCTGAGAGCGGGCTGTGTGTGCTCTTAGTGTGTCAGAACAAAAACCCTCCAGCGGGGTGTCACTGGAAGCAGGCTTCAGCCTAAAGAAGTAAATGCCAAGGGCAAAAACTAAGCATACGCTAAAAAGCAAAATTTATAAATGAACCTGAAAATGAATAAATTGCCATTTGCTCACACAAAGGAATATTACATATCAAATGAATGGTGTAGATCTATATTAGTCAAGAATGGATACATTTCAACACACTACACTGAGGAAAAATGGAATTTCTATCATAGTAATTACAATATGCAACATTTTTATAAAGCTTAAAAGAATGCAAAACTGTAGCAAATCCAGAAATAGCAGGTGCATTTGGAGAACCGGGGAGGAAAAGAAGTAAAGTTACCCAGAGGACCACAGCTTTACCTCTACTCTCTTGCTTACAAAAAAGAAAAAAAAAATGGTAACGTTACATATGAAAAATATGGGTGTGGTTACATGTGTATTCATGCTAATATTTCTATATTTTTCTTTGTGTGTTTGAGATTTCATTAAAAAAGAAGCTTTAAAGAATTGAGTTAACCTATAAACCTGAGTTGGTCTTGTCAAAAGAGCAAACCTTTAGAAGAAGGGAATGAATTACTTGTGCAAAAAAATAAAATAAAACTTTGAGAGTGTTTGGTGTAGAAGTTTTCAGTATTCAGTGTTTTCAGAAATATCATTGACTTTGGTAGAGAAGAACAGTATGGATATGAAATATGTAAATAGTTTTTATAGTAAAATAGCTGGGAAGATTAAGAAATAGCTAGCAAAGTATCTTGAGAAAAGTGCTCCACAATGTAAACTAATGTAACTATTACTGAAAGACAATGACATATTGAAATGTTCAAACACTTGGTGTTAGTTATTGAATATTTATGAAAATGACAGCCTTTTGTCAAACCAAAACAAATTCCTTTTTCTCCTTTTATCATCTTTATTATGATAGAATTTCAGTTTTTTATACAATTTCATGCATATTTTAATCATTTGAAAGTATCAACAACTGAACCTTTTAAAATACTGAGTGTTTATGCTTTGTAACTCATTATTTATGATAAAGAAGCAAAAATAAGTCCAACAAATATCAACTGTTTACAGTTAACTAGCAGTATGCCACGTGCCTTGAATATATAATCTCATATAATCCTTACTCAACCCTGTGATATAGACATATTACCATCCCTGCCCGGAAATAGCTCAATGCGACTTGCCCAAGAATATAAATTTAAGACTTGTGGTGGCTAGGATTTAAAATGAGTCCTGTTAGTTCATTCTGCATCTTTACCCTTAGTCACTTAGCCACAATGCATCCCCAGAGAAAAACATTTATAAGTCAAATTCTATCATACAAAGCGAGGAAATATCAAATTTTATCTTGACATATTTCACACACAAAAAAGCCATTACTAGATTTTAGAAATCTTCTCAGTCATCAGCTCCATTATCATGATTCATTGCAAAAAGATTTAAATATTTGCCATAATTCACTTTCACATAACCTACTGCATACGTGTAAAGTTCACAAGTTAAATTATACTACGCAAGAGGGCTAAGATAACAGTATATTCCTGCTTGCCATGAATATAAAAGAGGCTCATTTTAAGAAAATTCTTTCTCTGAATATACAGATAGTGAGACCTGGGATTCTCCCAGTAAGGATGATGCCACTTCTGGCATTCACAGAGCACTTCAGCACCTGGCCAGTGTCTGACCGTGTCCTGTTCCTTGCCAGGCTCAAAAAGGACACATAAACAGTGTCAGTGAGAAGCCTGACTGTCAATATTAAGTTCAGTTCAGTTCAGCTGCTCAGTTGTGTCCGACTCTTTGCAACCCCGTGATCTGCAGCACACTAGGCTTCCCTGTCCAAACCAACTCCCAGAGCCAACCCAAACTCATGTCCATTGAGTCGGTGATGCCATCCAACCATCTCATCCTCTGTCGTCCCCTTCTCCTCCTGCCCTCAATCTTTCCCAGCATCAAGGTCTTTTCAAATGAGTCAGCTCTCCATGTCAGGTGGCCAAAGTACTGGAGTCTCAGTTTCAATGGCAGACCTTCCAATGAAAACTCAGGACTGATCTCCTTTAGGATGGACTGGTTGGATCTCCTTGCAGTCCAAGGAACTCGCAAGAGTCTTCTCCAACACCACAGTTCAAAAGCATCAATTCTTCACCACTCAGCTGTCTTCACAGTCCAACTCTCGCATACATACATGACTAATAGAAAAACAATAGCCTTGACTAGATGGACCTTTGTTGGCTAGGCAATGTCTCTGCTTTTGAATATGCTATTTAGGTTGGTCATAACTTTCCTTCCAAGGAGTAAGTGTCTTTTAATTTCATGGCTGCAATCACCATCTGCAGTGATTTTGGAGCCCCCCAAAAATAAAGTTTCTCACTGTTTCCACAGTTTTCCCATCTATTTACCATGAAATGATGGGACCGGATGCCATGATCTTCGTTTTCTGAATGTTGAGCTTTAAGTCAGCTTTTTCACTCTCCTCTTTCACTTTCATCAAGAGGCTTTTTAGTTTTTCTTCACTTTCTGCCATAAGGGTGGTGTCATCTACATATCTGAGGTGATTGATATTTCTCCTGGCAATTTTGATTCCAGCTTATGCTTCCTCCAGCCCAGCATTTCTCATGATGTACTCTGCATAGAAGTTAAATAAGCAGGGTGACAATATACAGCCTTGATATACTCCTTTTCCTATTTGGAACCAGTCTGTTGTTCCATGTCCAGTTCTAACTGTTGCTTCATGACCTGCATATAGTTTCTCAAGAGGTAGGTCAAGTGGTCTGGTATTCCCATCTCTTTCAGAATTTTCCACAGTTTAGTGTGATCCACACAGTCAAAGGCTTTGGTGTAGTCAATAAGGCAGAAATAGATGTTTTTCTGGAACTCTCTTGCTTTTTTGATGATCCAGCAGATGTTGACAATTTGATATCTGGTTCCTCTGCCTTTTCTAAAACCAGCTTGAACATCTGGTAGTTCACAGTTCATGTATTGCTAAGCCTGGCTTGGACTACTTTACTAGCATGTGAGATGAGTGCAATTGTGTGGAAGTTTGAGCATTTTTGGCATTGCCTTTCTTTGGGATTGGAATGAAAACTGACCTTTTCCAGTCCTGTGGCCACTGCTGACTTTTCCAAATTTGCTGGCATATTGAGTGCGGCATTTTCACAGCATCATCTTTTAGGATTTTAAATAGCTCAACTGGAATTCCATCACCTCCACTAGCTTTGTTTGTAGTGATGCTTCCTAAGGCCCACTTGACTTCACATTCCAGGATGTCTGGCTCTAGGTGAGTGATCACACCATCGTGATTAACTGGGTCATGAAGATCTTTTTTGCACAGTTCTTCTGTGTGTTCTTGCCACCTCTTCTTAGTATCTTCTGCTTCTGTCAGGTCCATACCATCTCTGTCCTTTATTGTGCCCATCTTTGTATGAAATGTTCCATAGGCATCTCTAATTTTTTTGAAGAGACCTCTGCTAAGTTGCTTCAATCGTGTCCAACTCTGTGCAACCCCATAGACGAGGGGGCCCACCAGACTCTGCCATCCCTGGGATTCTCCAGGCAAGAACATTGGAGTGGGTTGCCATTTCCTTCTCCATTGCATGAAAGTGAAAAGTGAAAGTGAAGTCGTTTAGTCGCATCTGACTGGTAGCAACTCCATGGACTGCAGCCTACCAGGCTCCTCCATCCATGGGATTTTCTAGGCAAGAGTACTGGAGTGGCTTGCCCATTGCCTTCTCCGGAAGAGATCTCTAGTCTTTCCCATTCTATTGTTTTCCTCTATTTCTTTGCATTGATCTCTGAGGAAGGCTTTCTTATCTCTCCTTGCGATTCTTTGGAACTCTGCATTCAAATGGGTATATTTTTCCTTTTCTCCTTTGCTTTTCACTTCTCTTCTTTTCACAGCTATTTGTAAGGCTTCCTCAGACAGCCATTTTGCTTTTTTGCATTTTTTTTCTTGGAGATTGTCTTGATGCCTGTCTCCTGTACAGTGTCACAAACCTCTGTCCATAGTTCATCAGGCACTCTGTCTATCAGATCTAGTCCCTTAAATCTATTTCTCACTTCCACTGTATAATCATAAGGGATTTGATTTAGGTCATACAAGAATGGTCTAGTGGTTTTCCCTACTTTCTTCTATTTAAGTCTGAATTTGGCAATAAGGAGTTCATGATCTGAGCCATAGTCAGCTCCTGGTCTTGTTTTTGCTGACTGTATAGAGTTTCTCCATCTTTGGCTGCAAAGTATATAATCAATCTGATTTCGGTGTTGACCATCTGGTGATGTCCATGTGTAGAGTCTTCTCTTGTGTTGTTGGAAGAGGGTGTTTGCTATGACCAGTGCATTCTCTTGGCAGAAGTCTATTAGCCTTTGCCCTGCTTCATTTTGTACTCCAAGGCCAAATTTGCCTGTTACTCCAGGTGTTTCTTGACTTCCTACTTTTGCATTCCAGTCCCCTATAATGAACAGGATATACAGCCTTGATGTACTTTTTTGAGTGTTAGTTCTAAAAGGTCTTGTAGGTCTTCATAGAACCGTATAACTTCAGCTTCTTCAGCATTACTGGTAAAGGCATAGACTTGGATTACTGTGATATTGAATGGTTTGCCTTGAAGACGAACAGAGATCATTCTGTCATTTTTGAGATTGTATCCAAGTACTGCATTTCAGACTCTTTTGTTGACTATTATGTTACCAACAAGTGAATGAGTGTTGGGCTGACTCAGCACAATTCTACAGGTTTCAGACAAGCTAATTCCAAACTTTGACTGCTGTCCTTGCCTCTTACCTGAGATAGGACCCTGCAAGCTGTCTTTCCAAGCATCTACTAAGAACAAATGGTGCACTGTTTAATTAACAGTTTGTGGTCTAACAACCCTAAAATCTTTGTGGCTTACAAAAATATTTATTCCTCAGGGGTTCAGGTCAGCTGCAAGTGTATTGATTATATAAGTAACCAGGTATGGGCCTATCTAGTCTAAAATGGGTTCACTGGGTCAGCTTTGTATGTCTATTCATCTTGGGGTCTATCCTAAGGGAACAGCCACTGCCTAGGGCCTTGTGTCCCCGTGATGGAGAGCAGGTGGTTAAGGGTGGACAGAGAAATCATACAAGCTCGTTTAAAACTTCTGTTCTGACATAGTTTACACCCAATCCAGACATATTCCAGTGACCAAAGCATGTCACATGACCATCGCCAAAGTTAGTGGAACAGGGGCGCACACTCCTCCTATAGGAAAGATACTGAGAAAACTGTGGCAAAGGATAAGCATGTAAAATCCTTCCTAATAGGAGGAAGATAGTAATTAGGAACAATAGTTCAACAAACTTCAGTAGGAGAAAATATCAAAGAAAAAGGAACAGAAAAAATATTCACATATAAATGGGCTTCCCAGGTGGCTCAGTGGTAAAGAATCTGCCTGCCGAAGCAGGAGATGCAGTTTTGATTCTTGGGTCGGGAAGATCCCCTGGAGAAGAAAATCCACTCAGGTATACTTGCCTAAGAAATCCCATGGACAGAGGAGCCTGGCGGGCTACAGTCCATGGGGTCACAAAAGGGTCAGACACAACTTAGCAACTAAACAACAACATTTACATATAAATTTATAAGTTATTATAGTAGTCAACTTTTCAGCTAAAAATTAAAGCCATCAAAAGTATAATACTTGGGGGAGAAACCTCATGGAAGGACTTCCAGCCTCTTTCAACCCCATCATTCACTTCTCCCAGGAAAGGGAATGATAGGTGCATTTAGAAGGGTCAGTGGGGGACTTTTTGGTGGTCTAGTGGTTAAGACTGCCTTCCAATGCAGGGGATGTGGGTTCAATCCTGGTCAGGGAGCTAAGATTCTCTGCGCCTCATAGCCAAAAGGCAAAACATAAAACAGAAGGAATATTGTAACACATTCAATAAAGACTTTTAAAAATGGTCCACATCAAACAAACAAACCAGCAAAAACATGCGGATCCTTAAAAAAAAAAAGAAGTATCTGGGAATTACACTCAAGTACTTGGGCTCCTTTGGAGCAGGCCTCCCTAGCGGGAGAGTATCCAGTCCATCCTCTTCCATGGTGCAAGATGCCTGGCCCCGGCCAGCTGTGCCAGTGACTGGATGGGTAGATTTTACTTAGAAGGGAATTAGTAGCAAGCCCACTGTAGCCCTTCACCTAGTCATGACTTCAGTCCCGCTGTGATGAGTAATTTGAGGTCCACCTTTCAGACTTCTATGTCCATTTCTCACAGGTTCCTCTCTTAGGCAGGGAAGAATCATGTTCTTTTATTGACTTTGCCTCAAAACTCTAGTAATAATAATAGTAGTAGGCAATATTTGCTAAATACCTACAGTTAAAATATATGATTTCATTTAATTATCAAAATAAGCCTGAAAATTGTTAAGTTCATTTTAGAGTTGAAGAAATGAAGCCTCAGAAGAGCCACATGATCCTCTCAAAGTTACATAGCCAATAAATTGGTACACCTGAGTTTCCATGCCAGGTTTATTGGAAGCCAAAACTTAGAAGCGCTGTCCTAGCCCTGAGTGCCTCTGAGGGTGGTGGAGAAGAGCAGGAAAGGAAAGATATGGCAGAGTGTCTGAGGGGTTAGGTGTTTTTTATTTTCTTGGTTTTCTTATCTCTTTGCTAATTATATTGTTAATAATTTAGACATGTTTCACTCTAGAGCTTTTTCATCTTAATATGAGTTTCGGTAACTTGTAGGTATAGCTCTGATTTTGTTAGAAGACAGTGACAAGTTAAGGTTTGCGTGTGTGCTAAGTTGCTTCAGTCGTGTCCAACTCTTTGCAATCCTATGGGCTGTAGCCTGCCAGGCTCCTCTGTCCATGGGATTCTCCAGGCAAGAATATCGGAGTGGGCTGCCGTGCCCTCCTCCAGAGGATCTTCCTGAGCCAGGGATCAAACCTGCGTCTCTTGCATTGGCAGGCAGGTTCTTTACCACTAGCGACACCTGGTTTAATCCGAAGAGATTTTCATTTAGTGTAATTTTACGAATATATGCCTATTTTGATATAAGGATATACAATACTATTACACAGAAGAACAATGACCTTTCGTAGACTTTCATTCAAGGACAGCCACCTGGATCTTGTAAAGTCTCCTACAGTGCTTAAGCCCTTCAGCTACTGACTACATATTTTCAATTGTGATAATTAGATCTGTGGCTTCTGTCTATATCATTATAGAGGTCTGCATTTAGCCAGATCTAAGGTAAGAAATTTTTCATCAGTTACAGATGGTGGGATTTTTGTTCTTTACTTGATATTTTGATATTTACTTGATCCTTTAGAAAGGGTATTTACATTTATTTTTAGGCTTACTGGTTTTAATTGATGATAATATGATATCATGTCTTTTTTCTTTCAGCCCTGAGATTAATAAAATTTATTCCTGGAAACTTCCCATTCATATAATTGCTATTATCTCAAAATCTTCATATAGGGAAAAACCCTACAAACCTCAATTCCTTCTGCCCTTTTCTCTTTGTTACTTGTCAAACCGTTATTGGAAATGAGCTTCTGACCTTTTTTTCTCCCACACTATTTCTAATAAAGATGCTGCCACACGGCCGTATCCTAGTAACTAGGTTTTACAGTGAGAAAGATGATTAAGAAACAGTCCAAGATAGGACTGATTTTGACCATCAGCAAAGGTAATTTGTTAGTCTTGTTCTCTTTTTCAATTTTCTTCATTTAGATGGATAACTGATCTAAGCTCAATGTCCTTTCTGATAAAAAAATACTATCCTATAGGGCCAAATTAGTATATTTTCTTTTGATTACCTTGCAGAACTCTTATTTGCTCTCTTTTCTGAAAAGCTTAATAATTCATAGAAGGCTCCAGAGGAACAAAATCACTATGTGTGGCTGAAAAATCCCTGCTGAGGATAAACGGTAGGCTTCAAAGAATTTTTTGAATAAATAATCAAGCTAGAAACTCCCATCTTGCCTTTGAACTGCTGCATAAGCATTTCCTCACTCATTTGAAATTGCAGAGACAAAAAAAAATTAGTAGTCATGAAGGCAGGTACTAGAGACCCAGACATTTCCGCTTTTTACATGGGAGGCCTCCACTTTCAGTGTCTCTGCTCCTCTATCAAGAGCATAAAATTGGATGAGGGAACCAAATGTACTCTTCTCAGACAGATTTGAGGAGCAGAGAGGTAGGAATGTACAGGTACTGGGGAGAAGGACCCTCTGCCCTTGGAGCTGTCTGTTGGACAGAATAGGAGGACTTGGGAGGAAAGGCCTAAAGAGAGCTTCTGGCTGTGTCACGGTCAGACATTTTTGCTGTCTAGTCAGAGGCAGATGGGCTCCCTGACCCAACGCTTACTTCCTGCCCGCCTGAGGTTGGCCTGTCTCTGTCAACTTGCGTTTTGAAAGCCATATCCAGGCAGAGCCCAGTAGCACTAGGCTGTGAACACAGAGGTGGGTCTTCAAACACCACTCCTCCCGTGTTTGTTGCCCTTTCCAAATTCTAGCAGCCTTCATGATGGGACTCACTGAGCGAAGAGTTCCGTGAGAGTCAGATCAGACATCCAGTTAGAATATGTCACCACGAGAATCACACTTCTCCAGAATATTCTTTACCATAATATACCTAAAATTAATTTCTCAGAACCGCTGCAAGTCTTTCCTGGAGATATACTTTTCAGTTCTTTGGTGGAGGCTGTTTCTCTTCTTTCATGGGAGTCAGCCCGCCCCATGGTAACTTGGGATATGGAACCCCCTGTTGGCCAGTATTTCAGCTACAGTGACATTCCCTTCCTAAAGGCTTCAGGCATCTGCTTCTTTTCTTTCTTCCTTTACTGCAAAAGGGCTCCATATGTCTTGGTTTATCACAGTACATTTGCAGCCACAACAGATTAAACAATGCCAATTGAGATCCATATGGCAAAATAGGAAAATTCAAATCAAATTTATATCTTTATAATGCCATTTTTCCTGAACTTTGGACTTTTACATAGTATCATCCTGCTTTTTGTCATATCTTCCACCTGTACTGTGAGTTGTTTGAGAATTTTTACTAAACTGACTCACATTTCTACTTCTGAAAATTAATTTCAAAGAAAGTTGCCATAAGTGTAACAATCATTCACCATAAATAAAAAGTAAATATGAAATAAATACATAATCACTAGAATTCAAATTTTTTCATTTCCCTGAAAATCATCTTGCAAGCTAAACCATTTTAGAAAACTTCTGGTACACAGGCTTACAAATTTCTCTAATATATATTGTTTTATCTAATGTTCACAAAAATGTTATGAAATTAGCTAAGTAGGTACAACCATTCTCATTTTGAAGACAAGAAATTGGTATTGGCTTCAAAAAATAGAGTTCTCATGCTGAAAGAGACCTTGCTATTGTTTTTATCTGAAGCCCAAATTTTCTGATTTCTCGCAGTTGACATGTGACTCCCGGGATCATTTGTGATCTAAGCCTAAAAGTCCAGGCTTTAGATATTTTTTTTTTAATGTCTGCATGAAATGGTTCCATGTGTACCATAAAAAATCCTTGTGACTGTCCACATTTTAAATGTACCAAAGCTGTGTCAAAATGATACAGCTGAAACAACTGATAATTGATTGAACATTGAAAAATTCCTCATAACACCAAAATTGTATTTGGTAAGACAGATGGCATTTTTCTTTTCATTTTGTGGATTAAAAAAAAAATCAAGAAGCATTTAAATAATTTGCTCCAAATCAAATATTTTTTCTCTAATTAGGAACAAAAATAGTTAAAATGGAACTTAAGATTGTTCTTTATAAATTACATTAAAAAACAGGACCACTGTGTGAAACTCTTCATGCTAAAAAATATAAACTATTTAACTGGTATAAAATTCCTTAATGATTTCTTCATTAAATTAATGAAGAGGAAAATTGTAATCATCTAAAGCAAGTAGTGAACCTAAAATTTCAGAGAGATATTTAAAAAATATGAGACAGCAGCTACCCTACTTACTAGTCAAATGAAATAGAAGATATCACATAGATGTTCAAACAAAAATTTCTGTAAGAAAAAGACTTGTCATTATTATCATGCCATTAAACAGTACATCAATTCATTATACAAATAAGTAAATTAATTAATACAAATAAATATGTTCTTAACAAATGCCCATTACTTTTATAAGTCTAATTTTTATAAATATAAATGTCATTTCTCCTTCCCACCTCCCTCTCCCTGGTTTCACTTTCTACTTCTACATCACAGAGATAATCACTGTTAAATTTCTCTTATACTTTCCAGAAAAATTTGAGGTATATTTATATTCTTTGGGGTTTCCCATCTGGCTCAGTGGGTAAAGAATCAACCTGCAATGTTTTTAGGCAAATAAAATCTGAAAATATTTTTATTCTCACTATACTGATTCACTTTTTCTTGAAAATCACATATCTTTTCATATCATCTATACAAATCCTCTGTGTTCTTTTAATTGTAGCAGAGTGCCCTGTGCAACCATTTAATCAGTGGTTGGCAAACTTTTTCTGCAAAGGGTCATATCATAAATATTTCAGGCCTTGTGAGCTATATGTCTTTCACAGCTACTCAATTCTGCCACAAGCAATACCTAATTGATGGGTGTGGCTGTTCTCCAAAAACACTTTATATGCAAGCTGAATTTGGCCCATAGGTCAAGGTTTGCTGACCCCTGATTTTTACAATCAGCCATGAAGTGGTAGAAATGGTTATTTCCTATTTGCTGTTATTAAGAACACTGCTGATATGAAACTCCATAATGCAAACACGCTTGCTTGATCAAGGTAAAATCAATACACTACAGAACATTTAAAATATTGCTTTAAAAGTGAGAAGACAATCTTGTATATTCTGGGCTTCTTTCCATGAAGTCCATATGGTTTCTCTATGGACAAATGGATATTTTTCTGTCTGGGTCCTTTCTTTGTCAGTCTGGCCTCTTTCCTTCCCTAATGATGGGTAAGTGAAAATGCAGAGACTCATATCTATTATTGTAACTATTTCCTCTTTGCCCTGATTTGTGTTTTCTAGAGGTTAGTGACAGAGTGATATCCCTTTGGGAGAGAACTGTCTAACAAGCAAAAGCAGAGACATTACTTTGGCAACAAAGATCCGTCTAGTCAAAGCTATGGTTTTTCCAGTGGTCATGTATGGATGTGAGAGTTGGACTATGAAGAAAGCTGAGCACTGAAGAATTGATGCTTTTGAACTGTGGTGTTGGAGAAGACTCTTGAGAGTCCCTTGGACTGCAAGGAGATCCAACCAGTCCATTCTAAAGGAAATCAGTCCTGGGTGTTCTTTGGAAGGAATGATGCTAAAGCTGAAACTCCAGTACTTTGGCTACCTCATGCGAAGAGTTGACTCACTGGAAAAGACCCTGATGCTGGGAGGGATTGGGGGCAGGAGGAGAAGGGGATGACAGAGGATGAGATGGCTGGATGGCATCACTGACTCGATGGACTTGAGTTTGAATGAACTCCAGGAGTTGGTGATGGACAGGGAGGCCGGCGTGCTGCAATTCATGGGGTCGCAGAGTCAGACATGACTGAGCAACTGAACTGAAAGGTAACACATAAAGGGAAATACCTGGAGCAGAGCTGAGTGGAGATAGAATGCAATGCCTGTCTTTCTCTTTTCTTTTTTCTTTCTGCTTCTTTTACTATTTTTTCCTTAAAAAATTGTTTTTTTAAATTTTGAGACTCTTTGTGACTACTTGAGCTTTAACCAGAATAGTGTCATACAATAGGAAGTTTCTGGAAACAGCTTTTAACATTTAAAGACCTCAAAGACATTTCTATAAGTGGCTTCAAAGGATGAATAAGTTAATACTCTCAACTAAAGGGTATTTGGGAAAACATCAGACCACATTTATCAGTGGACAGTGGGCACAACTGCTTCTGCTTCCACAAGTTAAACATTTATATGTAGTAAAAAAAAGTTTATACGATGTCTGGCAAGACTAGAGTTAGGAACTTCTGTTCCTGCTCCTCAACAAATGGTCTCATGATCAGCCCTAGCAGACATATGAATTTTAACCCATTTTTGCTCCCTTTATCCCTGAAGTGCTCATCAAGGATGTCATTACTAACTAGAGCACTTTTATTTCCACTTTTCACCACTGCTTGAAAAAATTAAATCCCTGAGTCCTTGATTCACCATCATCCCACCAGACTTTCAGGCTGAGGTTTTCAAACAAATATCTTTGTGCTTAGAATTTATTGAGTTCATAACTAAAGGTCTCATCTATAGAGGGGAACACTCACCATCTGAAGAAGGTCCCAAATGACTGAAGAGGATGTAAGCACCATGAAGATTCAATACTGAGATAGCAGTTAATATTAATCTGGGTCTGAAATTTAGCTTGAATGAAATCCAGTCTGGTTTATTTGAGGCAGGCAATGTCATAATGTACATGGTTGTGCCTTTTGTAATGAATTAGCTTATCTTAAACCAGTGTTATCTGGATGGAGGTTCATGATACTGTTGAGGAGGCAGTGATCAAGACCACCCCCAAGAAAAAGAAAGGCAAAATGGTTGTCTGAGGAGACCTTACAAATAGCTGAGAAAGGAAGAGAAGCTAAAGGCAAAGGAGAAAAGGAAAGGTATAAACATCTGAATACAGAGTTCCAAAGAATAGCAAGAAGAGATAAGAAGGCCTTCCTGAATGATCAATGCAAAGAAATAGAGGAAAACAATAGAATGGGAAAGACTAGAGATCTCTTCAAGAAAATTGGAGATACCAAGGGAAACTTTCATGCAAAGATGGGCTTGATAAAGGACAGAAATTGTATGGACCTAACAGAAGCAGAAGATATTAAGAAGGGGTGGCAACAATACACAGAAGAATTATACAAAAAAGATAATCATGACCCAGATAACCATGATGGTGTGATCACTCACCTAGAACCAGATATCCTGGAATGCAAAGTCAAGTGGGCCTTAGGAAGCATCACTACAAACAAAGCTAGAGGAGGGGATAGAATTCCAGTTAAGCTATTTCAAATCCTAAAAGATGATATTGTGAAAGTACTGCCCCCAATATGCCAGCAAATTTGAAAAACTCAGCAGTGGACACATAATTGGAAAAGGTGTTTTCATTCCAATCCCAAAGAAAGGCAATGACAAAGAATGCTCAGACTACCACACAATTGCACTCATCTCACATGCTAGTGAAGCAATACTCAAAATTCTCCAAGCCAGACTTCAATAGTACATGAACCATGAACTTCCAGTTGTTCAAGCTGGATTAAGAAAAGGCAGAGGAAACAGAGATCAAATTGCCAACATCCACTGATCATCAAAAAGCAAGAGAGTTCCAGAAAAACATCTACTTCTGCTTTATTGACTATGCCAAAGCCTTTGACTGTGTGGATCACAACAAACTGTGGAAAATTCTTAACAAGATGGGAATACCAGACCACCTTTCCTGCCTCTTGAGAAATCTGTATGCAGGTCAAGAAGCAACAGAACAGGACATAGAACAGACTGGTTTCAAATTGGGAAAGGAGTATGCCAAGGTTGTATATTGTCACCCTGCTTATTTAACTTATATGCAGAGTACATCATGCAAAATGCCAGGCTGGATGAAGCAAAAGCTGGAATCAAGATTGCCGGGAAAAATACCAGTAACCTCAGATATGCAGATGACACCATCCTTGGGGCAGAAAGCGAAGAACTAGAGCCTCTTGATGAAAGTGAAAAAGGAGAGTGAAAATGTTGGCTTAAAGCTCAACATTCAGAAAACTAAGATCATGGCATCTGGTTCCACCACTTCATGCCAAATAGATGGGGAAACAATGGAAACAGTGACCTACAGACTTTATCTTTGGGGGCTCCAAAATCACTGCAGATGGTGATTGCAGCCATGAAATTAAAAGACACTTGCTCCTTGAAAGAAAGCTATGACCAATCTGGACAGCATATTAAAAAGCAGAGACATTACTTTGGCAACAAAGGTCTGTCTAGTCAAACCTATGGTTTTTCCAGTAGTCATGTATGGATGTGAGAGTTGGACCATAAAGAAAGCTGAGCATTGAAGAATTGATGCTTCTGAACTGTCGTGTTAGAGAAGACTCTTGAGAGTCACTTGGACCACAAGGATATCCAACCAGTCCATCCTAAAAAAAAATCAGTCCTGAATATTCATTGGAAGCACTGATGCTGAAGCTGAAACTCCAATACTTTGGCCACCTGATGCAAAGAAGTGACTCATCTGAAAAGACGCTGATGATGGGAAAAACTGAAGGCAGGAGGAGAAGGGGACGACAGAGGATGAGATGGTTGGATGGCATCACCAACTCAATGGACATGAGTCTGAGCAAGCTCTGGGAGTTGATGATGGACAGGGACGCCTGGCATGCTACAGTCCATGGGGTCGCAAATAGTCAGACACAACTGAGCGACTGAACTGAGCTGAACTGATCTGTTACATCCCACCCATGAAGAAGTTTAAAACTCCTTTTAGTTCATCCACTCTGAGCCCTTCCCCCTATCTGGAGAATATCTGTATTTTCTCACTAGTGTCTTACTCCCTTCTCATAAGTCTATGAAGCCCAGGAGTTTTATGCAAACAAAGAAGGTCAGTCCTAGTTACTAATCAGAGAAAAGGCATCAGAAAGTCTCACCAGTCCCCTTAATTGTATTTGCTACTGTTGCTACTAAAAGTCAGAGTCCAGTCACACTTTAGTGATTCAGGCATGAGCTACACAGAAACTAGGTTTTCTGAAGGCAGTTTCTCAGAAGAGAGCAGAAAAAGGCAAAAATTCTCTTCCCAATATTATAACTACCTCTGGTCTCTTCACACAAAGCCTTATGTTAAACTGGAGACCATCTCCGAAGGGGATGGGCTCTTTGTGCTAAAATCATGCTGCTGCTGCTGCTACTGCTAAGTCTCTTCAGTCGTGTCCGACCCTGTGCGACCCCATAGACAGCAGCCCACCAGGCTCCTCTGTCCCTGGGATTCTCCAGGCAAGAACACTGGAGTGGGTTGCCATTTCCTTCTCCAATGCATGAGAGTGAAAAGTGAAAGTGAAGTCGCTCAGTCGTGCCCGACTCTTCAAGACCCCATGGACTGCAGCCTAATCAAGCAGATATGGGGAGGGGGAGAGTGAAATGTATCTGTTAGGTTAACATAACCAAAAAAGAGAGGGTGAGCCAGTCTGTATCACCTGGATAGACACCCCAGTGAGCCTGTAGTCAGACATTGCTTGCAGTACCTGTTGCTGAAAACACATATTAGCTCCTTCAGAAAACCCCAGAAGGGATTTTTGGATAGGTTCCTAGGTTGACCCAAGTAATCAGTTTTGGATATGGATTGGAAACGTCTAGTTTGACAATGGATATACACACAGAGAGAAATCACTTTTATTATATATAACAACTGCTCCACACAAATTGTCACAAAGCAGTTGCCCCTATTGTCATCTGGAACAGGCTGCAGGTGATGAAACCACTCTTTCCAGCTACTGTCCACCCAGCCTGTGCTGTGTGCTGTGCTTAGTCACTCAGTCATGTCCAACTCTTTGCAACTCCATGGACTGTAGCCAGCCAGGCTCCTCTGTCCATGGGGATTCTCCAGGCAAGAATATTGGAGTGGGTTGCCAGGCCCTCCTTCAGGGGATCTTCCCAACCCAGGAATTGAACCAGGGTCTCCTGCATTGCAGGCAGATGTCCACCTGGCCTGCCCACTACATAGGGGAGACACCCATAATCAACAGCACATCACCCTTAAGGATATTGAGGGGCACAGACATTGCCAGGGCTTCAGGAAGGATGAAAATATGTGACTAAGGTAACCTGGGGTAAAAGGATGCTACTTTTGCCTCATTCTGTGACGTGTGCGTGCACACACACACACACACACACACACACAAACACACCAGACCTCTGTATGATGTCAGAAATGCTGTAATTTGGGCTGGTTCTCTAGAACTTCTTGAAGGCCTGCAATACCAGTTCAGAATTCAGAACATGGCTTTCCTTCCAGTTGGTTTCATCTCAGGACTAGTGTAGGCAGGGCCACCCCAATACATCAGACAGAACTTAACAACTTTCTAACCTATAGGAAACCTATCAAAACCTAGAGCACTGTGTCCTTGGAAGGTTCTTTAATCCCTTGACAAAGTTACTCATCTCTTCCCCAAAAACTTTTGAAATGGAGACAGGAAATAGAATCCAGAACAGTCAGAGGAAGGATCCTTACCTTACACCTGCGTTAGCAAAAGGAGCCACTCAAGTGGTCCTCCCCCCAAAATGTTCCTCTCCAGAGTGTCCTGAATATCCTGCTCTCTAGGAACTTTTATGACAACAACTCTTATTAAATACACACATATTTTTAAACTTCCACATCTCCAGGCATTCCATTACACAGTGAAGTAGTAAAGATATTTAGTTATCTATCTGAGCACATGATTCTATAATAAATGAATTAAGCTAGCTGAGAAGAAACTAAAATTTCTACCACTGAGTTGGTTCATCATCCATATTGAGTCAACAGTACACAGCTAACAACTCTATGATATTTGTTTTGGAAATACTGAGAGCATAAATATATGATTTCTGCTTTATATGGAAAATTTAAATAATAGATTTCTCAATTTTCTTCTGACCAGTAATCTCAGCAGTCATCAGGTACATTCCCTTCCTGCTCATCCTCATCAAGACCTTGCATCTGGGTAGCATCTCTGCCAAGGGTCCCTCCAGTGAGAGCCGGAGTCATTGAAAGCAGTCATGTTCAAAAGCTTCTCTTACCTTGAGCCCCAATACCCCTTACTGGTATCTACATTTGTCTTTGTTTTCACTTTTGGGTTCACCCAAAGTCTAATCTCACCCTCAGACCACAGCCATTTTGAGTATTGGCTGGGGAGCTTCCTTGGTGGCTCAGTGGTAAAGAATACACCTGCCAAGTAGAAGATTCAAGAGACACTGGTTCAATCCCTGGGTCAGGAAGATCCCCTGGAGAAGGAAGTGGCAACACACTCCATTCTTCTTACCTGCAGAATCCCATGGACAGAGGAACCTGGCGGGCTACAGTCCATGGGGTCACAAAAGAGTCAGACGTGACTGAGCAACTAAGCAACAACAACAGGCATCTCCTAAGTGCTTTATAAACGTTACTTCTCCAGGTTGAAGATCTCTTGACTATTTCAATGAATCATCACATCGTACAGTTTTGAGTGACTCCACCACCATTTTTTGCTCTCTACCAGTGTTAGATAAACTGAGGTATACTAAAATTTTTAAGAGCATATTTAAGCAAAGATTAATTCAAATAAAGCAGCACCAAACTGCAAGTGATTAGAAGCACAGGAGCCAGGGAAAAGGACTTACAAAGAGAAACTGCTGAAACAAAGAAAATAAATTACCTGATTGGCTGTAGCTTAAAGCCTAGTTGGCTATTTGTGATTGGTTGTCCTCAGTGTTTTGATTTTTATAACTTGGAGATATTTATAGGCCGAGAGTATGATTTGCTTACATAGGTCACCATGCCATTAGAGCCTTAGCGGCAAAAACTGTTCTTCTAGGGTATTCCATACGTTGATCATAGTAATAATGTTCATGAGAACAACAACAATAATATGTAAAAACTACATGCAAGGACTGCTCTGAGTGATTTATACGCCCTCACCACCTCAGTAATCCTGATGCAGTTGGAGTTCTCCAGAAGCAGATGCTGGGAAAGAGTTTGAGAAAAGAAGGCAGATGGGCAGTAAGGTGTTTATTAGGGATCAAAAGTCATAAAAGGAATGAAAATCTGTAAAAGGAAGCACAACTGCACAGAGAGAAAACATGAATTGCTACACAGGTCTGGCAAAACCTCAGCCAATCTACCAGGGGCTCTGAAGCAATGACTCAATGAAACCATGAAATTCAATGAAGCAATGAAAGTTATCTCTAATGGGACCGAATTTCTGTCCTTTATACAACCTGCACACACACTGCTCAGTCACTGGATGCAGACCACTGGGGAAAGGTGGGGTCTCAGGTGAGGGAACTCTGTAGCTAGTCGTGTCTGACCTCGTGGACTATAGCCTGCCAGGCTCCTCCATCCATGGGATTTTCCAGGCAAGAATACTGGAGTGGGTTGTCATTTCTGCAGCTGAGGCAGATCCTAAAGGCAATCCCTGCAGCTAGGCCACACGTGCCTCCCAGAAGGAAGTCTGGACAGCACATCTCTATATCCACCACAAACCTATACTTTCATTCTTTCCATTTTACACATAAGGACACTGACGTGAGGGAGGTGAGGCAATTTACCAGGATAATGCCACTGGTAACTGAAAAATATTGATGACATCATTCCCTCTACAGCTAAAATTATAATTAAATGCACTCACACTGAACAGCCTAGTTCACTCCTCTACACTGTGCCAGGCAAAGCCCTAGAAAGTGAAGAAACTCAAGAACAGTGAAAGGTCTGCAATTTTGCCCTACTTTCCAGCTAACAAATTAGCCTACCCCATTTCATGGATGTTGGCAGAATATACAAGACCCTGGGCTCGAAGAAAAAGGCCTGATACTCACAGCATGGCAGGCAGGATGAGCTTCACATTCACATCCATATTCCTCAGCCCAGGCTGATGGCAGGTGATGCGGAAGGAAGCCCTGGTGGATGCTGTGCACATGGTGGGTTTGTGTCATAGCTGAGGAACCTGGAGTTTAGGCAATCCCATCTTTTAAAGGAGGTTGCTAGAAATCTACTCAACCTTTGCTGCATGGGAGGTATCTTTATTATCCTGCTCAGAAAAACATCCTCCCTCTGCCCCTCAGGGCATGTGAGACACAGCATGTTCCCAGGCTGTTTGCTATACAAACATCCTTGAAAAGACAGTCCCTGACAAAACTTGACATGAGGCACAGAGAAATGCCGTGGAAGCTGTCTCCCAAAAGACAGAGGAAAGTGGCATGACCCTGGCCCTCCATCCATCTAGAAACAAAACCAAAATATTATTATATAATACTGTGAGAATTGCTATAATAGGGATAAGAGTAGGAAGTGACTGGAACTTGAAAGAGAAGACCTCAACAACTGGTTAATCTGGGAAAGCCTTTATATACGTGGTGATTTTTCCAATTGGGTGCTATCAACCAGACTCTGTTCACTGAGTATGGCAGTTATCATGATTGATGTTTAATAGTGAAAGTGAAAGTGAAGTTGCTCAGTCGTGTCTGACACTTTGCGACCCCATGGACCATAGCCTACCAGGTTCCTCCGTCCATGGGATTTTCCAGGCAAGAATACTGGAGTGGGGTGCCATTTGCTTCTCCAGGAGATCTTCCCGACCCAAGGACTGAACGCATGCCTCCCACATTGTAGGCAGACGCTTTACCTGTCTGAGCCAAGTGTTTAATAAGCTTCTAGAATTGAATAACATTTGCAGAAAATAGGAAGGATAGGATACTTCATGACCATAAAAATTTACCAGCATGTGAAGGGTATGAACTCTTGTGTAATGAAAATTTGAGTCCTAAAGATTTTAAACTCTGGCAGAATGATGGAGATAGAAACATTTGTAAAATAGCTTTAAAAATTCTAATAACTTTCTTCCCCTCATTTCTTTTATATCAAGTGGTAATGCCCAGTAACTGTAACAACTATACACCATCTTTGATATTCAGATTAATATATCTGAATGCCTATTGCTTTTCAGAATACATTTTAGATGAATAATTATAAATGTATAACATGAAACGTGCATTTCACCCAGTCTGAATTATCTAACAGATCATTACAACTTGTTTGCAACTTTAGCACTGAATATGTTCATTTGCTCCACATAATCACATTTTCTAAATTCCAAGTTAAATCTGTTGTTTTATCTTAGTTTATCCTGTTTTGTCTTCTCTGGAACAAGGTGGCACATGGAGGAAGATCCCTGACTCACTGAGTTTCAGTCTTGGCACTTTAGAAAACCGAGTCAAGATACTTTTGTTAGATGAGAGAAGAACAAGCTGCATTCATGATATACAATGATAACTAAGAAATAAAGGAAATGAAAGGGAAACCAGAGAGAAAAATTGAAGTTCAAAATCTTTTCTGCAATCTTTTTGAACCCCAAGAGTCCTCTAAGCAGGTAGCTATGAAAGGGAATGCAAAGACTGAAAATGCTTGCTCTTAAATCACTCACTACCCTTTTCTTTTAAACACTGAAGAAGAAAACTACCCTTCTTGATATTGCACATACTCTGTAGAACACATTAAAAGAAGCATCTTTGTGTGTGGACCAGTGGCAGGTACTGCATGCACCACTGAAGCTAGTTTATAGCTTTATGACCCTGTGTTCTTTTCTCTATGTCTGTCTCATTCCCATCAATGACCAAGCCTAGACTTCATGAAGAAGACAGGGACCCCGGGCATGAGCTCAATTCAATTGAACAAATGCTTATTGCATGCTTATCACATGCAGTACTGTGCTGACTGCAAGCAATTCAAAGACAGATAGGACATAGACCCTGCATTTAAGAAGCTTGCTTTCCCACCAGCATCATTTCCTCCACCTAGACATTTATTCACATCCATTCCTTTCTTTCCTCTTTCCTTCATTCTGAGCTTGCCTGAGACCAATCCTTCACCCAGAACTCTGAATTTATATTCTTCCCTCGCTCCCTTGTCTATGACTCCATCTGATTGAACCTTATAAACCTCTTACTTTTTACTGGCTAGGATCAAAAGTAGATAGAGGTACAGATGAAACAAGAATGACAGAATATTGACAAATTTTGAAGCTGCGTAGTGAGTTCATGGAGGTTAATTAAATCATGTGCTTATTTTGCCTGTGTTTGAAATTTTGCATTTAAAAAAGTTTTATAAAGAGCTATGCCAACCAGAGAACCACCTGAGTACTATAGACTTTTTTTTTTAATCTCTCACTGACCCTAGTCATAGTTAATGTAAATATACAATTTTTTTCTACACCTGTACTGGTCCCCTGTTGTGGCTGATGCTAATTCTGGGTGTAGAAGGAAATCTGAAAGGAAGCAAGGAGGGTAAATCAACACATATCTAATTGAATCTCCTCTTGTTAAAACTCCTTTGTTGGCTCTTTGATGAAAAAATTCAAGTTCTTTAAAATGACATTCATGACTTTGTATAACTTCCCACCTTATCTCACTTATGTTCGGCTCCACCTCACTCAATTTTTTTTTTCGTATTATCTATATGGGCATTATCAACTTCTTGCACCTCAATGAATTTGCCACGAACTCTTATACCTTCTTGACCTTACAAATGCTAACCTCCTCTGCCTGGAAAGACATCTTTATCATCCGAGTCTCCTGACTAATTCTCACTCATCTTTATCACTATACTGAAATACTACAGATATGTATTATCTTGCCAATCCTAACACTCTATTGTATATGTCTGCTACTCATATGTTTCTCTACTAGACATGAGCAGCTTGAAGGCTGAGATTGTGCCTTATGTATTTTTTCCTATTCTCATCACCAGCCCAATGATTGCAACTTAGTAGATGTTAACAATTTTTGTTAATTCAACCAATGAATAAAGGTACCCAATACGCTAAAGACATAATCATATTATATACAAATATAAAGATAAAATTAAGAAGTACCAGAAAAAATGTGTTCCAATGACTCACTTGAATTTCTCAAAAAATCCTATAGTGACTCAGTTCAGTTCAGTTCAGTTCACTATTTTAGGGCACAGGGTAATGAGGAAACAATGTCTCTGAGCTCACATAGCTTGAATTCTGTTTAGGGTACACAGATAATTAAAATAGAGAATATACTATCAATTAGTGGTAAGTATTATGAAAAAGATTAAGGCAAGATCAATGTGGATGGGGGATAATAGACTACATGAAGAACCCAGCCTAAGCTTTGCTGGGGAGATGATATTTTTGCAGGGACCTGAATGAAGAGAGGTGACAAGCTAGCTCTTAATTAGGAAGAAGAGCAGTCTGAGCACAAGGAGCCAAAAGTGAAAAAGACTAGGATCAGGAATTTCAACAACCAGGAAATCTTGTGCCAAAACCTGAAATTCTACCTCCAGAAAGATATATCCTTTGGGATCCTACAGGCTTTTCTTTCTTCACTATTTTTCTATTAAAAATCAAACGCCGCTAGGAACAGTGACATTTCAAGTCAAGATTAATTAACAACCTGCAGAGAATAAAACAAGGGCAGGAAGGGGAAGCGAAGTGCAGAGCAGATCCTTGAAAGGAAAGACCAGAGGGCACTCATCCTTGCCTGTGCCCCTGCTGCAACTACACGGGTCCTCGATGGAGAGGATGATGGACTGAAATCAGCAGGTACAGGTGAGATGGGAAACAAGGAGGTACTGCTGTCTCCTCTCCTCCCGATTGTGCACACCTGTCTCCCCTCAGCCACGCTGTCCAGTTAGAAGGCAACCTCTAGACAACATCAGGGTCAGTGACAGCAGGGTTGGGTAACTCTGAGATCTGATCAGTCATGATAAAGAAAACAGAAGAATCAATTTTGTGTGACTTTGAGCAAATGACCCTGCTATGGCAAGACAGAAAAACGTGGTCCTTAGGACTTCCAAGAGGCTGTTAGGTTCATAGCAGTGACTTTGCCACTGATACCGCTTAGCTGTGGCAGTAACTAACAGAATGGTCAATAACACAGGCTCAGGAGGCCAAGATCACTGATCCTGTGAAAAGAGGAAAATGTGATGCTCTTGCAGACTCTTCAAATAATCAACAGAGCGATAAGAGGCAAATAAAGAAGTTGACAGGTCTACCCAACAGCAGAGAGGCAGGGACATCAGCCAAGAACATGTGTCACAGAAGGAAAGTAACTTACCATGCACACCAGTGAGATGATCAGATTAAGCTTTCTACTCATGTGTTAACAGAAACAGCCTCAACATCTAGTGTCCCACCACATACAAAGCACTGTGCCCAAAGTGTGTTCTAACTTTTTCATTTCTCTGACAAGCACTTACTCTATCACGCATAGTTTGTACACAAGGAAACTGAGGCTCAAAGCCACATGCACAAGTGGTACAGCAAAAGCAGATACCTAGATTCATTTTTAATTGACATATAGTTGACATACAAGGTTATATTAGTTTCAAGTGTACAATATAGTGATTTGACATTAATATACATTACCAATTGATTGCCACAATGTCTTTTATTTATTTGGGCCCTCTTTTTTTCTTGATAAGTTTGGCTAAAGACTTATCAGTTATGCTTATCTTTTCAAAGAATCAGCCCTTAGTTTCATTGATCTTATCTACTGACCCTTTTTAGTCTCTATATTATTTATCTGATGTTTAATGTTTATTATCACCTTCCTTCTACAAATCTTGGGCTTGTTTGTTCTTTCTTTAGGTGTAAGGTTAAGTTATTTGAGACTTTTCTTATTTCCTGAAGTAGGCCTGATCGCTCTAAAGTTTCCTCTTAGAATTGCTTCTGCCATGTCTCGTAGATTTTAGAATTTTGTGTTTTCACTTTTATTTGGTTCAATGTATTTTTCTTTAATCTCCCCCTTGATATCTTCAGTGATTCACTGGTTGTTCAGTAGCATAATGTTTAGCCTCCACATATTTGTTTTTTCCAGGTTTCTTTTTGTAACTGATTTTGTTTCATATAATTATGGTCAAAAAAGATGCTTGATGTCACTTTATTCTTCCTAAATTTATTGAGACATTTCATAATCTAACATGTGTTATATTCTGGAGAATTGTTCCATGTATACTTGATAAGAAAGTGTATTCTGCTATTTTGAGGTAGAGTGTGCTACATATATCATTTGGTGTAAAGTGTTATTTAAAGCCCATGCTTACTTATTGATTTCTGTCTGCATGATCTATCCATTGGTGTAAATGGGTACTAAGTTCCCCTACTGTTATTGTACTACTTTCAATATCTCCTTTTATGTTTGTTAATATTTGCTTTATATATTGAGGTGTTCCTATGTTGGGTGCATAGATATTTATAACTGTTATTTCCTCTTGTATTGATCCATTTATCATTATGTAAGCCCTTCTTTGTTTCTTGCTAGTCTTTGCTTTAAAGTCTGTATTTTTTTATGTAAGTATTGCCACCTGGCTTTGTCTTTCCATTTGCATGGAATATCCTTTTTCTTTCCTTCACTTTCAATTTGTGTGTGTGTTTGCCTCTGAAATGAGGCTCTGATCTCATATATGCAGGCCTTATATTTTTTATCCATTCAGTCATCTGATGTCTTTTAATTGAAGCATTCAGTCCATTTACATTTAAAGTACTTGTTTATTGATACGTACTTAATTCCACTTTATTCATTGTTCTGATTGTTTTTGCCATTCTCTCATCCTTTCTTCTCTTGTTCTCTTTTCCTTTTGAGTTGATGACTTTCTTTAGGGTTATTATGTATTCTTTTTTTTTTATGTGTGTATCTGTTATAGGTTTTTGATTTATTGTTACCATAGTAAATGAAGTCGCTCGGTTGTGTCCAACTCTTTGTGACCCCATGGACTGTAGCCTACCAGGCTCCTCCCGCCATGGGATGCTCCAGGCAAGAATACTGGAGTGGGTTGCCATTTAGATAGCAGTCTATTTTAAGTTGATGATTACTTAAGTTTGAACCCATTCTAAAAGTACTACATTTTTATTTTACCCCTATGTTTTATGGTTTGGGTGTCATATTTTATATAGATTTTATTTTGTATATCACCTAACATATTACGTCAGATATAGATAATTTCTGTACTTTTGTTTTTTAACCTTCCTACTAACTTAATGGCAACCCACTCCAGTATTCTTGCCTGGAGAATCCCATGGACAGAGGAGCCTAGCAGGCTATACAGCCCATGGGGTCGCGACTAAACAACCACCACTAACTTTATAAGTGGTTGATCACTACTTTTACTATATTATTTTCAATGTGTGAGATTTTTTTCTTTCATAATTTTCTTGTTTCTAGTTATGCCTTTTTCTCTTTAAGGAGGTCTCCAACATTTTTTTTAAGGCTAGGTTAGTGGTGATGAACTCCTTTAGCTTTTGGTTCTCTTCCTTCAAGTCTCTGATGATCCTCGTCCAGAATGAGACCAAACAAGGTGGAGAATTCTCCACCTTCTTTCTCACTTTGCCCTTCTACCCAATTCTTCCCCAGCTGTGTTCCTTTGCTTCTCCTCTGTTTCAGAGCCGTCCTAGCAGAGTGTTTTGTCAGCTAGAGCAGTAGAATCAGGATGCCTAGATCCTAGCTCTACCACTTACTCCCTATGTACAATGGACAAATTACTTAACCTCACTGTGTTTCTGCTTCCTCCTCTGTAAAATGAGAATGTTAGCATCTCATAGTACTTGAAGCAGGGCCAGCTCTCCATAATGAGAGCTCAGTAAAGACTGCTATTATAGTCACATTTCTTTCCCCTATCATGCTGGGCAAGCACTGGTCGACTGGATCATCCACTCTCCCAAATCCTCCTTGTCTTGTTTCTCTCTTCTGCACCAATCTCCCTAAAATCTCCCCATAACCTTGGCCTCAGCAAACAACCACTGTCTTCTGTCTCCCTTTCCTTTACTGCTGTGTTCTATCTGCCACTGCCTCAGCTAACAATGTCCAGGACAGTCTAGAGTTAATGCACCTGCTGCCCTTGAAGCTGGAAGAACTGGTAGAGGCCCCAGTCCTTCCTGGAGATAAATAGTTCAAAGACACATCCTGTGAAACTCTTGCAGAGTAGGAAGCAGGAGGGCTTTGCGGAGAGATTACAGAAGTCAGAGAACACAGAAATTCATAGCAGGTGCCATTTCTTTAGAGGCCAAGGACACCACTCAGGAATGATAATGAGCTCTGGCCTAAGTACCCATATTTACATGACTGTTTGGAAGCAAAAGAAATCTATGCCAGCTAGTGTTTCAGGCTGATTAAAAGCATGTTCACTTGCCTTATCCATATGTACTATACCCCTTCCCACTTACCCAGACCAGAAAATGTAGTTCCCCTTTGAACCAGGCCCCTTCAGTCAGAAGAGCTCTCTCAGCAGGCATACAGTCACACATAAATGTACACACACACACTCACACCCCCTCTGACAGTCCCAGGTCTTGAAAATTCTCTCTGGAAGAGCCACATCTTTGATGACCCAGACTGTGAAAGGTGGTGAGTCAGTCATGCCCAAATTGAAAATGCCTTTCTTCAGTAAGATAATCCAATTCTTTTCTAAAGGATAAAACATTGAAAAAGTAAAACTCCCTATATCTCACTCACTCTCTCTATCAACATAAATATTATGAGGCCTTTTATAGAACAAATCTTTGAAATTATTCCCCTCTCTAGGGAGTTACACTTGGCACCTTCTGCATCTTACGCTATGAATTATTGCAAAAAGTAAAATGGTAAATCTGAAAGGAAAGAAAGGAGAGGCAAGACAGAGCACACCTGAATCAGTTTCCCGGTAGCCTAGCATATTGTCCTGCCATTAACACACCCTAGGGGTTACTGACCTTACTCCTTGACATTACATGACAGGAAATACTATACTTCTAAACTCTGACAATATTTCTGTATGATCAGAGCAAAAGAAGTCTTGAGGGCTGGGCCATAGGTCTTTAGTACCCAACCCCTGTAGAACCCAGCAGAGTGACTTCCACCCCATGAAAGCTCAATAAAATCCTAACTAGGGTGGTGATTCCTAGTTTCATGAAGATCTTCAACAATGAGTATGCACAGAGATTTCAAACTCAAATGGTTATTGGAGCCAGGAACTAACAAATATGAGTAACATGAGAGAGGTAAAAACTGTGACAAACTGGACGCTCACAGCCCTCCTAAAGGTGGTTTTGCCACTCTGTACCAGCTGATGCTTGCTGTACAGGAATGCAAGTCTATCTTTTTTTTTTTTAATTTATTTTTTATTTTACTTTACAGTTCTGTTTTGGTTTTGCCATACATTAACATACAAGCCTAAAGCTGCCAGACACTCCAGGTATTTTTAAGAAACGGGAAATAGTATCTATTGACAATTAATTCAATTTTTTAAAAAATCTTCATGCAAATAAAAAAAATCAAAAGTTGAGTTGCAGGCCCTCAGCTTGCAACTTCTTACCATAAAAGGTCTTAACAAGGATAAAGTTGTTTATTGTCTTGGTACCTCTAATTCTCTAACCATAAGATGAAGATAATACCTTCCTAGTGTGATTTTTTGGAGGATCAAATGTATTACTACATGGTAAGCATGGTATTTGGCACATAATAAGCATCATGATTCAAAATTATATTTTTACACATTTCCCTCAGTTCAGTTCAGTTCATTTCAGTCGCTCAGCTGTGTCTGACTCTTTGCGACCCCATGAATCGCAGCACGCCAGGCCTCCCTGTCCATCACCAACTCCCGGAGTTCACTCAGACTCACATCCATCAAGTCAGTGATGCCATTCAGCCATCTCAGCCTGTAAAAAGTCTTTAACTGTGGTGTTCAGTTTGTTATCTTTCAAGATAATTTGCAGAGTTTCATGACAGACATTCCACTTAGCATCACTTAAGGATACATTTTTAAATTGGATCTAGCTAAAGTCGCACAGAGTCGGACACAACTGAAGCGACTTAGCAGCAGCTGCAGCAGCTAAAGTAAAAATCCTTGAAAAATAGGAATGCACATGCCAGAGTCCATTCTAAAGCGTGGGTATTCAAACTCAATAGCCCCTTGTATCTCAAAGTGTGGTCCTAGGGTGGCAGCATCAGTATTACCCAGGAGCTTATTAGAAACACTGAATCTTGGGCCTCGCCTACTCACCGAGACAGAATGGTCCCTCCCAGGGAATCCACACACAAAATCAAACCTGAGAAATATGATTAATTAAGTTATTCCTATAATGTCCTAGAATTCATGTGTGATCAAGGAAAGGGATAAGAAGGAAAATAGAGGAATTTCACCTTCAACATTATAGGGAGGATTTTTACTGTTTGATAACCCTCTCAAGGGAAAAAAACATTTGAAAGCCATCCCTCACCATCTGTTCAATTATAGACATCTGAAGATTCCAAATAGTCCAAAGAAACCTAAAGGTTTATCCTAGACTGAGGCCCAATTTGCTGGAAGTTGCTTTAGGCTGAGACTCTGATTGCGATTTTGCCATCCTTCAGCCTTGATGCTAGGACCTGCTGTTCACCCCTCCAAGGAGAGAAAGTGAGTAATGCTTTGTTGGTGTGGCAACAAAATCAGGGCAAGGGGCTAGGTCCAGTTTGCCAGGAAATATCACTGACAGCCTTGCTCATTCCCAAGGGATGAGTGAAGTAGGTAGGTAAGTCATACTTTTTTCAAAAATGAAGAAAGGAAGGAATGAGGGGGCGAGAAGATGAGAAAGAGGGAGAAGGAATGAAGGAAGAAAGGAAACAAAAATCATTGTCAAGATATTTACTTGCCTCTCCATTGCCATCTTTCCTTTGTTTTCTAGCTGTTGAAAAGCCAGTGCTTCTATAAACCATCCTGGGCTAATAATAAATAAGAGAGATATGCTGTCAATGAAGGTCCTGAAAGTAGCTCAGGAAAGACACAGGGCTTTATTTGTGAGCTGGAGACCCACCTTGCATGTAGGAAAAGTCAGCCTCATTTATTCCTCCTCCTTGTGTAGACCCTAGGCAGGCAGGCACTATTCATTTATGAGGCTGTTCACTGCCAGCCTAACGTTCAGGCATGGAAGGGGTAGGTATTGGTCCACAGTTTGGCTTCCATTCGCTGACGATTCCATCACTGTCCTGTCCGCATGGCTGCATATTAGTGAATACTCTCCAAAGGCTCCACAGCACGTGACCAGCCATCAACACGGCCCAGTGGCTCTTACTATAAGGAAAATGCTAAAATCCACTCTTTAGAAGAAAAAAATCAGCTCATAATATTTTATAAATTGTCTTACATCTTCCTCTAAACCCTCTGTTTTTGTGGGTTATACAGATATTCCTGAAAAACAGCATGTGTGCACACATATCCCTTGTTCAAAGAAATCTCTCAGAGAAGAATTCATAAAAATATAAGTTTACTAGTAACTCGACCAAAAGTGGTATATACAGGCTGTAGTGCATTGGCTTAATTCTTCAAGTTCTTCAGGTTTCACAATACACAACAAATATTTTAAAATATCATCTATGAGTCTAACATCCTGCTAACTAACCCAAATCCTCATAATTCTTCTTAGAGGAAAGAATCAATTAGCTATGTTAATTGTATGTTATTATTTGATCAGTATAGGAGTGCCTCAATATAAAACTAGTTCAGTATCAAACACATATGTGTATAAAAAACTAAAAACATAACACATCCTAGTTGAGAGTCATTTTTCTTCTAATAATTGAGCCTTCAGGAACATTTCCACAGAAGGCATTGTCTCTGTACCATAAGTCATCGAATTGAAGGAAAGCTTTCTGTCAGCTCAGCAGAGCCCTGGCATATAAGAAAGCCAAAACTCTGTCTGGGAGTCAGAGAGCAAACCGTCAGGGTCTCCAGAGAACCTTGTTGTACATGAACCATCATTTCATTTTCTAAAGCAACTCTTTTGGATGATTTCTGATCTATGCGTGAGGAGGGGGCCCCTGTTCACCTACCCCCTGAAAAGGAAGCAGGAGGAACAAGGGTGGCTCCCTCAACTCTCCCCTCCCGGTTATTCCCGGTCTCAGCCCCCTTGGCTTCTCCTTAGCAGAGATCACAATTTGAAACTATTTTACTTATGTGTCAGCTTGTTTGTAATTTATTAGTGATTATCATCCTCCATCCCCAAACTCTAGGAAGTTAGGGCTCACACTGTTTTAGTTCTTTATGTCCAACGCCTAGCACAGTTCCCAGTCCAAGAGGAGATAATCTTTTTTAATTAAAAAACGAATGAAAGCTTTGCGAAAGTAAATCAATGCTGAAACAGCGAGGCTGCACCCCCAATCTCACATCACCTGTGTCTCGCTCCTTCTGCTGGCCAAGACTCACACTTGTTGTCAGGGTTTCTGAAAAATGAGACAGACGCCATCTCCACTCCCTAATGAGATGCTCGTTTGTAACCCTGCAATATCACTGCAGTGAAAGCTGAGAAGCCAGAAAGTTTCTAACAGGAATGACACCTCAAAAAGATAGCATTATCAAATGTACTTCTTATACATTTATAGCAAGTAGCACTTCTCTGGTTTGGGAAGAGCAAGGAAAGAGCAGCCCTTAGGTATCATTCTAAAACTCACAGCATTCCTTTCCCAAAAGAGCCTGTGTCATCCACCTTGCAGATGATGAACCAGGTTAGATTTCCAAGGTAAACCCTCAAGCTGTGCACTGAAGCAAGGTACCCTCAGCCCCATTTGCTCATGGCTTGAGCAGCTGGACCAGCACCCAGCATATAGGGCATCCAGGGACACTTGACTGTTGAACAAAAAGGAAGCAGTTCCCTAATACTTGACTATGTAATTAACTTGTAAATGCCTAGAGGTAAAAATGATATTGGGAAAAGCTACAATTTAATACATCCAATAAAAAGTTTTTAATACAAAGTATTTGTGGCAAGAAAAACATTGAGTCAAAAAATTGGGAGACCAGATCCAAAAAATTTTAACTCATAGATTTTTAAAAATCTTGTAAGAATTGATGGTATATAAGGACTTACCAAAGATTGTATGAATGTATACATTATCATGGGTTTCCCTGGTGGCTCAGTGGCAAAGAAATTGCCTGCAATGCAGGTGACAAAGGAGACCCAGGTTTGATCCCCAGGTCTGGAAGATCCTCTGGAGGAGGGCATGACAACCCACTCCAGTATTCTTGCCTGGAGAATCCCATGGACAGAGGAGCCTGGCAGGCTACAGTCCATAGGGTTGCAAAGAGTCAGACATGACTGAAGCCAGTTAGCACACACGCATATGTTATCTATCACACATTCCTTTGAAGTCTTGATTTTTCTTTACATAAAATACTGAGAGTAATTTCTCACACTGGACCAGACTAGCTGTGTTTTCTTTTCTAGTTTCTAAATGGAATTGAATGCTTCCGGAATTCATTTTGTTTTTCTGCTCTATCTTGGCCCTGGCTCTCTAGTTCTCTTTGGGTCAAGTTACTTCTGTAGCCAAAGGGAAGCTCATCATGTTCTATAAAGCAAAGGGATAAGTACTGCAGATAGAATGGCTGGATGCAACAATTTATTGGATATAAAAGTATATGAGTCTTTTGATAATGCATTTAAATGACATATCCTACCAGTGTGCTGAAAGGAAAACTATACTAGATGAGCAAAGAAGAGAAAAGATAAGAAAAAAAAAGAAAAATGGTGAATGGTAGACCTGACTTTCTTCTTCCCAGGTAGAAAAATGGACAAAACAGTCCAGAAAAATACCTGATTGACTAGGCCACTGAACTGGGGAGTAACCAACAGAATCCCACTGGCATTCTGTGGTCATCCCATCCACTGTGGAGATGGTCCTCCTCTCTGTGACTTAGAGAGCAGATAAGTGCCCTGACAAGAAGTTAAAACCTCTTAAACATAGTCACATCCTCCAATACATGATTCTGTGCTAAAATAGAGCAGTTTGAAATACCAGTATTCTCAATCTCTTGCAAACAATGAACATCTTTACTAATTTCTCTGTGCCTTGTTTCTCTAGTTATAAGTGGGGGGATACTATTAGTGATGACTTCATTGAGTTATTGAAAAAATCAAAGGTAAAGCTTTTAGATGAGGCATTGGCATGTAGAAAGCATGATATGTGCCCGAGATCAAATTGATGATGATGCTGATGATAACAACTATGATGATGTTTTCCTTTTCGCACAGGAAGGTACTTCCCTAGCAAACTTCAGTGACATAAAGAGAAAATCCATTGCTTTTTCAATGCTAGTCACTGTGTAGGTTTGTACTATTGACCTCAATTCTTCACCTCCTCTCTATAGTCATGCTTTACTTACTTATTTTGGCCAAAGGGATGGGGTGTTAAAAATGACATTGTGTTGGGGTGACACCCAGGCCTTAAGGAGCCTTGAATGTTTTGCTTGCCCTCTTGCACTTCTAATACTGCCATGACACAGATGTGCAATGGGAGTCTGCTGGGCCAAGCGGACTAAGAGATACACGAAGCAGACCAGAAGATCTGGAGTGCGTCTTGTGTCTACTATTACGTGCCATTGAGATTCTCTAGTTGTTCATCATGCAGCAAGTTAATTCAGGCATACTCCATACATTAGAATTAATAGAAATAACAATGACAAGAATATGCAGTAACAGGGGATTAGAAGCAAACTCCGCTTTATTGACGTGTGCTTATGTATGTGTGTGTGTATGTCAAAACTTAAGGTCAAATATGGCAATTCCATATGGTTCAATCTGAATATTCTACAGTTTGTACATTGTGGCCACTATTTAAAATACATTCATATGTAACATATACTACATGTTAAATAATCAACAGACTTACTGTGTAACACAGGGAATTCTATTCAATATTCTGTAATAATCTAAATGGGAAAAGAATCTGAAAAAGAATAGGTATATGTATAACTGAATCACTTTGCCATACACCTGAGATTAGCACAAGATTGTAAATCAACTACATTTCAATAAAAAATAAAAACTTAAAAATAAATAAATAAAAAATAAAATAAATAAAACTATGTAAACAGGGAAAGAAAAAAATTTAAATATATTCATTTGTCAGTGGGAAGGAGAGGTTCTTAAAATTAAATGAGGGGGATTTCAAACAGCTTATCACATAACTGACATTCATTAAATATTCACTGGTAAAGTTTTTGAATAAGGACAAGAAACCAAACTATACTTTGTATTTGCATCCTATTTGAAGGAATTCTCTAAGAGCTTTATAACACGGGCATATATTTTGGGGATCCTGAGCAAGCTTTGCTCAAGAGCAGAGAAGCTTCTAAAACCCAAGAGTTCTGTGTCCATTGGCTACTCGATATTTTCCTTTTGGTTACATCAAATTCAAGTATAAATGTATTGAATACTGAGAAGTAAGTGCTTTCTCCTCTTCAGAAAGTAGGTCAAATAACACAAATCAGTGTTCTATATTGTCAAACTGGGGAATGGATCAAAACATCAATTTTCTTTCATAAGATGTATTTGTGCCTTATGGATATTCTCAAAATAAAAACTCTTGGGGTGATATTGGAGAACAATTTAGTAAATGGAGTTATAGTTTTCTGTTACTGTCTATGTGTGGGATTAGTGCTACCACCCCATTATCTAGATCCAATCCATGCCTAATAAATACACTAAAGAAAAGCATCTTGTTCCACTTCTCTACACCATTTGTGCCATGCTTACATCACAATGTTTCCTCATTCAAGTACTCATGTCTGAGTGTTTACCAGATTTTAGCATCCCATCATAAGGTTTAGCTTAAGAATCTCATCATGTTGTTTAGTCTAAATGGATAATTCAGGCTGAAATAAGTTGCTTACAAACATAAGATGACTCTTCCATTTTTAACTGCCATGAAGAGTTTTACTATTGTGAAATGAGCAACTGTTGTCAAGCTGCTTCCTCTCATTGAGTATAAAATGATCCATGTTAGTAACCATGGTTATCACCAAAATTCTATCAGTCTGAAGCAAATGCACGTCCATTGTTGAGGGAAAGGGCTGAAGAGCATTCACCTCCATGCTTGCATTCCATTTTTAATCCAACAATGCCTATTCTAAAAACAGGCATTGATGTGCTTTTCACCTCATAGTCTGCCACTAGCTTTCTCTCCTGCTCTGGTCAGACAGGACTAACAACTGGGAACATACACATAAACACACACACACACACACACACACACACACACACACATTTTTATGTCCATAATGATGAAAAAGAATAAAGCTCGGACCAGTTTTCTCCAAGCTCCTAGATAGCTGGGTGATCTTCAGCTTTTTCCTGGCAGGTATGTGGAAAGCAATGGCAAATTAGAATGTAGCTCTGAGATAAAGAAGGTGCCACTCTCCCCAGATCAAGACATTTAGCTTTCCTTTCCTCTGCTCTCTTTCCCTCACCACAGAAGTCAGGGGTCCTTTACCAAACTGGCTACCATGCAGCAGGCACTGGGTGAGCTACGGTCATAGAAACCATATAGCAAGCGTGTCATTCCACGCTGCAGGCAACAATCACCAGGAAGCAAAATAGACCAGATGAGCAGAGAAGTAGAGAAGCTGTATGTTTATTCCAAATAAGCAATTAAGATACATTTTTTAATTTCTTACTATACCAGTTTCTAAATCTAGGCACTAAAGCTGATATCTTTACCCACCTGAGGAAAGTTGTAGATTTCTGATGATGGTTTAAGTACAAAGTCCTTTACTAATTTTAAACACGTTTAGAAACCCGATCTTATTTTGTCCTTGCAACAATCCTCAATAGCAGTTTCCGCAGAAGGTTGGTACCTTTTATAAATATAGAAGCTGAGGAGCAAACATCAAATATTTTCCAAGATCAACTTCCTAACTCTCAAAGCAGTGTTTTTCTATCCTGCCAGCAGTGCATTGAGTCTGTAGAAAAAGAATCATGTGAGATCCTCCATGAAAAGGGGACACAACATGTACTCTTAGTCTAAAGTCTTGAGAAGGCCTAAAATAAAAGTTCCTTAAATGGTTTTACTCAAAAGTTCCTTAATTTATTGTGCATAAAACCCCTTTGTTGTTCAAATTTTATAAGCATCCAAGAATTACCTCTTAGGTCATTTTGGAATTTTATGAGTTTCTCAAAGCAAGGACTATATTTTATTCAAGAGTGTATTTGAGTGATGTTATGGATTGAATGATTATGCTCACCCCTGCCCCCATCATCCCCCATTCATATATTGAAGTCCTAACATCTAATACCTCAGAATGTGACCTCCTTTCTCAGGAGGATCATTGCAAATATAATCAGTTAAAATAAGGTCATACTGGAGTGTATTCAGTTCAGTTCAGTTCAGTTGCTCAGTCGTGTCTGACTCTTTGCGACCCCATGAATCGCAGCACGCCAGGCCTCCCTGTCCATCACCAACTCCCGGAGTTCACACAGACTCACGTCCATTGAGTCAGTGATGCCATCCAGCCATCTCATCCTCTGTCGTCCCCTTCTCCTCCTGCCCCCAACCCCTCCCAGCATCAGAGTCTTTTCCAATGAGTCAACTCTTCGCATGAGGTAGCCAAAGTACTGGAGTTTCAGCTTCAGCATCATTCCCTCCAAAGAAATCCCAGGGCTGATCTCCTTCAGAATGGACTGGTTGGATCTCCTTGCAGTCCAAGGGACTCTCAAGAGTCTTCTCCAACACCACAGTTCAAATGCATCAATTCTTCGGTGCTCAGCTTTCTTCACAGTCCAACTCTCACATCCATACATGACCACTGGAAAAACCATAGCCTTGACTAGACGGACCTTTGTTGGCAAAGTAATGTCTCTGTTTTTCAACGTGCTGTCTAGGTTGGTCATAACTTTTCTTCCAAGGAGTAAGCGTCTTTTAATTTCATGGCTACAGTCATCATCTGCAGTGATTTTGGAGCCCAAAAAAATAAAGTCTGACACTGTTTCCACTGTTTCCCCATCTATTTGCCATGAAGTAATGGGACCAGATGCCATGATCTTCATTTTCTGAATGTTGAGCTTTAAGCCAACTTTTTCCCTCTCCACTTTCACTTTCATCAAGAGGCTTTTTAGTTCCTCTTCACTTTCTGCCATGAGGGTGGTGTATTAGTGGGCTCCTAATCCAGTATGACTTGTGTTCTAATAAAAGGGAAATTTTGGACACAGATACACACACAAAGAAACACCACATGAAGATGAAGGAAGAGATCGGGGCCATGTAGCAAAAGTTAAGGAACACCAATGACCACCAGAAAACCACCAGAATTGAGGAAAGAGACATGGGACAGATTTTCTGTCAAAGCCCTGCTTTGAACACATCCTGCTGAAGTCCTAGTCTTAGACTTCCAGCCCCCAGAACTGTAAGACCATAAATTTCTGCTTTTCTAAGCCTTCTTGATCTGTGTTCCTTTGTTACAGCAGCCCTAGGAAACTAATAGAGGTGATAAAAACAGAGTAAAAGTGAAAGTGAAGTTGTGTCTGACTCTTTGTAACTCCATGGACTGTAGCCTACCAGGCTCCTCCGTCCATGGAATTTTCCAGGCAAGAGTACTGGAGTGGGTTGCCATTGCCTTCTCCAGGGGATCTTCCCAACCCAGGGATCGAACCTGGGTCTCCGCATTGCAGGCAGAGTGCTTTACCATCTGAGCCACTAGTCATTCATTTCCCACATTCAACAAATACTCAGGGAGGATAAAAATTCCCTGTCCTCACAGAGGTGTCATTCTAGTGGGGGAGACAAAGTAAATAAATACAAAATGTAATTTATCTCTATTTACAAGAGGAAATTGAGGCTCAAAGATTGATATTTTGTCCAAAATATAGAGTCTTATCCATGAGCACAATACAGAATCCCAGAAAATGCATTCCCACTAGCATGTCACTCTGTGTACATCCAGTGTGCAAAGCCTCATCTCTAAATTGTATTGCTAAATAACATGAAATTCTCTTTCCTGGCTCTCATTTACCAAAAAGTATGAGATCTTGGCAGAGTCAAAGTACTGGATTTGAAGTTGGGGAACCTGGGCTGAGTTTCTAAGTTGCTTTCTGTGCAATCCATTACATTATTTTAAACATATGAGTCTCAGCTTTCTCAATAGTACCTACTCCATAACTTCCCAGGTGGTGCAGTGCTAAAGAATCTGCCTACCAATGTAGGAGACCCAAGAGACACGGGTTCGACCCTTGGGTCAGGAAGATCCCCTGGAGTACGAAATGGCAACCCACTCCAGTATTCTTGCCTGGAGAATCCCCAAGGACAGAGGAGTCTGGCAGTCTCTTTAGGGTCGCAGAGTCGGACATGACTAAGGACAGCACAGATATTTTTTAGTATACCATTTTAACTTCCTTGTTGTACCATATGATTATTGTGAAGAGAAACTGGTGATAAACACCCAGAATTTAATTCTTCTGAATCTTTTGTTGGCTCAATCTCATTGATTCTAGACATTTGTCACATAAATTTGTAGTGTTTATGCTTTGCTTTTGTGTTTTGGTTCTTTGTTTGGTTTGGGGTTTTGGCACCTGGCTCCTAATTTATCTATTCAGAGATTCTGAGCTTGTAATCACATTTGGACTTCAAGGCCAGAAGTTGTTATTGCTTAGGTTCCATGAAATGTATATTAAAGTGCCAACTATCTCTGTATTCCCACTCTTCTCTCCACCATACACATATTAGACAGATAAATGAGTTAACACCTCTTTTCCCCTGAGAGTGACTTATTATCACTACATGGGGAAAATGTGGAAACAGTGTCAGATTTCATTTTCTTGGACTCCAAAATCAAAACAGATGGTGACTGCAGCCATTAAATTAAAAGATGCTTGGTCCTTGGAAGAATATCTATGTCAAACCTAGACAGTATTTTAAAAAGCAGAGTCATCACTTTGCCAACAAAGGCCCATATAGTCAAAGACAGGGTTTTTCCAGTAGTCATGTATGGATGTGAGAGATGGACCATAAAGAAGGCTGAGTACCAAAGAATTGACACTTTTGAGTTGCTGGAGAAGACTTTAGAGAGTCCCTTGGACAGCAAGGAGATCAAATCAGTCAGTCTTAAAGGAAATCAGTCCTGAATATTCCTTGGAAAGACTGATGCTGAAGCTGAAACTCCAATACTTTGGCCACTTGATGCAAAGAGAGCTGACTCATTGGAAAAGACCTTGATCCTGGGAAAGATTGAGGGCAAGAGAAGAAGGGGACGACAGAGGATGAGATGGTTGGAGGGCATCACTGACTCAATGGACATGAGTTTGAGCAAACTCAGGGAGACAGACAGTGATGGACAGAGAAGCCTGGCGTGCTGCAGTTCAGGGCTCACAAAGAGTCAGACATGACTTAGTGGCTGAAGAACAACAACAGCAACATGGTAGGGCTGATGGAAGGTGAGGGTTGTCTGAGTAACAAGGACCCCACACACATATTTACACAGGCAATGCCATCTGCTTTTCCCAACTTCTGCTGTTTCCAAATATAACATCCATCAGCCAGTCCTAAAGAAATAGAAGTGAAAACCTAAAGCTAGCAGAAGAAAGGAAATAATAAAGACTAATGCAGAGATAAATAAAGAATTTTTAAAAAGAGAAAATCAATGAAATCAAAAGTTGGTTCTTCAAAAAGTTCAACAAAATTGACAAACTTTAACAAAATAGACTAAGAAAAAAAGAAGAATCAAATTATTAAAATCAAAAGAGAAAGTGTAGATGTTACCTAGATTCTACAGAAATAAAAAGGATTATAAGAGACTGCTATGAATAACTGCAAACCAACAAATTGGATAACATAGATGAAGTGGACAAATTCCTAAAAACGCAAAATCTACCAAGATTAAATCACAAGAAATAAAAAATCTAAATAGACCTATAACTATTAAGGAGATTGAATCAATAATAATCAAAAATCTCTGAAAAAAGTAAAGCCCTGGACATGATTGCTTCACTGGTGAATTCTACCAAATAGCTAAAGAATAACTAACACCAATTTCCCAAGCTTTTCCCAAAAATTAAAGACGAGGGAAGATTTTTTCTCATTCTTTGAGGCAAGCATTACCCTGATTCCAAAGCCAGATGCATACATTACAAGAAAATGAAACTATACCCCACAACATTTATGAACATTGATGCAAAAATCCACAACAGAACACTAGCAAACAGAATTCATCAGCATATTTAAAGGATTTTATAACATAACCAATTGGGATTTATTCTTGGAAGGCAAGAATTGTTCAATACATGAAAAAAAATCACTGTAAAAAATAGTCACATCAACACAATGAAAGGAGGAAAAATATGATCATCTCAATTTGACAAAATTCACCACCCTTTCACAATAAAACATTCAGTTAAACTAGGACTAGAACATTCCATTAAACTAGGACTAGAAGAAAGCGCTACCTAAACATACCAAATTATGTGTATGAAAAACTCATAGCAAATTTCATATTCAATAGTAAAAGACTGAAAGCTTTTCCTCTAAGATCAAGAACATGCAAGAATGCCAGTTTTCAGACTTCTGTTCAACCTTATACTAGAACTCATAATATCCAGAGCCATCAGGAGAAAAAAGAAAGAAATCCAAACTAGAAGAAGAGAAGTACAATTATCTCTATTTGCAGGTATCTCTATTGCAAGACATTTATATATCTTATATGCATAAAATCCTAAAGATTTCACATAAAAAGTTTTTAGCACTAATAAATGAATTCAGCAAAGTAGCAGTATACACAGTTAATACATAAAAATTGGCCGCATTTCTTAGACAAACTGTGAAAAATTAAAAAAGAAAATTGCAAAAACAATTCCACTTACAATAGCATCAGAAAGAAAACTTAAGAATTAACAAAGCAGATGAAAGACTTGTACAATGAAAACTCAAAACACTGCTTAAAGAAATTAAAAGAGGCATAAATAAATGGAAAGACATCCCACATTCATGAATTGGAAGATTTAATATTGTTAAAATACTACCCAAAGCAATCTACAGATTCAGTGTAACTGCTATCAAAATCCCAATGTTTTTGCAGAAATAGAAAAACCCATCCTAAAGTTCATATGGAATCTCCAAGGGACCTGAAGAGCCAAAATAATCTTAAAAAGAAGAACAAAACTCGAGGGTTCACACTTTATGATTTCAAAACTTAATACAAGTCCATAGTAATGAAACAATGTGATACTGACATAAAGATATATTTATAGAACAATGAAATAAAGTAGAGAGGCCAGATAGAAATCTTTTTTATATGTCAAATTATTTTGGACCATGATCATTAAATGGGAAAAGTGTTTTCAAAGGAATGGTGCTGGGAAAATTGGATAGCCACATGCAAAAGAATGAAGTTTAACTCACCTGATGCCATATATAAAAATCTACTAAAAATAAATCAAAGTGTTAACGAAAGCCCTAAAACAATAAAACACTCAGAATAAAATGTAGGGGAAAAGCTTCAGGACATTGTATTTGGCAATAATTTCTTGGATATGACACCAAACGCACAGGTAACAAAAGAAAAAATAGACTAACTGGGTTTCATGAAAATCGAAAAATTTTATGCATCAAAAGACACCATCTACAGAGTGAGAACACAACTTGCAGAATGGAAGAAAATATTTGCAAATCATATACTTGATAAGGGACTAATAAGCAGAATACATAAAGACTTATTAAAATACAACCACAACAATAACAAACAATGTGATTCAACAATGAGCAGAGGACTTAAATAGATCTTTCTCCAAAGATATACAAATGGTCAATAAGCACATGAAAAGATGCTCAACATCACTAATTGTTAGGGAAATACAAATTAAAATTACTATTACATCACACCCATTAGAATTGGTACTATCAAAACAACAGCAACAACAACAACAAAAAAAAAAAAAAACAGAAAACAACAGGTGTTAGCAAAGTTACAGAGAAATTGGAACTCTTGTACACCGTTGATAGAAATGTAAAACGGTATAGTCTCTGTGGAAAACAGTATGCTGCTGCTGCCGCTAAGTCGCTTCAGTCGTGTCTGACACTGTGCGACCCCATAGACGGCAGCCCACCAGGCTCCCCCGTCCCTGGGATTCTCCAGGCAAGAACACTGGAGTGGGTTGCCATTTCCTTCTCCAATGCATGAAAGTGAAAAGTGAAAGTGAAGTTGCTCAGTCGTGTCCAACTCTTAGCAACCCCATGGACTGCAGCCCACCAGGCTCCTCCGTCCATGGGATTTCCCAGGCAAGAGTACTGGAGTGGGGTGCCATTGCCTTCTCCGGAGAACAGTATGACAGTACCCCAAAAGACTGAAAACAGAATACCCATATAATTCAGCAAGTTTCCTTCTGGGGATATACCTAAAGTAATTGAAAGCAGAGTTTCAAAGTGATATCTTTAAACCCCAATACAGCAGTTACTCACAATAACTACAACATGGAAGCAAGCCGAGAGTCCCTCAACAGATAAATAGATAAACAAAATGTGGGATATACATACAATGCAATAGCATTCAGCCCTTACAAAAGAAGGAAGTTCTGACACGTGCTACAACAACATGGGTGAACTGCAAGGGCATTATGCTAAGTGAAATAAACCTGTCACAAGAAGACAAGAACTATATGATTCCATTTATAGAGGTGCTTTGAGTAGTCAAAATCATAAAGACAGAAAATATAATGGTGGTTTCCAGGAGCTGGGGTTAGAGGAGGAGTGGGAAGTTATTGTTTATAACGTTTCAGTTTTACAAGATAAAAAGAGTTATGAGGATGGATAGCGCTGACGGCCACACAAAAATGTGAATGTATTTCATACCACTGAACCGGATGCTTTAAAACAGCTGATGGTAAATTTTTTTGTTTGTATTATACCACAATAAAAAATGTATAATTAATGATTTGTCTGATTTTCAGCATAATATATAAAAAATTGTTGTTTGGTAATACTATTGGAGTGTTAAGAGAACTCAGAATTACCATATTTGTAATTTATTTTATTAGAGTATGAGTTTTTTGAGTACTTGAAATTTTCTGAAAAATTTTTAAAAAGAATTAGTGACATTTCTATTATACTACTATTAACACATTTATATTTTAAAATGCTTAGGATAACTTTAGTCTCTAAGTCACAAAAGATTTTTGAAACCTCCCTTAAAAGTAATTCCTGAAATGTTCTAAATTTATATGTAGAATCATATTTTAAGTAAAATTGAAACATTTAAGAACAAATTAGATTCATCATATTAATACTTTAATACATCAAAGGTTATTTTAAAAATTCAAGTAATCCCTAAACAATCTTTATTGTTTGTATGTGTTAGTCGCTTTCAGTCATGTTCAACTCTTTGCGACCCCATGGTCTGTAGCTCACCAGGCTTCCTCTGTCCATGGGATTCTCCAGGCAAGAATACTGGAGTGGGTTGCCATTTACTTCTCCAGGGGATCTTCCAGACCCAGGAATTGAAACCAGGTCTCCTGCATTGCAGGTGGGATTTAAAAAGCTGTTTTCAAGGCCACCAAAATAATCTTATTAAATGTATTTATCATTTTTCATGACTTCTCCATACACATTTTTAGAATAACCTATCCACTATCAATTCTGAATACCTATGATAAACTTTAATTTACAAATTAGGCACAGGAAGAAATTAACAATAATTATTAATAGAAGTATAACAATATACTGTAAAAAATTATTTTATAACTTTTCTCTCTCAAGATACCTCATTATACAAATTTAATGCCTTTTCCCTCTTAACCAAGCACTTATGCACTGCAGCTGTAATTTTTGCTGTTTGAGGTGTGACAGCAAAACTAACATGAATTTCTTTTTCCTTTTTCACAATTTCATAGAAGAGTCATTCTTCACATAGATCTTAGCAATCTCAGCCTGAGATTTATTTTTTCTTTCCTTATTAAGTGGAAAAATATCACTTTTTCACTTGGAGCCCTTCACAACTTCTCTTTGGGATATCCAAATTGCCAGATATCCAAACTGCTCTCATGCTTTGGGGCCATTATTAAGTAAAATAAGAGTCACTAGAACACAAGCACTGTGATACCACCACAGTCAATCTGATAACCAAGAGAGGTTCTAAGTGACTAACTGGCAAGATATGCTGGACAAAGGGATGATTCACGTCCTGGGAGGACTGAACTGGACCTGAGTAATTCCGTTGCATTACTCAGAATGCTGTGCAATTGAAAACTTACAAACTGTTTATTTCCGGTATTTTTTTTCCATATAATGTTTTCAAACTGTGGTTGATCAAGGGTAACTGGAACTGTGGAAAGCAAAGCCAGGGATGAACAGGGACTATTGTAATTTTTTAGCACTTGCGCTCTGCCAGCACTGTTCTTCATACATTAACTATTTATGTACTGTTTAGAGCTATTGATTTAAAGGCACTAACTTTTTCCACTCATTTAGAATATCTCCTCTCAACAAGTGTTTCAGGCAGAGTATCTCAAAGAATTAGAGGATAAATAAAATTCCATAAAGCAAATCTGTGTATTAGGCTGACCAGAGAAAGAGTAAATGACACAGTCAGCCTGGTGATTATTGAGGATCATGTGTAGCTAGTTAAGAGGACTGAAACAGAAAAACACACCCCACTATTATCACTCCATTGCATGATGCCCAAGTGGTCACCATGACACAGATCCCATCCACCATAATGAAGCTGAACTCAAGCTTGCTCTTTCTGTTCAGAGGAGCCATTTCTCATTTATTCTTCCCTCTGCCCTCCGGAAAAAGAGAGCTCAGGAGAATTTCTGTGTCAGGAAATGAAAAATGCACTGAAATTTCCTGTGGATTGAAAGATACTTCTTTATCTAACCCATGGTTAACATCTAGATGGTCAATCTGGGCTTCTGGAGAATGTGAAAGTGTTGCTCAGTTGTATCCGACTCTTTGCAACCCCATGGACTATATATAGCTCATCAAGTTCCTTGGTCCATGGAATTCTCCAGGCAAGAATACTGGACTGGGATGCCATTCCATTCTCCAGAGGATCTTCCCAACCCAGGGACCAAAGGTATTTGAAGGCCGATTCTGGCATTGAAGGCAGATTCTTTTATTTTTTTTAAGAGCACAAAATATATTATTCACATAACACATTTCATCAAATGTTAAAATACGTCAATGACAAGTTGAAGTCCAGCAATATTATTTACCAGTGGTAGAATATTCTGCAGATTCTTAACCATCTGAGCTACCTGGGGAGAATGTTCAGTTCAGTTTCATTCAGCCGCTCAATCATGTCCGACTCTTTGAGACCCCATGGAGATCAGTCCTGGGTGTTCTTTGGAAGGAATGATGCTAAAGCTGAAACTCCAGTACTTTGGCCACCTCATTCGAAGAGTTGACTCATTGGAAAAGACTCTGATGCTGGGAGGGATTGGGGGCAGGAGGAGAAGGGGAACGACAGAGGATGAGATGGCTGGATGGCATCACTGACTCGATGGTCATGAGTCTGAGTGAACTCCGGGAGTTGGTGATGGACAGGGAGGCCTGGCGTGCTGTGATTCATGGGGTCACAAAGAGTAGGACATGACTGAGCGACTGAACTGAACTAAACTGAGTGCTGCACTTTCACAGCATCATCTTTTAGAATTTGAAATAGCTCAACTGGAATTCTATCATCTCCACTAGCTTTATTCATAATGTTGCTTCCTAAGGCCAACTTGATTTCACATTCCAGGATGTCTGGCTGTAGGTGAATGATCACACATTGTGGTTATCTGGGTCATGAATATCTTTTTCATGTAGTTCTGTGTATTCTTGCCACCTCTTCTTAATATCTTCAGCTTCTGTTGGATCCATACCATTTCTGTCCTTTATTATGCCCATCTTTGCATTAAATATTTCCTTGGTATCTCTGATGTTCTTGAAGAGATCTCTAGTCTTTCCTATTCTGTTGTTTTCCTCCATTTCTTTGCATTGATCATGAGCAAGGCTTTCTTATCTTTCCTTGCTATTCTTTGCAACTATGCATTCAAATGGGTATATATTTCCTCTTCTCCTTTGCCTTTCTCTCCTCTTCTTTTCTCAGCTATTTATAAGGCCTCCTCAGACAACCATTTTGCCTTTCTACATTTCTTTTTCTTGGGGATGGTCTTGATCACTGCCTCTGTACAATATTACAAACCTCCATCCATAGTCCTTCAAGTACTCTGTCGATCAGATCTAATCCCTTGAATCTATTTGTCATTCCCACTCTATAATCATAAGACATTTGATTTAGGTCATACCTGAATGATATAGTGGTTTTCCCTACTTTCTTCAATTTAAGTCTGAATTTGACAATATGATTCATGATCTGAGCCAGTCAGCTCCCAGTCTTGTTTTTGCTGACTGTATAGAGCTTCTCCATCTTTGGCTGCAAAGAATACAATCAGTCTGATTTTGGTATTGACCATCTGGTGATGTCTATGTGTAGAGTCTTCTCTTGTGTTGTTGCGAGAGGGTGTTTGCTATAACCAGGACGTTCTCTTGGCAAAACTCTGTTAGCCTTTGACCTGCTTCATTTTTGTACTCCAAGGCCAAATTTGCCTGTTACTCCAGGTAACTTCCTACTTTTGCATTCCAATCTCCTATAATGAAAAGGATATCTTTTTTGGGTGTTAGTTCTAGAAGGTCTTGTAGGTCTTCATAGAACCATTCAACTTCAGTTTCTTCAGAGTTACTGGTCAGGGCATAGACTTGGATTACTGTGATATTGAATGGTTAGCCTTGGAAACAAACAGAGATCATTCTGTCATTTTTGAGATTGCATCCAAGTACTGCATTTCGGACTCTTTTGTTGACCATGATGGCTACTCCATTTCTTCTATGGGATTCCTGCCCACAGTAGTAGATATAATGGTCATCTGAGTTAAATTCACCCATTCCAGTCCATTTTAGTTCACTGATTCTTAAGTTCACTCTTGCCATCATCTGTTTGGCCACTTCCAGTTTGCTTTGATTCATGGACCTGACATTCCAGGTTCCCATAGGTGAACAATATGCTACTGGAGATCAGTGGAGAGAGAACGCCAGAAAGAATGAAGAGATGGAACCAAAGCAAAAACAACACCCAGTTGTGGATGTGACTGGTGATGGAAGTAAAGTCCGATGCTGTAAAGAGCAATATTGCACAGGAACCTGGGGGGATTCTCCAGACAGTATGTCCTCCTCCAGGGGACTCTCCCCCATCCAGGGATCAGAGCTGTGTCTCTTAAGTCTCCTATACTGGCAGCTGGGTTCTTTACCACTAGCACCACCTGGGAAGCCCTTGATATGACTGCACCCTGTGTTTACCCTCAAGTCCAGTCCCATACAGGTTCTGTAGCTGTGATTTACCCATGTGTTTTAAAGAGATCTCACTGATTATATTCACCAAGGAAGTCCAATTATATCCATAGGGTTAAAATACCATCCCAGTCAGGGTTGCTTTACAGAAAACAGAAACTACTTTCAAAAGAAAGAAGTTGAAGAAAAGAGATTCAGGTACTTACAAAATCAATGGCAGAGCTCTAGGTTGGACTTTGAGGAATGACTCCCAGCAAACCACTTCAGAACTGACCTGCCAAGACCACGACCAGGGAATGGAGCAATCAGAAAGCTGCCCCTGGGGATTCTGACCTCAGGAATGTCTTAGTGATGCTCCAAGCCCTACCTCTCAATGCCTACAAAGCTAATGATTAGACAGGAAAATTCTACTATAGGTTAATCCAGGGTCTCCACAACTCTGTTTTCCAAAAGAAAACAAGAGGAAGGAAAGTTGAAATGTAGCCTCTAATTTCATGTAACTGCATTTGATTGGCCAAATCTTATTATATATATATCCTTATCAAAGGAGCCCAAGAAATGAAAATTTTAGCATTCTAGTTGTTTTACCAGGTAGAAAGGCATATTAGAAGAGCATTTGCATATTCTACATTGCAAATTACTTGTAAGTCATAAAATCAATTTATTTAATGGGCCACAAAATAAATTGATTTTTAATGAAATGGAATAGAATATATTCCTATGTAGTAACAGAAGATTGTTTTACAAAGTCTTTTATTTCAGAGGTGTGTATGTCCTTGGTTGTGATGTAAAAAGATCACATGGATCATATGGACTAAAGCCAAAAGTTTGATACCCACTGCAGGGCAAAGAAGGTAGGATAGATTTTGAGCACTAACATACCAACATCTAACATAAACTCTATGAAGAAGAATTTATATCTAAACTGTGTTATTTTTCTATGGCTGCTATAACAGGCTACCATAAGTGTAGAACTTAAAATGACACAAATTTATTATCTTAGCCAAAATGGGTCTTGCTAAGCTAAAGTCAAAACATTGGCAGGGCCGTATTCCTGTCTGGAACCTCTAGAAGAGAATCCAGTTCCTCCTGTTACCAGTTGCTAGTGGCTGCCCATATGCCGACTAAGGTCCATCTAGTCAAGGCTATGGTTTTTCCTGTGGTCATGTATGGATATGAGAGTTGGACTGTGAAGAAGGCAGAGCACCGAAGAATTGATGCTTTTGAACTGTGATGTTGGAGAAGACTCTTGAGAGTCCCTTGGACTGCAAGGAGATCCAACCAATCCATTCTGAAGGAGATCAGCCCTGGCATTTCTTTGGAGGGAATGATACTAAAGCTGAAACTCCAGTACTTTGGCCACCTCATTCGAAGAGTTGACTCATTGGAAAAGACTCTGATGCTGGGAGGGATTGGGGGCAGGAGGAGAAGGGGATGACAGAGGATGAGATGGCTGGATGGCATCACTGACTCGATGGACATGAGTCTGAGTGAACTCCAGGAGTTGGTGATGGACAGGGAGGCCTGGCGTGCTGCAATTTATAGGGTTGCAAAGAGTCGGACATGACTGAGTGACTGAACTGAACTGAACTGCCCATATTCCTTAGCTCATGGCCCTCTTTTTCCATCTTCAAAGCCAGCAACACATCAGGCCAGGTCTTTCTCAGGTTGCCACCTCTCTGGTTCTCTTTAGCCTCTGTCATCTCCTTTTAAAGACCCCTGTAATCACATTGGATGAGGGGTATCTCCTCACCGCTGCCCTTCCTTGACCTTCAATGTGGGATGGCTCCTCTAGGCCCTCCTGTGCCCAGCAGAGCCACGGCTCCTTGGACGTGGGGTTGCTCCTCCCAGCCACTACCCCTGACCTCAGGCATGGGGTTGCTCCCCCAGGTCGTCGCCCCTGGCCTCGGGCTTGAGGTTGCTCCTCCCGGCCACCGCCCCTGGCCTCAGGCGCCATCCCTCACCTCAGATGCGGGGTAACTCCTCCTGGCCGCCGTCCCTGGCCTCAGACATGGGGTATCTCCTCTTGGTCATCACCACTGACCTCGGATGCAGGGTAGCTCCTCTCGGCCATCACCCCTGACCTCAGATGCAGCTTATTTAACTTATATGCTGCAGCTGCACTTTGCTGGAGCAGCCGTGAAGAGATACCCCACGACCAAGGTAAGAGAAAACCAAGTAAGATGGTAGGTGTTGCAAGAGGGCATCAGAGGACAGACACACTGAAACCATACTCACAGAAAACTAGTAAATCTAATCATACTACAACCACAGCCTTATCTAACTGAATGAAACTAAGCCATGCCTGCAGGGCAACCCAAGACGGGCAGGTCATGGTGGAGAGGTCTGACAGAATGTGGTCCACTGGAGAAGGGAATGGCAAACCACTTCAGTATTCTTGCCTTGAGAACCCCATGAACAGTATGAAAAGGCAAAATGATAGGATACTGAAAGAGGAACTCCCCAGGTCAGTAGGTTCCCAATATGCTACTGGAGATCAGTGGAGAAATAACTCCAGAAAGAATGAAGGGATGGAGACAAAGCAAAAACAATACCCAGCTATGGATGTGACTGGTGATAGAAGCAGGGTCTGATGCTGTAAAGAGCAATATTGCATAGGAACCTGGAATGTCAGGTCCATGAATCAAGGCAAATTGAAAGTGGTCAAACAAAAGATGGCAAGAGTGAATGTCGACATTTTAGGAATCAGCGAACTAAAATGGATTGAAATGGGTGAATTTAACTCAGATGACCATTATATCTACTACTGTGGGCAGGAATCCCGTAGAAGAAATGGAGTAGCCATCATGGTCAACAAAAGAGTCCGAAATGCAGTACTTGGATGCAATCTCAAAAATGACAGAATGACCTCTGTTCGTCTCCAAGGCAAACCATTCAATATCACAGTAATCCAAGTCTATGTCCCAACCAGTAATGCTGAAGAAGCTGAAGTTGAATGGCTCTATGAAGACCTACAAGACCTTTTAGAACTAACACCTAAAAAAGATGTCCTTTTCATTATAGGGGACTGGAATGCAAAAATAGGAAGTCAAGAAACACCTGGAGTAAGGCAAATTTGGCCTTGGAATGCGGAATGAAGCAGGGCAAAGACTAATAGAGTTTTGCCAAGAAAACGCACTGGTCATAACAAACACCCTCTTCCAACAACACAAGAGAAGACTCTATACATGGACGTCACCAGATGGTCAACACCAAAATCAGATTGATTATATTCTTTGCAGCCAAAGATGGAGAAGCTCTATACAGTCAACAAAAACAAGACCAGGAGCTGACTGTGGCTCAGATCATGAACTCCTTATTACCAAATTCAGACTTAAATTGAAGAAAGTAGGGGAAACCGCTAGACCATTCAGGTATGACCTAAATCAAATCCCTTATGATTATACAGTGGAAGTGAGAAATAGATTTAAGGGCCTAGATCTGATACATAGAGTGCCTGATGAACTATGGAATGAGGTTCATGACATTGTACGGGAGACAGGGATCAAGACCATCCCCATGGAAAAGAAATGCAAAAAAGCAAAATGGCTGTCTGGGGAGGCCTTACAAATTAGCTGTGAAAAGAAGAGAAGCGAAAAGTAAAGGAGAAAAGGAAAGATATAAGCATCTGAATGCAGAATTCCAAAGAATAGCAAGAAGAGATAAGAAAGCCTTCTTCAGCGATCAATGCAAAGAAATAGAGGAAAACAACAGAATGGGAAAGACTAGAGATCTCTTCAAGAAAATTAGGAAAAAAAAAAAGAAAATTAGAGATACCAAGGGAACATTTCATATAAAGATGGGCTCAATAAAGGACAGAAATGGTATGGACCTAACAGAAGCAGAAGATATTAAGAAGAGGTGGCAAGAATACACAGAAGAAATGTACAAAAAAGATCTTCACAACCCGGATAATCACGATGGTGTGATCACTCATCTAGAGCTAGATATCCTGGAATGTGAAGTCAAGTGGGCCTTAGAAAGCATCACTACGAACAAAGCTAGTGGTGGTGATGGCATTCCAGTTGAGCTCTTTCAAATCCTGAAAGATGATGCTGTGAAAGTGCTGCAATCAATATGCCAGCAAATTTGGAAGACTCAGCAGTGGCCGCAGGACTGGAAAAGGTCCATTTTCATTCCAATCCCAAATAAAGGCATTGCCAAAGAATGCTCAAACTACTGCACAATTGCACTCATCTCACATGCTAATAAAGTAATGCTCAAAATTCTCCAAGCCAGGCTTCAGCAATACATGAACTGTGAACGTCCAGATGTTCAAGCTGGTTTTAGAAAAGGCAGAGGAACCAGAGATCAAATTGCCAACATCCACTGATCATCAAAAAGCAAGAGAGTTCCAGAAAAACATCTACTTCTGCTTTATTGACTATGCCAAAGCCTTTGACTATGTGGATCACAATAAACTGTGGAAAATTCTGAGAGAGATGGGAATACTAGACCACCTGACCTGCCTCTTGAGAAATCTGTATGCAGGTCAGGAAGCAACAGTTAGAACTGGACATGGAACAACAGACTGGTTCCAAATAGGAAAAGGAGTATGTCAAGGCTGTATATTGTCACCCTGCTTATTTAATTTATATGCAGAGTACATCATGAGAAACGCTGGACTAGAAGAAACACAGGCTGAATCAAAATTGCCGGGAGAAATATCAATAACCTCAGATGTGCAGATGACACCACCCTTATGGCAGAAAGTGAAGAGGAACTAAAAAGCCTCTTGATGAAAGTGAAAGTGGAGAGGGAAAAAGTTGGCTTAAAGCTCAACATTCAGAAAACGAAGATCATGGCATCCAGTCCCATCACTTCAAGGCAAATAGATGGGGAAACAGTGAAAACAGTGTCAGATTTTATTTGGGGGGCTCCAAAATCACTGCAGATGGTGATTGCAGCCATGAAACTAAAAGACGCTTACTCCTTGGAAGAAAAGTTATGATCAACCCTGATAGCATATTCAAAAGCAGAGATATTACTTTGCCAACTAACGTCCATCTAGTCAAGGCTATGTTTTTTCCAGTGGTCATGTATGGTTCTGAGAGTTGGACTGTGAAGAAGGCTGAGCACTGAAGAATTGATGCTTTTGAACTGTGGTGTTGGAGAAGACTCTTGACAGTCCCTTGGACTGCAAGGAGATCCAACCAGTCCATTCTGAAGGAGATCAGCCCTGGGGTTTCTTTAGAAGGAATGATACTAAAGCTGAAACTCCAGTACTTTGGCCACCTTATGTTGACTCATTGGAAAAGACTTTGATGCTGGGAGGGATTGGGGGCAGGAGGAGAAGGGGACAACAGAGGATGAGATGGCTGGATGGCATCACTGATTCAATGGACGTGAATCTGAGTGAACTCCAGGAGTTGGTGATGGACGGGGAGGCCTGGCGTGCTGCGATTCATGGGGTCACAAAGAGTTGGACACGACTGAGCGACTGAACTGAACTGAACTGTAATCACATTGGCTCCACCTCGATACTCCATGACAATCTTCCTATCTTAAGGTCAGCTTTAGCAACCTAAATTCCACCTTCAACCTCAATTTCCCTTTGCCATGTAGCCTAACATATTTGCAGGTGCCAGGGATTATCACATAGACATCTTGAGAGTGAGGGGTCATTATTCCATATCATCCACTAACCAAAACGACTTAAAGATCAGGGGAATGTCTACGCATCAGCTAAGGTAAGAAAGAAAGCTGATCTTGATTACAACTGATCTTGATTACAACTGATCTTGTAATGCAGAACTCTCACTTTTCTGTGCTTTCAGAGCTAAGTTGGATGAGAAAAATGCATGATTTCCCTATAAGAAAACATACAAATATACATATGTATGTATTTATATGTGTGTGTGTATTTGTATTCCCTTCTCAAGAGGATCTTCCCAACTTGAGGATCGAACCCAAATCTCCTGTGTTGCAGGCAGATTCTTTACCATCTGAACTACCAGGAAAGCCCATATATATACAAACATACACACACAGACACACACACACATATGTAATTTCATTAGTCCTCTCTTTTTAGGATTCTTTCTGTTGGTTCCCTAGTAGGAAAAACAGTAAAAATAGCTGGTTAACTTTGATATTCCCTCCCCTCCTTCTCCCCAGAATCAAATTTGAAATGCAATTTTACTTTAATACCAATCAGTCCATCAGCAAATTTATACTGGATCTTATATATGTAGTCCATTCTTCTTGAAACATTTTTTTGAGCCAAAGCCCCCAAATTTTGCTGTCATTCTCAGAGAAGCCTATGGAGCTTCACACCCTAAAGGGGAACATGTTAATTTCTGACTGCTCCCTGTGTCCTCTCTGCTCTTCTATCACACAGCTGCTTCTATGGCATAGTTCTTTTTATTGTTATTATTGGTTTGCTGTTTGGTTTTAGGACTTCATGGAGTGTTTCACTCTTCATTTTTTACAGAGGTGTCTGTCTTTTTTGTTATTTGTAGTAGTGGTGGTGTTTATTTACCTTTTTCCTAATTTTTGAGGGGAATTTAGGGAGATTCAAAGGCTATGTCATCACCATCTTGCTTTTTCTCTTGTTATTTAAACTGCACATAAAGAACACAAAGATTCCTTTTCATTCACCAGTATCGCTTGCAAAACCTCATATCAAAACACATCCCAGAACCACAATGAGACACCATCTTACAGCATTAGGATAGCTATTATTTAAAAAAAAATAATAACAAGTGTTGGCAAAGATATGAAGAAGTTGGAATACTTGTAGACTTAGTGGGAATGTAAAGTGAGCAGCACTTTTATCTACCCAGCCACTCAAGCCAAGGAGGGGTCTAAGAGTCATTCTTAATGCTCCCTCTTTACACCTAATCCATCATCCCTGTCATTCTAGATAACTCCTAAATCTATCCAGTTCTCTCCACCCCAGTGCTTTTATCTTAGGTCTCTCACCTGCACTATTTGTCTTCCACCAAAGTTTGTAACAGTCCAATCACCATACCTCAGCCAGACAGAGATGTCTAAAATAGAGAGCACATTGCTTTACTTCCTCAAGAAAGTCCAAATTCCTTAAACAGACTTACAGGCAGAACATATATCCAGATCACTGGCGATCTCCCCAGCTCTATCTCTCATCACCCAATCCGTGCTACCTAATACAATATAACATTTTCATTATGTCCTATTAGTCATACTACAGACCTGAGGCTGATCTCGGTTCCAGGTGAGTCAAACCACTCATGGATTTGAGGGACATTCATACAGCTCAAGGCTATCGCTCTTCTGCCCTCTTGCACTACTCAGCTATAATCTTCATTAAATGCTTTTGGATTTGTGCTGCAAAGTCTTTGGCCATGATTCACCAGGCCAACCAAGTACATTAATATCAAGAAAGAAGATATAATGGACTTTTAACAATATAATTCCCCAGGAAAAAAAAAAAAGAACATATTTCAGTCTCTGAAATGTTCGTCTTTTTACAATGCAGTAATGAAAAGATAATTTGAGCTTTCAGACATTCCGATCACGTTTTTCCATAATCTGCCCTCTCATGCACTCTATTGGCCTTATTCTCTCTTCATATATTAGGAATAAAAAATAATAATAAAAATTTCATTCCTCATGCACAATTCCACATTATTCTGGCTTAGAAGGCTTCTTTTGAAACTTTGTCTTGCTTTCTTAGGTTTTGCATTTTTTCCTCTTTCATCTTTGCTCCATTGATCTCCAAGTCTTCTCCTTAGCACTGATGCCTCAACATTAATGAGCCTCAGGATAGCAAGGGAACTAAGCCACCTGACCCGCCCTGTTCTCCTTTTGACCTAGTTGAGATGCTATCCTCTGCTTTTTGAGAGTAGAAATAAAGAGAAAATATATATCAAATAAACTAGGGAATTGTTTAACATTGCTGGGCAAACAGAAACTCCTAAACTCAATAATGAACAGTGGATTTACATATAATTTCTTTTTTCAGACAGCACTCTTATGGGAACTGACAATTTATAATTAAACTTCCTGCTTTTTCCTCCCTAATTCCCCATACTCAGAGATTCCATCCAATCTCAAAATTCAACTTGAAACTCCACCCTGCCAATTCACAACTCTTTATCATTGGACCTGACATTTCACCCAAGACCCAGTATTTTGAACCATAGTTAAGGTCTTTCTATATAATGTTCCTGCCATTTCCATAAATATGGAATTTCTAAATGGCATTCCTTCTACATCTAAAGCCCGTATTTTTTGTTTATAATATTACTGTCCTCCCAGATACCGGGGTACAAGTTATTCTACTGAACCCCTAATATTTGTCTCTATGATATGTTCTGGGTCCATAGAAATGGGGTATAATCCTCACCCCAGCATGCCCCCAGTCCATCCAAGGAGAGTGACAAATACACCAAAGGGCAGGGTAGGTGCCAAAGTCTGAAAAGGTCCCCTGTGATCACAATTTACTTTTCTCTTTCCTTCATCCTTGGTATTCAACTTTTCACCAAGTTCTGCTGTGTTTTAAGCCAATGTTTATAAGATTCATCACTGATACCAGCCTTCTTTCCAACTTGAAATCTTTAAGTTGTGTTTCCCATGTTTTCCAGCATTCAATCAGTACAATCCAAGCTTCTTTGGTTTTGTCTCACAACACCCTACCCTTGCCCCTCAAGCTGGCCTTTTTTACCCTGGTGCCTTTAAGATTTTACCTTTTCTAACAAAAACATGTTCTTGTGGAAGAATTTCATCAGAAGGAAAGAGAGCTGGACTAAGACCTGTGTTCTGGTTCCAGTTCTAACAGAAGGAGTCAGTATCAAGAGAAATCACCTCACTTTTGTGCCTCGTTCTCTTTGTCTATGAAATAAGGAAATCAAACAAAATTGAACTCTGTGTTCAGTCCTCCTATTTCTAACATTTTTATATTCACAGTATTATATACAGTAGTATATACATAGTATATATATGGGCTTCCCTTGTGGCTCAGACGGTAAAGCGTCTGTCTGCAATGTAAGAGACCGGGTTCGATCCCTGGGTTGGGAAGATCCCTGGAGAAGGAAATGGCAGCCCACTCCAGTATTCTTGCCTGGAAAATCCCATGGACCACGGAGCCTGGTAGGCTACTGTCCATGGGGTCACAAAGAGTCGGACACGACTGAGCAACTTCACTTCACTTCACATAGTATATATACATAGTATTATATACAGGGTGATTAATTAACCAGTGGTTAATAAATAAGTCCTAAATTGTTACTTCTTCTTGAAGCAACTTTATTTTAGCAGATCTAACACTTTAAGCAAAATAAATTAGCCTAATGATTATATTTTCTTCTGATATTCTAGAGAAAGAATTTGAGAGAGGGAAGAAAAGGTGAATGCTGAACAAAACTGGTTTCTTCTTCCTCATGTGATCAACCTGGCTGCCCATAATTATCACTTCATGGCAATAACACAACTATGAGATTTTTAAAAGTCAAGCATCAGTAGTTAAATCACATAAGAACAAGAATTCAAGCAAAACCTTCATTTCAAAGCATCCATTGGTCTGACTACAGTTCAAAGTTATTTCTGCATCCAATAAATAACATTACTGGTTGAGCAAAGGCATTTCTGTGATTCTTTTTCAAAAACTGTTTGAGGGCTTCCTGCCATGTCATGGGGGTTATAGAAGCTTGCTAATTACTGGTCCAAATAACCAAGAGGTCAGGAACTTGAAAAACCAATCCTGAACAGAAATGTAACAGTCATTTTGTTTTTTCAAAACACCAGAAAAGGCCAGTGGAAGCAGATGTTTGGCCTTTGAAGAACAGCTTCCAGAGAAATCATACCCAAGGGCTGAGTAATACTTCTTGGAAAATGAAAGACTCAGTAACCCACAGGGGAGAACCCAGATTCAACACTCCAGCCTGAAGGTAAAGGGCAAAATGTTGTGCATTTCATTGGAGTGACAGGTATAGCTACAACCTATCTTGTTGAATCAGGTCTTTCTTTATCTTCTCTTATGTTACAGGGGTGAGATCATGAGCATAAAACAAAGGAAATCACAGGAGAATATTTTCAATCATGAAGCACGCAGTGAAGCATGTAATCAAGTGGGAAACTGTCAGGGCTTGCTTATTGTATCTGTACAGGACAGGACAGTGGTTTAATGGCTTTATATAAATGGGGAAAGACAACTTTGTAATTGACTTAATACAGCAGTAGACAATGTAGAAAAGATACTTCAGGAGGCAACAGGGCATTGAATACAATCTTAGGGATGCTGAATGCTTAAGGGTACTGAACACTGAAGAGTATAATGAGTTGATCAGAAGTTATTCTTTAAATAATATATGTATTTTAAAAGGACATTGCTTTTCTAGAGTTTATAAAATTGGCTGACCTGATAGCAAACAACTGAGTCTATCTCTTCTATTTCCAAGAAGAAGCCACTTTTTCTTCCTTGTAGAAGAGTCTTAAGCAAGTTTCTCTGGACTATCTTGCAAAACAAGAAGCAAAGTGTTAAAGGAGAGCAGGCACTCAAGAAAGGCTTGAAACCTAAGACAAGTGTTTGCATGCCCCCCTCTTCAGAAACAATGTAAACTGGCCACCTCATGCAAAGAGTTGACTCATTGGAAAAGACTTTGATGCTGGGAGGGATTGGGGGCAGGAGGAGAAGGGGACGACAGAGGATGAGATGGCTGGATGGCATCACTGACTCGATGAATGCGAGTCTGAGTGAACTCCAGGAGTTGTTGATGGACAGGGAGGCCTGGCGTGCTGCGATTCATGGGGTCACAAAGAGTCGGACACGACTGAGCGAATGAACTGAACTGAACTGAACCACTTTGCCCTGCAGATTAAATCCCCATAACTCAAAAGACAATGGAAATTTTATAATGTGATTAGGAATTTTATTGTGTCTAAGTCTACCTGCAATAAACAGGTTACTGAAAAGATTTCAATGGAAATATTTTATCATTTAGAAGAACTTGTTGTAACATAAGGCACTGAAAACTCTAACTTCTCTATACTGTCTCAAACCGCAGAGAAAGAATAAAACTGAGAGACATCAGGACTCAGTACCAGAATGTGATGACAACATGCTTCAACCTTCTGTTCCAACCTAAGAGGCAATAATAAAGTACAGAAGGAGAATTTTGGAGCAACAGTAGTGGCAGAAGGGGGTGAGCAAGAATTGGATTTTTGTATCATGGAGTTCCCTGTCCTTTCTTCCTCCTCTTCCTTCAAGATTTCTCCCCATCAAACTTTTACCCCAAATGCCAAAATTATCTTATCTTAGTTGTATTGGGAATAAACTCACACAGAAAACAAACTGCTAGTTAAGGGAACGTGGTAGGACCCATTTCTTCACAATAAGAATCCATTTTGTAGCAAACAAGGGCAGAGAACTAACCAACCAAGGAACAGAAAAGATTGTGTAAGGTGAGAATTTTTGTTAGGTTACTCTTGGTCCCTTAATTTCACCACCTCTGTTTCTCCTTTATCTTCACAGTGGGATGGAGAAAAGCAATGTTTACTCAACAAATTTTTCACTTTATTATTGTTATTATGTGTGAAATACTTTGGTCATTACCAAGAGGAAACATGGACTTCCCTAAAGGATTTGTACTTTAATAATTAAAAAAAAATCCAGATTTCCTTCCTGAACAATTTTGTCTTCTGGGCTCCATCACATCACCCTCTTGCTTTGTTCTCACCTTTCTAAGACCATTATTTCTGTGTCCATTTTGCGTTTTCCATTAGCTTTTTCAAATTTCACAAATTACAAACTGTCCATTTCTAAAACTTCAACAATACTTTTTTGCAGTTTATTCACCAATCTAGACTATCAGAAGCCAGCTGCTTATTAAAATTCCATTTCCTTATTTCAGTTGCATTCTGGACCATCTCTAGGCGACTATCCCAAAGCCATGTACCCCTCAAAATGTCTAAATCAGAATTTATTTTCCTATTCCCCTTTTCCCTTTACCCTTTTCTATCTCTTAGTTTTATTTCTTCCAGAGGCAAATCCCAAGACAAGAATTCCAGTGCAAATAGTTTACATGAATGGTGATCCAAGAAAGACGACTCAAGGATTAGAGCAGGGAGACCAGGAGGAAAAGGTAGCCAAAAAGGGTGAGTTGTCAAGCAAGTTACCAATACAGGAATCTAGAGCTATATCCCATGGAGGAACTCTGGGAGTAGAACAAAAAACTCAGAGTACCCCACCTGTGGTGCAAAGGTACCAAGGCATTTACCCACAATGGGCTTCCCAGGTGGCAGGAGTGGTAAAGAATCCACCTGCCAATGCAGGAGACACAGGGGACGTGGGTTCAATCCCTGGGTCACAAAAATCCTGTGAAGTAGGAAATGGCAATCCACTCAAGCATGTTTGCCTGGAAAATTCCATGGGCAGAGGAGCCTGGCGGGCTACAGTTCATGGGGCAACAAAGATTAGAACACAACGGGGCAACTGTCAAACAATGGTTGAGGGGTGTTACCAGAACATTACTTTTCCAATCCCATGGTCCCATGTCCTTTGCCTCTGCCACCAGAGAAGGCCTTCAGGTACTGGAAACACACTTCAGCTATCAGGCTGTGCTCTGCATTTTGGTCAAGGCACCATATCACAAGAGATTCCAGCTAGAAACCTTTCAATCATGCATGATTTCTCCATTTTCTTTATCCCCCACTTTTACTTAGACCCCCAAGTTCCATTGATTTTACTCCTATTATGATGTTAACCTTGTTGGGCTTTCCCAATCCTTAGGCTATTGCCTTAACTCAGTGTGTCAATACCTTTCTTATAATATTGCCATGAATGGATTTCCATCTGGTCTTTGCCCTCCAGTCCCTTCCTTAGAGCTGCCAGCAGAGTCATGTATCTTTTATACAATTCCTGGAGAGATAAGAAGAGTAATAACAACCAATAATACTAAATGCTCTTTCTTTCTATGCCAGTTACTAGACTAAGTATGTTATATACATTATCTCACTTAATCTTCACAATGAGTTTATAAGACTTTGCCGACAAAGGTCTGTACAGTCAAAGCTATAATTTTTCCAGTAGTCATGTACGGATGTGAGAGTTGGACCATAAAGAAGGCTGAGCACTGAAGAACTGATGCTTTTGAACTGTGGTGTTAGAAAAGACTCTTGAGAGTCCCTTGGACAGCAAAGAGATCAAACCAGTCAATCCTAAAGAAAATCAACCCTGAATATTCACTGGAAGGACTGACGCTGAAGCTGAAGCTCCAACACTTTGGCCACCTGATGCGAAGAGCTAACTCATTGGAAAAGACGCTGATGCTGGGAAAGATTGTGGGAAGAGGAGAGGAGAAGGGTGTGACAAAGGATGAGATAGTTGGATGGCATCTTCGATTCAAAGGACATGAATCTGAGCAAACTCCAGGAGATAATGAAGGACAGGGCAGCCTGGCACGCTGCAGCCCATTGCATCCCAAAGAGTCAGACACAGCTAAGCAACTGAACAACAACAAAAAATGGTTTTTATCTTTATTCTAACAATGAGGTCACTGAGACTTAGAGAAGTTAATAAAGTCAGAGCTAGTAAAGTCAGAGAAGGAATCCAAACTCTGGCAGTGTGTCTCCAGAATTCTGGTGCTTAACAACCACGTGATATGGATATTGCCACTGGATTCAGTCCTCCATTTAAAATGCAAATCCAATTATGACATCCCCCCCCAAATTAAAGCCCAGCCCCATGAATGACTTTCTAACACTGTAATAATCAAAGTCTTAACTTTTAACCCTGCATCGTGTACTGGCCTTAGGTTCTTGCTTGCCTATCTCCACCTGCACTTAACATCACATAATGCTAGTTAATTAATCCGAGCCACAAGGAACAGGAAGCAGTGTGTTTGATTAAAATATGGAGCGCTTTGAGAAGAGGCATAGTTAATAAGCCTGTATTCATATCACAGAGGCCTTCTATAAATCACTAGATCAAAGGAGCTCTATGTCCCGCCAAAAGGCATCCACCTGCCTCAGCCATCAGTGGTTCTAAAAAGTGGTCAGGACTTTCAATGTCACACCATGGCCTGAGCCAGCTGGGGCACTGGTGACCTACAAACATGTCCCCTAAGTCCTTACAGTCACCAGATGTTGTCTGGCTTCCTGCTGTTCCCTTCCCCTGCCTACCCACACCCTGCCCTTCTCTCCATGGCTATTCCAACTGTTTCTTCCTCTCCTAGGTCTTTGCCTGCTGCCCACATCTCTCTTACTCTGCTCTGAACTCGAGAGACTCAATGTCTGTCAACCAGCACTGCCTTGTCTTCCTGTGAGGTCATTTCATTTTGCCCTGAAAGTGGAGCCTAAGTACATAAAGGGTTAGAAAGTATCTTGTATTTCACTGAATGCCCTCCAGCACCTAGTATGCAAATGATTTTCAATAGACAGTTGGGTGAATAAATTAGATGGTCTATCAAGATTCTTTCCAAGCCTGTGATGTTTTAAATCCTAACATTCTCACATTTTGAATGTATCTACCATAGTATTAATAAATTATACATATCACTGTTGAAAGAATATTAAATTCTGAAGGTCAAGTCAGGTCTAATTAATAATAAGCAATAGGCAATATTTCATATATGAAAGTGACCCACTATCAGTAAAGCAAACATTATGAAAGTTAAATATTCACAGGGCTGTCTGTTATCAGACTAAATGGTGTCATGGGTGGTTAATATTGCACAGAACAGTTCTGTTATCCTTTTAACAGGACACTGATCAACCACCACACCCCTGCCAGTTCCCCTGCTTCATCTCTTCTTTATGATTCTGTAGGTTAGCACTGAGGAAACAGACACAGTGAGACCTATTTCCCTGACAAGGAGTAAAAATTTCCAGGAGGTAAATAAGAAAATTACACATTGCAGAAGAATTCATTTCCCAATGTCAAAAACCTATGCAGATTGCTGCAGTTTGGGGTCTGTTCACACTGCTAATACCTTCATGTGAGATGATTAGAACTTTCTCTTCTCAGGAGAAAGATGGATGTGGTATTACATTTTCAGCATGAAGTCAGTATTTTGTCATCAATGTGGCCAGAAGAATTAATGTTACACTAGAGGACAAATATTTCTGCTGTGAAACATTATGCAGCACAGAGGTGGGAGAAATGGAAATTGACCCTCATTAGAATGATGATGCCAGCAAGTGGCTGGAGACAGAAGGCAGCTTTCCTACCCAGTAGAGAGAACTTCATTGATGAGTGGGAGGAAGAAGCTCTTGGTGGCCAACTCACAGTAGTCCAGAACAACATGTTAAATCAGCATCAAGTTTCCTTGATTCAAAATCAGTTTTAAAGAAAATTCTGTTTCGGTGAAGATAGCTCTATTCCCCTGTGATGTTGCTGCTAACATAAAATCCAGCATCAAAAGACTCACTTAGTTAACCAGAATAGGTGATTCTCTTTTAAAGTATGATAGAGCTTCCCCTGTGGCTCAGCTGGTAAAAAGTCCGCCTGCAATGCAGGAGGGACCTGGGTTTGATCCCTGGGTTGGGAAGATCCCCTGGAGAAGGGAAAGGCTACTCACTCCAGTATTCTGGCCTCGAGAATTCCATGTACTGTATAGTCGATGGGGTTGCAAAGAGCCAGACACGGCTGAGCAACTTTCCCTTTCATTTTCTTTCACTTAGCCCCAAAATTCTTAACCACTGGGCCACCAGGGAAGCCCTTTTCTCTCTTCTTTTATAGTGTGTGTGTTGGAGAAGGAAATGGCAACCCACTCCAGTATTCTTGCCTGGAGAATCCCAGGGACAGAGGAGCCTGGTGGGCTGCTTAGCAGCAGCAGCAGCAGTAGCAAACTCTGAATAATATTCATGAAAATGGTAAAAGTTAGTCTAAGAAAAATTAAAGGGAGAAAGAAAAGGAGAGCATGACAATGTCTTAAATAGCTTTTATAGGCTGGTGACAAATACAGACTAAAAAATTATTTCAAAACCTAAAAACAGCCACTAATTGAATGATGTATACTTTCCAAGTAATTGCTGAGATTCAAGTAAGTAAATCATAGTTTATTTAGAAATTCATTTGGAAAAAACCATAGAAAGAATAAGCACTGATAAAATATTTAGAAATAAATTTCATACCATGATCTAGCAACTTCATTTTCAGGAAACCAACTAAGAAAATTATCACTGATGCAGAATTGTTGGGAAAGATTGGAGGAAAAAAATCTATTCATATGATGGAGTATCATGTGACCCTTGTGGGGACCATGAAAATGTTTGTCATAGACCTTCAATTCCAGGCGATATAATTGTGCAAGGGTCAACCTGGCTGCTGCATTCTACCCATTGTTCCACCTGCACTGAAGCTATCCCTCTGAAGGTCTGCTCCCCCGCTACTGACCAAGAGAGCAAGGACTAGGAGAGACTCATTCCTGGTCAGCCTGGCATGGAGGTATGATGGCCATCCCAGTCTCATCTGACTCCTTTCCAATTTTCTCTACCCCAGGCATTTCAAATAAAATCCATGCAGGTTTAATCACATCTCGGCATTTGCTCCTCAGAAGACCCCAGACTAAGACACATGAAAAGACAATTTGAAAAGATAATTTAATTTCATACTCTAATTTTAAATTGGTGCTAGAGAAAACTCTTGAGAGTCTCTTGGATGGCAAGGAGATCAAACCAGTCAATCCTAAAGAAAATCAACCCTGAATATTCATTGGAAGGACTGACGCTGAAGCTGAAGCTCCAATACTTTGGCCACCTAATGTGAAGAACGGACTCATTGGAAAAGACCCGGATGTTGGGAAAGACTGAAGCCAGAAGGAGAAGGGGACAACAGAGGATGAGATGGTTGGATGGCATCACCAACTCAATGAACATGAGTTTAAGTAAGCTCTGGGAGTTGGTGATGGACAGGGAAGCCTAGCATGCTGCAGTCCATAGGGTCTCAAAGAGTCCGACATGACTGGGCAAATGAACAACAAATTTAAATCAAATGCTTCATGAAATAGTATATTTTTTAAAGTAAGATGCAAACTCTATGCCCCAAATTAGCCAGTTATTGTGGGAGAATAAAAGAAAAAGACACACTCATATGTAGATACATAGAAAATAGAATAAGTAGAAATATACCAAAATGTCAAAAATGGTTATTTGGGGGTAGTCTTTTTGTAGGTGATTTTAATTTGATTGTATGGATTTTTCCGAATGTTGTAACTTATCTAAATGATTGTTTCATTTTTAACTTGAAAACATGATATAACATCATAATTTAACAAAATATAGATTCTATAGAAAATACAAAATAAATAATTTGGCTGCTGTAAACTGAATGTTATGTCCCTCCAAAAATTCATAACTTGAAACCTAATCCCCAGTGTCTTGGCATTTGGAGGTGAGGCTTTTGGGAAGTTGATTAGGTTATGATGGCAGAGTCCTCATGAATGAGATGAGTGTCCTTGTACAAGAGATCCGAGAGAGCTCCTTTGCCCCTTCCACCATGTGGGGAGACAGGAAGATGATCATTTGTAAAACTGAAAGCAGGCCCCCAACAGACAACGAATCTGCCCATGCTTTGGTCTCTAGAACTGTAAGAAATAAATTTCTGTTGCTTAAGCCACCCAGTCTGTGGTATTTATAGCAACTTGAATGGACTAAGACACTGGCTAAGCATTTAAAATGGCTAAATTGAGACATATGATGCTTTCCTAAAATAATCTAGGTTTTTTTGTTGGTGGGTTTATTTTAAATTGGAACTTCAAAGACAAAGTTAGGTTTCTTGATTCCTCAGTACTTTGGTGAATTTCAATATGTGGGTTGAAATCACTGTCTTCTTAACAATAGATAGAAATGAACTATCTGTTTAAAGCTTATGAACAAAGAAAAGCAAAAGAAGATGCTTTTACAAGCAAGTAAATCTTGTTCTTGATTTAATTTATGGTAAAATAGAGCCTTCTACCCAGTGGCTCAGTAAAGAATCTGCCTGAAATGCAGGAGACCTGGGTTCAATCCCTGGATTGGGAAGATCCTCTAGAGGAAGGAATGGCTACCCACTCCGGTATTCTTGCCTGGAGGATCACCATGGACAGAGAAGCCTGGTGGGCTGCAGTCCACAGGGTCGCAAAGAGTGAGACACGACTGAGCAACTAACACTTTTACTTCACCAGACTTTATGATGAGTCATATGGATGACTTGTTTCTGATTGCTTCAGAGGTGGAGGCAGTGGAGAGAGAATGTGTGTGTATGTGATGGAGAGAACTAGTTTATGTTCGGTGTAGGGCTGGCATGGAAACAGAATTTTATCCTCAAGTTAGCTCTGAGAGATTGGCAGTGACTACCTTTGTTGGAGAGGATTCTAAGGCAGCATCTAATTTAGCTGGGAACATGGTATGATCAATGAATGATGTCTGCCTAAGTGTGGAAAGGAAGGTACTTCTAATCTCTGGGATAACATGATAAGCAATGTACCATTAATCTAGCAGTTTTTCTGTCAATACATTATGTGACTTCTTTGTAAAAACTGTATTTAAGTTATGTCAGCCTGTTATTGAGCAAAAGCATTATGCTTTTCTGTTTTACTGAAAGATGGAGAACTTTAGGTTTGTTTGTAATACAGACTAATGTAGTTGAAGATGGAATGATATTCAGTAGGAGATTATTGGTTGTAACCCATAAACAAGCTGAGAATAATGAACATAGGATACTAATGAGCTACATTTTGGAAACTGGTCATTTTTATGAGGGAGGGGTGAATTAGTTATATACTATCAAATTTTAGTAAAAATAGTTTCTGTATTTATACACCACCCTACAATGTTTATTGTAATATTAATTGTTATACTGCAGTTGTATCATCTAAATTTTTAATATAAATCATAGTTCATTGTACTTATTTTTAAACCAAACACATTGATGTACCATGAGTATATTTTGTAAGTTATTATTATTCAGAATGGAATCTAGAAGTGTTAGCCTATAAGTCAAAATCAAGATGGGATCTCTAGCATTTCACAGTGTGGAACATGGGCTAGCTAATCAGAATCAGATAAGGGACTTCTTGACAATGCAGCTGCATGGGCCCCACTCTCTACTTTCTCATTCAAAATCATTGGGTTTTGATACAACAGTCTATAATTATACAAGACTGTTTTAAGTTGCTGGTCTCTTAATTTCAAATGCATTTCCAATATCCTGCATTTGACTCCTCTTCTCATAGTTTCTGGTTTTGATATCATATTTGTGTGTGGATGGTTTCCCTCCTTTACTGTCTGTTTGCTTTTACCAGTGAGCTTTTGCCTTTGTAATTTTGTTTCTATTTGTGGCCTTTCTTTTCTGCCTAAAGAAGCTCCTTTAGCATTTATTATAAAGCTGGTTTGGTGGTGCTGAATTCTTTCAGCTTTTGCTTGTCTGTAAAGCTTTTGATTTCTCTGTCAAATCTGAAGAGCCTTGCTGGGTAAAGTACTCTTGGTTGTCGTTTTTCCCTTTCATCATTTGAAATATATTGTGCCACTCCCTTCTTGCCTGCCGAGTTTCTTTTGAAAAATCAGCTGATAACCTTAAGAGGATTCCTGCGCATGTTATTTGTTGCTTTTCATATTTTCTCTGTCTTTAATTTTTGTCAGTTTGATTAATATGTGTCTCAGCATGTTCCTCCTTGAGTTTGTCCTGATTGAGAGTCTCTGTGCTCCATTTCCTTTCCCATGTTAGGGAAGCTTTTGGATATTATCTCTTCAAATATTTCTCAGGCCTTTTCTCTCTCTCTTCCCTTTCTCGGATGCCTGTAAAGTGAATTTTGGTGTATTTAATGTTGTCCAGAGGATCCTTAGACTGTCCTCCTTTCTTTTCATTCTTTTTTCTTTATTCTGTTCTGCTGCAGTGATTTCACCAATCTATTTTCCAGCTCACTTTTTCATTCCTCTGCCTTATTTATTGGTTGACTCATTCTAGTGTATTTTTGTTTTGAATTATTGTATTATTCACCTCCGCTTGTTTGTTCTTTAAGTCTTCTAGATCTTTGGCAAATATTTCTTATATCTCCTCTGTCTGTGCCTCTATTCTTTTTCTGAGATCTTGGATCATCTTTACTCTCATTACTCTGAATTCTTTTTCAGGTATATTGCCTATCTCCACTCCATACTTCTGGAGTTTATATTGTTCCTCCATCTGGAACATATCTTTCTGCCATTTTCTCTAACTTGTGGTCTCCATTCTGCAGGCTGCAGGACTGTAGTTGCTCTTGCTTCTGATGTCTGCCCCTTGGTGTGTGAGGTTGGTCCAGGGGCTTGTGCAGACTTCCTGGTGAGCTGGAAAGGTGCCTGCCCTCTGGTGGGTAGAGCTGGGTCTTGCTCCTGTGATGGGCAGTGCTAAGTCACTCTTCAATCATGTCTGACTCTAGGCAATCCTAATGGACTGTAAACTACCAGGCTCCTCTTTCCATGAGGTTTTCCAGGCAAGAATACTAGAATGGGTTGCCATTTTCTTCTCCAGAGGATCTTCCTGACCCAGAGATCAAACCCATGTCTCTTATGTTTCCTGAATTGGCAGAGAGCTTCTTTACCACTAGTGCCACCTGGGAAGCCCAAGCTGTTTCAAAGGGTGTGTTTAGAGGTGGCTGTGGGCTCAGGATGACTTTATACAGCCTGCTTGCTGATGGGTAGGCTGCATTCCCACCCTGATGGTTGTTTGGCCTGGCACTGGAGCCTGCAGGCTGTTGGGTGGGGCCAGGTCTTAGTTCCAACATGGCAACCTCTAGGAGAGCTCACACGAATGAATATGCCCTGGAGCCCCTGCCACAAGTGTCCCTGTCCCCAGAGGGAGCTACAGCTGATCCCTGTGCCCTGGGAAACCCGCAAGACCCATAGGTAGGTCTAGCCCAGGCTCCTAGGGAGTCACTGCTTTGCCCTGGATCCTGGTGCACACAAAATCTTATGTGCCTCCTCCAAGAGGGGAGTCTCTGTTTCCCCCAGTCCTGTGGAACTGCTGCACTCAAGCCCTGCATGCAAGCATGCGTACATGTGTGCTAATTCACTTCAGTCATGTCCAACTCTTTGTGACCCCAGGGACTATAGCCCAACAGGCTCCTCTGTCCATGCGATTCTCCAGGCAAGAATACTGGAGTGGGTTGCCACGCCCTCCTCCAGGCCTACTGGCCTTCAAAGCCAAATGCTCTGGGGGCTTCTTCTTCCAATGCCAGGCCCCCAGGCTGGGGAACCTAATGTGGGACTCAGAACCCTCACTCCTGTGGGAAAACCTCTGTGATATAACTATTTTCCAGTTTGTGAGTCACCCACCTGGTCAGTTGGAGAAGGAAATGGCAACCTACTCCAGTATTCTTGCCTAGAGAATCCTGTGGACCGAGGAGCCTGGTGGGCTGCTGTCCATGGGGTTGCACAGAGTCGGACACGACTGAAATGACTTAGCATGCATGCATGGATTGGAGAAGGAAATGGCAACCCACTCCAGTGTTCTTGCCTGGAGAATCCCAGGGATGGGGGAGCCTGGTGGGCTGCCATCTATGGGGTTGAACAGAGTCGGACACGACTGAAGCGACTTAGCAGCAGCAGCAGCAGCATCTGGTTAGTATGTGATTTGATTATATCGTGAAAGCACCCTCCATACCCCTCCTACTGGCTTATTTGTCTCTGGATGTAGGATACCTTTTTCCCTAGGTTGCAGTCTTTTTTGTCAATGGTTGTTAGCAGCTGGTAATTTTGATCTTTTTGTGAGAGTAGGCGAGCTCAAGTCCTTCTACTCTGCCATCTTGTCCTCCACTTCTCCTTCAGCAGCAACAACTCTGTCAAAGTGTCCTCATCACCCAAATGAGCAATGCCAATGTGGGGCCCACAACTACTCACCCAATGGAAGAATCCCAGGTTTAGGCAGGGGATAGGCAGGATGCATGTAATATACAGATATTGCTTGACCCTTTAGGGACTGTTCTCAACGGATTTCCCTTTTTGCTGAGTTTCAATGCTTCCAAGATCTTGGCAGCTGGTAAGTGAAGAATAGTGGGAGGGAGCAGGGGGCAAAAGTGTCTGGGCATGTGCCCATAGGGTAGCTCTGCCTATGGGACCCCTCAGTCAAAATCACTGGGGACTAGCTTCTAGAAATCTACATTTTTAACAGACACCCCACGTGGTTCTCATGCATACAAATTTGAGAACTACTGATCATTCCCAGGCACTTTCCTTACTTCCCCATCACCACCATTACCCTCATCTAAAACCACCAACGTCACCTAGATTGCTCTCTGACCCAAACATAATTCTCTAGATCAAATTCTAAGAAATAAGTATACTTACTCCTAACCCTGAATACTAACAATCTTCCAAAAAGATGTTGTCAGTGTGCCCAAAAATCCTGAAAAAGTGTTGCTGGCAGGTTTACTGAAAATGGAGGATTCTTCTATTCTTGTGTTCTTACTTGGATAACCTATATTCTTTTGGAAATCAAGGCATCTTTCACAATGTGAAAGTCAATTCAGGAGCATTTCCATTATACTGCATAATACTTTTTATAAATCTGACTTGAAAAGCAGTAGCAGCAGTAGGAGTAAGAATACTAGTAAATAAGAGTCAGACTATATCAAACGCTTTTCCTTTATCAAGTCCTATGTACTTTATATTCACATATCCTTAGACTTATAAGTGTCTGAGTTAGTGGTTATATTTAGACTTTCTTAAGACTTAAACCACTTCTTTCACACAGTTGCCATAGTGCTTTACCCCAAGCAAAATGCTGTTCCTTCATATCTTACCCCTTACTCTCCCTCTCAAGCTGCAAAATATGAATTTGGAGGAAGCCTTCCTCTTTACAAAGTCTCAACTGAAGTATAATGAACTTTAAATGACACCAATGGAAAATTCCTAAGAGGATATATCATCTAAGATGATTTACGGCATTGATTATTCTTGGCTGAGGTAGGAAGACACATGTAACAAGAAATGCCTACCATGTGCTGTTTCCATAGCAGCAGATGCACCAAGCTTCTACGGTTGTGCCAAGACTCTTTCTTCCACTGTGAACCATGTGAATTTCCTACTAGAGACTCAATTTGTAAAGATTTTCGTCCTTTGACACAGGGGAAAAATATTATTTAAAGTTTTGCACATATACTATCTCTGGTAAAAAAGACAGATGGCTCCATAAAATGTGCAATAAAAGCACTCTCTAGGGTCTTTTGAAAGTTAAAATATGTGAGAAATCACTGTAGTGCCATTTGGCCCCTGAGGTTGTGAGTCTGTCAGCATTTACTTCCTAACTTCTGCATTTTTCTGTCCTATTTGGGCAACACTAGTGGCCTACGTCACAAAAAGGAAAGCTCTGTTCAGAAAACCATCTTTTCCAAAAAAGAAAAAAAATTGCTTTCATCTAGGACCACAATTTTTTTTTAATTTTCTCTCTTACATAAGACAAAATGCTTCTTTTGAGATACTTTGGGGGTGCTTTGAAATTGTGTATGATGGGGAGATGTTGAACACTGTATTAACATATTCATTTTAATCAGGAAAATACCTTACTAACTCCATATTTGTCTCTAACAACTCTGGAAAATAAATTCTTATCTCTTCTTCAGAAAAAGTGCCTATTAGACCTTACGTGGAGTTTTCAGGCCAAAAGATAGAACCAAAGATGGGGCAGGGTTTAAAACAAGAAATAAGCCAGTGATAAAGGCACAGACCTGAGATTCAGGAATTCTGTGTTCAGGCTCTGCCATTAACAAGTCATGGAATCCTAGGCAAGACTGTGGTTGGATCCAACCAAAATCTCGTCAGCTTTCTGGGGGTGGAATGCTGCTGTAGAAACACAGACTGCCAACTGGCAATATTACAAAACACTCAGTGTCCCTCCTCAACTAAACCCTCACCAGTGTTCAGTAATATTATATTACTACAGAGATGGAAACTTCTGAGACTTCAAATGAAAAGAGAAACAGGGACAGATGGGTTATAAAAGTGGATGAGCTGTCAAAGAGAGGCTGGGTCAGAGACCATGACCTTCACTACACTGATGTGTGAAGTTCACCTCTTCTGCCATCGGTCCTGATGTCTGTTGTAGACCTGGTGGAGCTCTCGACCCGAGGGGCTCCATGGACATGCATCCGCTGGCTGTGCATCCCCTGAAACTGTATGGAAAATTAGGGGCTTATGTGTCTTCTCCTGGGAAGAGGAATCATTGCTTTCTTAAGTTGTCCATAGGGATTCATGACCAAAAATGATTTTTACGTACTAAATAAAGAAAAGCACATTATCCTGAAGAGGATCTCCACTCCAGCCTGAAAATGGTCTACTCATCTTTGAATCTATAGTTCTGTTCATGATATACCTCAAAAATATTTTTCATGAACGAATGAATTGATTAATGAATGAACAAACAAATGCACACACCCCATTTGGAAATAAGTTGCTGGGCACTGAGAAGCAACCTGCCCCTCAAGTAGCACACCTACTCAGAAGCCTCAGGTCCTCAAATGAGCTGTGATCTCTGCTTCCCTGTGGCAATTTGTGAACAACATCCCTCTGCTTTCCTTTCTACTAGATATGGTGCTTAGTATTATTGCCCACAGTCAATTAGCTTCAATGGAAAAATGAAATCCATCATAATATTCATTTTTCTAATGGAAAAGTTAGAAGCAATCTTCTCTGAAATAGGGACGCATGATAAAGGACTTCCTGGAATAGAGTTGAAAAGGAGAGCACGATATTCTTGAGCCACAATATTAGGGTTGTAGGAACCAACACTGAGTCAGAGACATTTGTCCATCAGTCTATAAGCCAAAGGCTTTGGGTTTCAAGTCTGCCCATAATTTGAGCAGTCACTAAACTACTTTGGCCCCTGCGCATAACCCAAGAATACAGACAGATGTCTTTGGCTTGTTTACTGCACTTATTTTTCTCACTCTGGTCCCATTCCAACCAGGAGCTATCTTTTTCACGTTTCCACTGCTGACATTCCATTTCCCTGACCATTTTCCAGGCAGTCCCCACTGATAGAGCTCTCAAACCTGCCTTGTAGATAAGTCTGCCTCTCCAGTTTCTTCAAAAATCTTGATGCTTATTATGCATAGAAAAGTCAAGTTTCTGCCTCTATCTTCCAACCCACAACACTAGACCAAGAAACTGGAAGGTTCCTGTTGCTTCTATGAGGCTGTCATGATACTTCTGCTGCAGGCTGGCAGGTAGAATCTACAAAGCACTGTGGCTTCTCATCTGCTGCTTCTCTGTATACACCATCTTTAAAAATTTTAAGTTCTGTCTTTCAGGGTAGTTGTGCTTAAAAGACTGACATTGGGCAGGAGTATTTCCTCACTCCAGCTGAACTGAGGCAGGCCCAAAGGACAGAGCTCCTTGAAGGTTCATGCATGCATGCTCAGTCCTATCCAACTCTTTGTGACCCCATGGGTTGTAGCCTGCCAGACTCCTCTTTCCATGTTGAAGGTTCAGGTCAGTTCAGTCGCTCAGTCATGTCCGACTCTTTGCGACCCCGTAAATCGCAGCACGCCAGGCCTCCCTGTCCATCACCAACTCCCGGAGTTCACTCAGACTCATTTCCATCGAGTCCGTGATGCCATCCAGCCATCTCATCCTCGGTCTTCCCCTTCTCCTCCTGCCCCCAATCCCTCCCAGCATCAGGGTCTTTTCCAATGAGTCAACTCTTCGCATGAGGTGGCCAAAGTACTGGAGTTTCAGCTTTAGCATCATTCCTTGCAGAGAAATCCCAGGGTTGATCTCCTTCAGAATGGACTGGTTGGATCTCCTTGCAGTCCAAGGGACTCTCAAGAGTCTTCTCCAACACCACAGTTCAAACGCATCAATTCTTCGGCGCTCAGCCTTCTTTATAGTCCAATTCTCACATCCATACATGACTACTGGAAAAACCATAGCCTTGACTAGACAGACCTTAGTCAGCAAAGTAATGTCTCTGCTTTTGAATATGCTATCTAGGTTGGTCATAACTTTTCTTCCAAGGAGTAAGCGTCTTTTAATTTCATGGCTGCAGTCACCATCTGCAGTGATTTTGGAGCCCTCCAAAACAAAGTCTGACACTGTTTCCACAATTGGAGGTTCAATTGTGGTCAAAGCTCATAGGTTCTACACCTATGAACTAACATACAATGTTAGTTTTTCTCTTCCTGACTTACTTCACTCTATGACAGCCTCTAGGTCCATCATGTCTCTACAAAGGACCCAATATCATTGCTTTTTACAGCAGAGTAATATTTCGTTATATATATGTGGAATCTAGAAAAATGGTACAGATGAACCTATTTGCAGGGCAGGAATAGAGAGGAAGACATAGAGGATGAATGGATGGACACTGTGAGGGTTGGGGTGGGATGAACTGGGAGACTGGGATTGATGTATATGCAAAACAATAGCTAATGGGAACCTGCTGTATAACACAGGATCTCAGTTCAGTGCTCTGTGGTGAGAGAGATGGGATGCCAGGATGAGGCAGGTAGAATCTAACAGGGGGATATATGTATACATATAGCTGATTCAAGCTGTTATACAGCAGAAATTAATACAACATTGTAAAGCAACTATACCCCCAAATAAAAAAAAAATCATAGGTTCTAGGTATAGGACTCAAACCAGACTTTCATGGGTGTGATGAATGAAGAGGTAATCTAGCTATCTCCAGCACACACTTGACATTTGGGAATACTCACTTTATATAGGCTAAGGTATTTGAGTGGGGTACCTCAGCTCAGCCTAGTTTATCTTATCCTGCCTAGATCATTCAATAGCTGCCTATTGAGTACCTATTTTTTATGGCTGTGCTATTTTAAACATTAGGAATAATAGTCCTTACACAAAGGATTTTACAGTCTAACAAGACAATGAGATAAGTGTGATTTTAAAAAAAGTTTATTACAATGAAGTGTGTTCTATTAGTTAATATTTTTCTAAAAAACGATTGGCCATCGTCATTAAGCAAGAGAAATAAATGAGGCAAAAAATAGAAAGGAAAATACAAAATTATCATTACTTGAAAATGATATGGTTTTATAACCACAAACCCAAGAGACATAACTAAAAAGCTATTAGACACAAAGAGATAGTGCAGTAAAATCTTTGGTTACAAAATTAATGTCCCCAAATTGATTGCTTTCTTATATACAAATAATTACTGCTAAGAAAATACAAAGGAAAGATAAAAGTTTAAAAAATATAAGAAGTATATTGGGTCTCTGTGAAAAAAAACTTTAATTCTACTAAGGGATACAGTACAATATGATTTGTATGAAATAAAAAGATACCTGTTCATAGAGAAGCAAAATAAATATTATAAAAATATCAGTTCATCAATTATTCTTAACATAATGTATATACTATTAATGAATTACTATTTTTAAAAAACTGTATTTTTCTCACCACACTATGAAACTCATATTAAGACATTGGTATTGAAACAGGAGTAAACCGACAGATCAATAGAACAAACTTGAGAGTTCAGAAATAGATCAAATATATTTTTAATATATAAAAAGTAAAAGCATTTTATATCATCAGAGAAAAGATAGATTTATTTTTTAAAAAAAATGGCCTGGCACTGGGCAAAAACAAAAAAAGTAGATGGCTAACTCACTCCTTCAACCAAAATAAATTCAAGATGAATCAAAAACCTAATTAACAAAAAACTAAAAAACTAAGAGACAACAAAAGCCAAGACAGAAAAGAAATTCTCAGAGAGGTCCTCAGAGGATAAGTACAATATGTGTACATGGGGTAGTGGGGAGCTGGAAGTGAGGGATGAAACAATGGGTGAGACATGGTAGGGAAATGCCATACCCTATTAAGAAACAACAAATTAGAGGTTAATAGAATAAACTAAGTAATGCTCAAAATTCTCCAAGCCAGGCTTCAGCAATACGTGAACCATGAACTTCCAGGTGTTCAAGCTGGTTTTAGAAAAGGCAGAGGAACCAGAGATCAAATTGCCAACATCCACTGGATCATCGAAAGAGCAAAAGAGTTCCAGAAAAACATCTATTTCTGCTTTATTGACTATGCCAAAGCCTTTGACTGTGTGGATCACAACAAACTGTGGAAAATTCTTAAAGAGTTGGGAACTCCAGACCACCTAACCTGCCTCTTGAGAAATCTGTATGCAGGTCAGGAAGCAACAGATAGAACTGGACATGGAACAACAGACTGGTTTCAAATAGGAAAAGGAGTACATCAAGGCGGTATATTGTCACCGTGCTTATTTAACTTATATGCAGACTACATCATGAGAAACACTGGACTGGAAGAAACATAAGCTGGAATCAAGATTACCGGGAGAAATATCAATAACTTCAGATATGCAGATGACACCACCCTTATGGCAGAAAGTGAAGAGGAACTAAAAAGCCTCTTGATGAAAGTGAAAGTGGAGAGGTAAAAAGTTGGCTTAAAGCTCAACATTCAGAAAACAAAGATCATGGCATCAGGTCCCATCACTTCATTGGAAATAAATGGGGAAACAGTGGAAACAGTGTCAGACTTTATTTTTTTGGTCTCCAAAATCACTGCAGATGGTGATTGCAGCCATGAAATTAAAAGACGCTTACTCCTTGGAAGAAAAGTTATGACCAACCTAGATAGCATATTCAAAAGCAGAGACATTACTTTGCTGACTAAGGTCCATCTAGTCAAGGCTATGGTTTTTCCAGTGGTTATGTATGGATGTGAGAGTTGGACTGTGAAGAAGGCTGAGTGCTAAAGAATTGATGCATTTGAACTGTGGTGTTGGAGAAGACTCTTGAGAGTCCCTTGGACTGCAAGGAGATCCAACCAATCCATTCTGAAGATCAGCCCTGGGATTTCTTTGTAGGGAATGATGCTAAAGCTGAAACTCCAGTACTTTGGCCACCTCATGCGAAGAGTTGACTCATTGGAAAAGACTCTGATGCTGGGAGGGATTGGGGGCAAGAGGAGAAGGGGAAGACCGAGGATGAGATGGCTGGATGGCATCACGGACTCGATGGAAATGAGTCTGAGTGAACTCCGGGAGTTGGTGATGGACAGGGAGGCCTGGCGTTCTGCGATTCATGGGGTCACAAAGAGTCGGACATGACTGAGCGACTGAACTGAACTGAACAGGTCATTGAGAATGGACTAACAGTTTCAGCCATAACATGTAAAAAACTTAGAATTCTTCACCGCATCCTTACAAGAAAAAGCTGAATAAGCTGAAAAAGCTAAGAACTTTCCTTAAACCCATGAAAGAACTGAGCTTTGCAGGGCAAACCACCACAACCAAATCTGAAGAAACTGGCAGATCCAAGGGGTCACAGTCAAAATCTGCCTAGCTATAGCAGAGGCCATTGGAGCTATAAACTTGTAACACTTGTGTTTCTAATAGGAGGAAAAGAAGAATCCTTGTGAAGTACATCCAGAATCTTCTATATAACAAAGGCCTACTCCCCCACATAAAAGATTACCAGAGCTTGTTTCAGAGCCCTGGGACTCCAGCCCTGACAGCCTTCCTGTCTCATCTAAGGGAGGTAGGGGAAAGAGGAGAAGCTATTAAAAAAAAAAATTGTGAGATCCCACGCCATAAACACAGACCCATAAAATATCATATCAGGGATTCTCAGTGTGATATCAGTGGATTATAGCTGCAAAGCTGCAAGACACAAACCCTCTAGGATGAGAAGGACTTAGGGAAATGTAAAGCCAAGAGGGGAAGCAAATCAGGGTCCCAGAGGAACTTAAAGTGTCTGGCACCTTTATCAACAGCAAATACAGCCCAACTCTATGTTAACACATATTATCACAGTGAAGGCCTATTTCCCCCAGATTCTATTATCCAATGAAACATGTACAGCTTCCAACAAAAAATTCCAAGCTGCACCAAAAGGCAGGAAGAAATACTCTGAGGAGAGAAAACAAGCATCAGAAACAGACTTAGATATGATACTCATCTCCCAAAAGAAATAGAAGAGGAGGGAATATTTGTTCATTCATTCTATGAAGCCAGCACTACTGTAATACCAGAAACATAGAAAGATGGTACAAGAAACAAAAACTACAGACAAATATTTCTCATGAATATAGAGATAAAAATCCCCAACAAAATATTACCAAATTGAATCTGACAATGTTTAAAAAGAATTATACACCATAACCAAGTGGTATTTATTCCTAGTAGGCAAAGCTGGTTCAACACTTGAAAATCAAACAATATAGTCCACCAAATAAATAGGCTACAGAATAAAAATCATGTTATTATGCCAACTGACACAGACGGGCATTTGACAAAAATCCAATCCATTCATGATTTTAAAACATTCAGCAAACTAGGAATGAAGGAGAACATCCTCAGTTTGATAACATTTACAAAAAAACATATGTTAACGTAATATTTAATGGTGAAATAAATACTGGCCACTTGCTCCTCAGCACTGAAAATAAGATCAGGATTTCTCTCTCATCATTTCAATTCAACATTATCCAATAAGTACTAGCTGGTGGAATAAAACAAGAAAAAGAAATAAAAGGTATACAGTTTGAAACTATCTCTATTCACAGATTATCTGGGCAGAAAATCTCAAAGAATTATCAAAAAACTTCTGAAACTAATAAGCAAGTTTGGCAAAGTCACAAGATATGATGGTAATGCACAAAAGTCAATTACTTTCCTTTATACATACCAGAAATAACCAATTGGAATTTGAAATTAGTAAGACAGCACCATTTAGAGTAGAATCCCTCCCAGATTAAATACTTCAATTTAAATCTAACAAAGTCTGTGCAGGACCTGTAAACAGAAAAGAATGATAAAAAATGAAAGAAGATCTAAGTAAATGGAGCAATAGTCCATGTTCATGGACTTGTAGACTCAATACTGTTAATTAGGATGTCAATTCTTCCCAACTTGATCTACAGATATAATGCAATCCAAATCAAAATACCAGCAAACTATTTTATAGATATCAACAAACTGATTCTAAAGTTTATATGGAAAGACAGAGACCTGGAACAACGAACATAATGTCAAGAAGGAGAAGGGGTGCAGAGGAGAAAGAGAGGAAAAAGAAAATGGAGAGGAAGAGAGAGAATAGGAGAAACAATGCTGGAGGACTAACATTACTCTATTTAAAGACCTATTTTAAGGACACAGTAATAAAAACAGCATCATCTCAGCAAAACAATACATAGCGCAATGGAGTAGAATAAAGCCCAGACTAGACCCACACAAATATAGTCAACTGAACCTGGTCAAAGGAACAAAGAGAATTCAATGAAAAAGAGAAATCTTTCCAATAGATGGTGCCAGAACAATTGGATGTGAATACGCAAAAAAATAAATAAACCTAGAAACAGATCTTACATTTTAGACAAAAAGTAACTCAAAATATATAATAAATCTAAATGTAAGAGGCAAAATTATAAAACTTACTGAAGAAAACGTGGGAGTAACTGCACAATGTTAGGTTTGGTGACAAGTTTTTTAACACCAATAGCATAATCCACAAAACAAAAAGCTGATAAAATGGGCTTTATTAAAATTAAAAGCTGTATCCTTTGGTGAAGACACTCAAGAGGAAAACCCACAGATAAGGAAAAATATTTGCAAAACATGTATTTGATTAAGTATTTGTATCCAAAATATACAAACATGTCTTAAAAGCCAACAAAAAAATGGGAAAAATATATGAACAATGTCCCAAAGAAAACCACAGATGGCGAATAAGTGCATGAAAAGATTCTCAACATCATTCATCATCAGGCAAATTCAAATTAAAATGACAATATGATACCACTAAACATGTATTAGAGTAACTAAAACCAAAAGCTGTCAATACCAAGGACTGGTGAGGTATGGAGCAACAGAACTCTCATTCATTGTTTAGGAGAATGAAAAATGGTACAGCCACTTTGGAAGACAGTCTGGCAGAGAGTTCAGTTTCTCACAAAACTAAATGTAGCTCTACTATGCAATTCAGCAACCTCACTTATAAGCATTTTCCTAACTGATTTGAAAGCGTTGTTGTTACCTTTCAGTTACTAAGGTGTGTCTGACTCTTTGCGACCCCATGGACTGCAGCTTGCCAGATTTCCCTGTCCTTCACTATCTCCCAGAGTTTACTTAAACTCATGTCCACTGAGTAAATGATGCCACCCAACCATCTCATCCTCTGTCGCCCTGTTCTCCTCCTGTCCTCAATCTTTCCCACCATCAGGGTCTTTTCCAGTGAGTCAGTTTATGTCCATGCAACAAGTGCATATGAAAGTTTATAGTAGCTTATTCCTAATCAATAAGAACTGGAAGCAACCAAGAAGCCTTCTATTAGCATAAACAAACTAGTATACATCAAATGGAATGTTATTCAATAATGAAAAGAGCTATCAAGCCACTCATCTCACGCTGGTAAAGTGATGCTTAAAATTCTCCAAGCCAGGCTTCAAAAGTGCACGAACCGTGAACTTCCAGATGTTCAAGCTGGTTTTAGAAAAGGCAGAGGAACCAGATAACAAATTGCCAACATCTGCTGGATCATTGAAACAGCAAGACAGTTCCAGAAAAACATCTATTTCTGCTTTATTGACTATGCCAAAGCCTCTGACTGTATGGATCACAGTAAACTGTGGAAAATTCTTAACGAGATGGGAATACCAGACCACGTGACCTGCCTCTTGAGAAACCTGGATGCAGGTCAGGAAGCAACAGTTAGAAGTGGACATGGAACGACAGACTGGTTCCTAATATGAAAAGGAGTATATCAAGGCTGTATATTGTCACCCTTCTTATTTAACTTATATGCAGAGTACATCATGAGAAACGCTGGGCTGGAGGAAGCACAAGCTGGAATCAAGACTGCCAGGAGAAATATCAATAACCTCAGACATCCAGATGGCACCACCCTTATGACAGAAAGTGAAGAAGAACTGAAGAACCTCTTGATAAAAGTGAAAGAGGAGAGTGGAAAAAGTTGGCTTAAAACTCAACATTCAGAAAACGAAAATCATGGCATCTGGTCCCATCATTTCATGGCAAATAGATGGGGAAACAGTGGAAACAGTGGCTGATTTTATTTTGGGGGGCTCCAAAATTACCACAGATGGTGACTGTAGCCATGAAATTAAAAGACGCTTACTCCTTGGAAGGAAAGTTATGACCAACCTAGACAGCATATTAAGTAACAGAGACATTATTTTGTCAACAAAGGTCTGTCTAGTCAAGGCTATGGTTTTTCCAGTGGTCATGTATGGATGTGAGAGTTGGACTGTAAAGAAAGCTGAGCGCCGAGGAATTGATGCTTTTGAACTGTGGTGTTAGAGAAGACTCTTGAGAGTCCCTTGGACTGCAAGGAGATCCAACCAGTCCGTTCTAAAGGAGATCAGTCTTGGGTGTTCATTGGAAGGACTGATGTTGAAGCTGAAACTCCAGTACTTTGGCCACCTCATGCAAAGAGTTGACTCATTGGAAAAGACACTGATGCTGGGAGGAATTGGGGGCAGGAGGAGAAGGGGACAACAGAGGATGAGATGGCTGGATGGCATCACCAACTCAATGGACTTGGGTTTGGGTAAACTCCGGGAGTTGGTGATGGACACGGAGGCCTGGCGTGCTGTGATTCATGGAGTCACAAAGAGTCAGACACGACTGAGCAACTGAACTGAACTGAACTGAATCAAGTCACAAAGAGACACAGATGAATCTTCAATGCATACTGATGCATATAAAAATCAATCATAAAAAGCTATATACTGTGTGATTCCAATTATATGACAGCCTGAAGAAGGTTCAGTTCAGTTGAGTTCAGTCTCTTAGTCATGTCCGACTCTCTGTGACCCCACAGATTGCAGCACGCCAGGCATCCCTGTCCATCACCAACTCCTGGAGCTTGCTCAGACTTATGCCCATCGAGTCGGTGATGCCATCCAACTGTCTCATCCTTTGTCACCCCCTTCTCCTGCCTTCAATCTTTCCCAGCATCAGAGTCTTTTCCAATGAGTCAGTTCTTCAGATCAGGTGGCCAAAGTATTGGAGTTTCAGCTTTAGCATCAGTCTTTCCAATGAATATTCAGGACTGATTTCCTTTAGGATTGACTGGTTGGATCTCCTTGCAGTCCAAAGGACTCTCAAGAGTCTTCTCCAACACCACAGTTCAAAAGCATCAGTTCTTTGGCACTCAGCTTTCTTTACAGTCCAACTCTCATATCCATACATGACTATTGTAAAAACCATAGCTTTGACTAGATGGACCTTTGTCATCAAAGAAATATCTCTGCTTTTTAATATGCTATCTAGGTTGGTCATAGCTTTTCTTCCAAGATGCAAGCATCTTTTAATTTCATGGCTGCAGTCAACCATCTGCAGTGATTTTGCAGCCCCAGAAAATAAAGTCTGTCACTGTTCCCACTTTCTCCATCTATTTGCCATGGAGTGATGGGACTGGATGCCATGATCTTAGTTTTTTGGATTTTGAGTTTTAAGCCAACTTTTTCACTCTCCTCTTTCATCAAGAGGCTTTTTAGTTCCTCTACACTTTCAGCCATAAGGGTGTTGTCATCTGCATATCTGAGATTATTGATATTTCTCCCAGCAATCTTGATTTCGGCTTGTACTTCATCCAGCCTGACATTTTGCATGCTACTAAATAAGAAGGATGACAATATACAGCCTTGATGTACTCCTTTCCTGATTTGGAACCAGTCTGTTGTTCCATGTTCAGTTCTAACGGTTGCTTCTTGACCCGCATATAGATTTTTCAGGAGGCAGTTAAGGTAGTCCGGTATTTCCATCTCTTGAAAAATTTTCCACAGTTTGTTGTGATCTACACAGTCAAAGGCTTTGGCATAATCTGAAGAAGGTATAATTATAAAAATGGTAAGTGTATGAGTGGCCAAGGACTCAGAGGGAGAAGGTGATTGAATAGGGTTACTTTTTAGGGTAGGAGAACTATTTTGTGTCATACTGTAATGGTGAACGCAAAACATAAACCATTTGACAAAAACCATCAAACTTTATAAGGCTCCCCTGTTGGCCCAGAGGCAAAGAATCCATCTGCCAATGCAGCAGAGGCAGGTTCAAACACTGGGTTGAGAGAATCCTCTGGAGAAGGAAATGGCCACCCACTCCAGTGTTCTTGCCTGGAAAATCCCAAGGACAGAGGAATCTGAAAGTCTACAGTCCATGGGATCCCGAAAGAGTTGGACAAGACTTAGCAACTAAACAACAACATAGAACTTTATAGCATAATGAGCAAACTTCAATTTATGTAAAATTGTTTAAAAATCAATTTAGGAGGTAGTAGGATCCAACAGAGAATGAAGGATGAGGCAAAAGAATCTAAATGTCTTACAAATATATGAAGGAACTTCATTATATGAAGCAACATGAGTAGGGGAATAAAGTGGCAACCTAAATAATTCTAGAAATGAATGGAGTCTGTAAGGCTTAAAGGTCATAGAAACTGTACATCCCATTAGAGTATGGGTTAACAATTCTGAAAGCACAGTATGTGAATGCCAGAAGTGAAAAATTAAGTAAACAGATGACAGAATGGGGAAGTGGAACCTTAGAGATAAGCAAGGGGAGAAAACTAGAATGATCTATGAAATAATAGAGTTTGAAACATCAGTATGAACTCTTTGGATAAATTTTATCATATAAATACAGTTGGTTACATACACAGTAGTTTTCTGATAGGTGTATATATGTAGATTAGAATACACACATAAATCTCCTGTTCTTTCAGCTGTGAGAGCCAACTGCTCCTTAGGGAGCACATTCAGTGCCCAGATATTGCTTTTAACATTGTCCTTCAGGAAAAAAAAAATAAAACAGTAGGGCCCCTGGAAGAAATGGCTGATTCTAGGATGGGGCAGGAAATATACAAGATGAGCCTGGAATATCTTGTACTATCAGCAAGTAAGGAAATGTTTTACAGAAGAAAAGAGTAATAATAAATAACAATGATGTAGGTATGTCAAAGGGATCTAGGAGCCAAATAAAAGGTTCCCAATAGAACTCTGAGCAACAAACCTGGAAAAATTTGAGCAACCAAATTAATAAAGTACTATTAGTTTATAACTCAAAATATAAATATGCATGAGCACACATGAATCCCTGATGATGTAAGTGACTGAATAAAAAAATAATTTGGGGAGAACAGACAACTTTTCCCAGCAGAATTCCAAATAATATGTGCAGATATGTGCCAGTCAAGGAAGTGGAGCCTAACAACCCACCCCTTAAGTTCGAGCTGCCTTTCTTTTCCACAGTATACAGAAAGGGGGGTGGGGGAGAAAGGGTAACTTTACAGCATAAGAAACCTGAATGCACAAGGCAATTTCTAAAATTCATTTCAAAAAGCCATAGCTGGTTATGTATTTTTCCCAAATGTACTTTTTCTGGATATGAAGATTACTTTTTATGTCTTTGAAAAGTACAAAATATCTGTGCACTTCTAAAAATGTTTTTCTAATGAAAGAGACAAAATATGAAAAACACAGAAACCTCTCCCACTGCCCCCACATTCTCTTAATACCCAAGCACACCCACAGAACAGTTGTAAACCCTAAAAGAGATGATCAATACCATATGTCTCTAGATTCACCACTGAGTAGTGAACTGGAAGGATAAAATCTTATCTTTAATCTGGTCAAGGAACAAATGCAATAAATTTAAATCCCTTCCCTGCTTAAAAGAAAAGAATATTTTCATTTTAATATTTATCCAACAACTATTTAAAGAAAGGAAATTAAATTAGAAGTACTGGGTTTCCATGAGCTTCTCTGCCTAGAAAATACTAATTTATTCAGCATTTTATAAAATGAAAATCTTGATGAATTAAAATATTCAGAATTATATATTTATCTTGGGGAATGGAACCCCCTCCAAAAGTCAGCAAATGTGTCACCGCTATGCTTTTCCTTTGTGGGATCAGTTCTACTCTTAAGATGAAATTTTCCTTGACTTTGAATGACTTCCTATGGACAGAGAGACTGTTTAGCGTTGAAACTGTTATCCAGGTAGAATTTTAGTACATTCTGTCTCTTTTTAGGGAATGACTCAAACTGAGCCAGAAATCCAAACATAATGGCAAGAAAGATACTAAGAGATACTAAAGGAGGTCAAGCAGTAATGTTATTTTTCATACCCTGCAGATTCTGTTTTCAAAGTTCTAGCTCCCTATTGAGTTCAGTGCCCTCAAACTAAAATATAAAACCCACTTAGACAATGGTAATACAGTAGTAGTAGTAGTAATTTCAGCTGATATTTCTTGAATACTTAGTATGTGCTAGGCAATACTATAAACTTCAGCTGATAACACCACTATGAGGTTAGTATATTCATCATCCCCATTTTACATCTTGGGAATGGAGAAGCAGAGAGATTACGTGGTCGGCCTAAATTCACACAGCTGGTGAGTGACCAAGTCAGGATCTGAGCCAGGCAGCCCAGCTCAAGGACCCTGCCACCTGCCCAGCAAGGTCCTGTGGTCAGTGGACCTGAACCTGGATTCCCATTCTGCCACTCTCTGTTTAACCACCCAGAGCTCCTCTAATCTGGCTCTTTAATTGAGTCTATAACTGCCTGCTCCTCAGGCTCTGATGGGAATTTGAGAAGGCCAAGTAAGTGCCTTGCCACAGATTCAGGTCAATGGGAAGCATCTAACTACAATTAGACAGGCACAAAGCTATGAAGATGCTTACGTCAGGTCTCCCGTCCTTGAGGAGCTCCCCTTTGGGAGGAGCAGAGGACCTGTAATCCTTCACTGAGGACTCATGGAATTGTCTCTATGTCTTTCTCAGAACTGTATGCACACTGCATCCCTTGCTTTGTTTTATGACTTCCTCATAAGTGAAATGCAACTCTGGATGGTTGACTTCCAGGCTTGTTCTTTTGCCTCCTGCCAGCTGCACAGTTGGTAACAGCCTCCTAATCAGGTGAAAATATATTATTATTATGCAGTGCTTTCAGAAAACAAAAGATAGTGAACATAAAGACGGTAGGGCTCGTCAGTTGCAGATCTCAGGTTTAATGGTGTTACACAGTGTTAAAAATAAAACAACGGGCCCAAAATGGAACCACTTATGCTAAGCTCCCACATCCGTAAACTGAGACTTATGTTAATTACAGTTTTGGCTCTACCAGAAATGGAATCATAAATGAACCACTCAGGAATTACCTGATCAGCACTAGTAACCTGCCTGGTAGACCCTTGCTATCCCCTAAAGGAAAGTAAACTTGCAATAACCAACCTGCTTTATGGCCTAGTATAACTTCCTTGTGCCTGCTCCCCTCACCCTATAAAAGCCTTTCATTTTGTACAGTTCCTCAGAGGTCTTGCCTATCCGCCAGATTGGGTGCTGCTCGATTCTAATCAGTTTTTGCTTAAATAAACTCTTAAAATTTTTTTTATTATGGCTCAGTTTATCTTTTAACAATAGGAAATTTTATGATGCCACACAGTGGGGAATCCATTCCCAATGACTCTCAGAAAGGATTTTAAAATGTCCCTCTTATCACTAACAAAATTGAACGCCAACTGTAACTCAAAGAGATCTGGCCTCCATAAGGGCACACAAATACATAACAGTGAGGATACAGGAGAGCTCAACATCATGAAAACAACAACCAGCATTGTGCAGAATATACTGAAGCAGATAAAATTTTCCATCTAAATTCATTGTTATTACAAAAGACAGTCATTTACTTTTGATAACCTATAGCTTCTGCTTGAAGGGTTCTGGCCTCCTCCCATTTGTAAGCCCAGTGTATTTATACTGAAATATAAAGCCACTCTTAAAAAAGGCAGTATAGCAATAGTAATAGTAATGGTTATTTAAATGATATTATTAAGCACTTACAGTATGTGCCAGGTAATACTGTAAGCCCATTTAAGCTGATAACAGCCCTATGAGATGTTTCATTATTATAATTCTTACTTTATATCTTAGAAGTAAAGATTCAGAAGAATCTATTACATAAACTATTCAATATATACGGTAAAGCAGGACCTTTGAATGAGATTTCAATGATTTGAGACAATTTTATAAGAAGGACCAAAGAGATTTTCAAAACAAATCATTCAGTGAAAATTCTTTTTTTTTCTTTTGTCTGAGTAACACAGATCAGAAGAGAAATCTATAATGTTAAAGGATGGATACCAAGTTAGTTAGTAAAAATACAACAGTTTTCCACAGTTGGCAAGATTTTAGGCGGACACAATGCAATAAAAAAGGAGGAGACCACAAAGCATTGGTGGTCTTGGGCTCTTAGACTGAAAGGAGGCTAGCAAAATGAATAGAGAATTCAGTGAGGCTGAAACCAGACAATGGAACCCCTTCTCATGCTACCACTAAAATTAAAAGACACAAATGTAGATAAAGTAAACAGAAATCAAGGAGAGTCTCAAATGCCATCTTGGCAAAAAACCAGGGCATGATTTGGGAAGGCTACTGAACAGGAAGTATAGGACCACAGGGGAACAGTTGAGGTGTGCAAATAAATAGGATTAGGCAGGACAGGTATACTCAGAACTTCATAGGTAGTGCAGACCTGTTCTTTTCTGAATAGGTCAAACCAGTGTGAATAAATATGGAATGACAGTAAATATATATGTCGGTTTCTGCCCTTGTTCCTGAGACAGAGCTCCTAAGGCTGTTATAATTTCCTGAGTGATGGAAGTGCCTGACTTCAAGCTCCTAAATCCCTTGGAATTTCCTTGGTGATAGAAATGATTTTTGTTCTCTGTGGACTCTTGGATGGGGGCTAATCACCAGAAAGACCAGGCCATGACATCAAGGCAACTGAAGAGCTGTCATCCAGGTGGTTTTGCAGGTGATGGAGTGTGAATGGCATGCTTGTAATGAGGCCATAACAGTGTCTTTTGGCCAGCCCAAAATAACATGGTGCAGTATTGAAGAGGCTCAGACTCATATATATGCTGGAGGGAGCTCAAGCCCGTGAAGTTTATGATAATTACTACTGTGGTAACCATATTCATGCCTTTAGAATTATGTCTGAAAATTTTTAAACTATATATTTGGAAGGATATGCACCAAAATGTTAATAGTGGCTATTTTTGGATGATAGGGATTATGAATTACTCATTTTTTCCTTTACATTTTTTACTTCCCCCAAATGTCCTGTAACTAAATTTTATATTATTGATATAATGTGACCAGCAAACACACACACAATGTTATATTTAAAAAAAAAAAATACTCTAGAGGCTTCAGTGCCATTCAAATGCACCCAAAGGATGTTAAGCCTTCTCAACAAACAATCTCACAACTTCAAGTTCAGAGTAGAACAAAGGAAATCTAAAAACTTGGAGACCCAACAGTGGGTGGAAAATTCTTCCCAGGAAGATCTAATTCTCTTCATTTATCACCAAAATAAACAGTAATATCAGCAAACATCATCTCAGATAGACATCCAAAGAACAAAGAAATTAAAATTAAATGTACTGAATTCATGACTTTTAAAACTTTTAGATATGTAAAATATAACTTATAGTCCATTAGATGTGCTATCTCTTGTTTGAATTACTGTAATAGATATAGATACATATACTGTGTAGATATAGACAGCTATATATAGGGATATGAAAACAAAACATAAACATAGACATGGAGTATACATAGGATTAGATGTGCATATGAATTTATCAGGGATCTCAGAACCATACTTGAGACCCACTCCTATATTTTCCAGTATATCCTCTTTAGTTCTTTACCTCAAACTTATTATATTCCCCAAAGTTTCAGAACCTGTGGCTCAGTGGTAAAGAATCTGCCTGCCAGTGCACGAGATGCAGATTTGATCCCTGGGTCAGGAAAATCCCGTGGAGAAGGAAATGGCAACCCACTCCAATATTCTTGCCTGGGAAATCCCAAGAATAGAAGACTACAGTCCATGGGGTTGCAAAGAGTCAGACATGACTTAGCAACTAAACAGCAGCAGCCGCAACAATCTTAAATGTCAGCAATTATTAAACAGTCCAGTCCCTAGACAACTTTCATTTTATTGCTTTTTATGTCTGTTATATATCCATAATAGAAGAGAGGTATGCAGAGTTCAGGAAAATTTAAGAGAAAAAATATGTTTTATTTAAGACACCAAAGATTTACAGCCAAATATATAGCTGAAGGAAAATTACTAAATATACTGCATATTATATTTAGCAATTTAGATAATAAATTCAAGATACTTGAATAATCTACACTGAAAATATCTATACTTTGAAAAATCTACAACTTTAAAAGACATCAGCAAATGATATTTGATAATAAAATTTTATTTGCAAATGAATTTTGTGAATCACACTATATTAAAAATCACCTATTATCTTATGGTTTAATATAAAATGTATTACTGTTGATCTCTGTATATATTATTTATATAGCTATAGATTAATCCATAATTCATAAGGAAAAGTAGTCTTAGTCAATATCAATAACTAAAACTTTTGTACAATTCCTAAAAAGTAATATATATTTATGAATTATATTACAGGTATGTATTTAAATAAAATATCCCCCAAATATGTTATTCATCTCAAGTTCAATTGCATATCACATATAAATAAAGAATGGATTTTAAGTACAAGTTCTCTACACAATAATCTTACTACAATCATAGAATAGAAAAACCTAGCACAACTACATTTTACAACTCTGGGGCACACTTACACAGCAACCCTGGACAAATACCACATGAAAAATTGAATAGAGATGGTCAGTAATTCTTTTCTAAAGGATAAAGCAGAATAATACCCTCTAGTTTAACCTCTGGAGCTACTAGTTTCCCTTCTTTCCATCACTGACTGCTTATTTCTCCTTATCTAATTGCCCATTTTCTCTGGTCTTTAATAAGATTCCTCTGTTTCTGGCAAAGCATTTGTGCTAATAATTTCCGGCTCAAGGTCTCTCTGTAGCTGCATATGAATGATGACTTGTTTCTTTGCTAAGAGCTCATTTGCTGGATTGTAATTTTGGTTCAAGAGGAATTAACATTTTGTAAAACAGATGGTGGATAATAATTCATCACACCTTGAAAGTTTCGCTGCTGCTGCTGCTGCTGGAAGGAAAGCCAGGTTCATTTGACAGGTGTTCCATCGCCACTTACTATTGTTGAAGGTGATAGAAAACTTCCCTGTCCCGCATGCCTTGAAGTTTTTGCAAAATTTGTAATACCCAAAAGGCCCTCTGGGTTGGGGACAGCATGTTCCTGTAGGGAAAGTCTTTCTGTGTAAATACCAAAAAAAAAAGGGGGGGGCAATCTCTGGTCTTGTTCATCACTTCTGTAGTGAGAGAGAAAATTACATAATTTTTACTAACTTTAAAAATACTTTCCTTGCCAAATCAAACCCAGGGCTTAAAACATTTCTAAAGCACCTATTCTGACTCAACAACTAAGAATAAGGCTGAAAATTTTATTTTTAAAAAGATCAACTAGCTTCCACAGCTAGACAGTTGTTTACAAATTCAAATCTTCAAAGGAATTGCACTACGATGTTCTAAGCAGATTCAGGGCATGTTGACCTTCGACCTCAAAGCTAACTTTTGAGGATCTACTCTCTTCTGGACGCTCTGAACTGCACATAATGAAGAGGCAAATCTAGGAGGAACATTCCCTCCAGAATGATGCAGAAAAGGTGACAGGCTAGAAGGTTCCAGCATTATCATGGCAGAAGCTGAAGACTACTTTCAAGTTTATTTGTTTTTATCCCTAAAAAGTCCTTCCCATTCTGATTTTGGAACTCAACTGTAAAGATTAAGAAGTGAATCTCACAGACGTAAAAAGCAAACTCTAAGAATGCAAACCATACCCTCTAATAACATAGACAAGAACAAAATTCTTGAAGCAAATAAAGGAGCATCTGTGGCAAAAATACAGGTGTTTATCCTCCAACTCCCCTTCTCCAGTGGGTAATTCTGAGGGGTATTCTACATTGTACTCCAGAGCTTGCCAATATGATCGCATCCCAGTGTAAACTGACTGACTTGCTCTATATTTGTTTCCTTCTCTTGCTTATCTCATGTCTCCATTCCCTTCTCAACCCTTCCTTGGATTATCTCCAAAGAAACTACTTTCATACAAATCCTTGTCTCTGTGCCTGCTTCTAAGAAAACCTAACCTAAAAGGATGTGTATGCCCATGAGTCCCTCTGAGCTATTTGTAGCTATTGTTGGAATAATAATAGATAATAGATGCAAATAAGATTAGAGTTAAAATAAATAGCTATTAATAATAATTATTATTATTACAATTATTACTGTAAAATTATTATTATAATAATTATTACAATCACTATATTATTCCCTCTGAGAATACCTATTTCTCTCTTTTCTACAGTGGTAGTCAGTAAAGAATAAGAAGCAGTATAAAACAGTCCGAGAATGTAAAAGACCTCTAGTCCTCCTGAAAAGGGGCTTAGTTATAGATGGAGCTCAACTTCATCCATACTATGTAGTTGTTTTGTAGGGCTACAATGACAATAACCACAAATTTGGTGGCCTAAAACAATAGAAATTTTTTTGCTCACAATTCTGATCCATGGATAAGATACTCCCTCTGAAGACCCTAGGAAAGGAGCCTTCCTTGCCCCTCCTACTTTCTCCCAGCAGTCCTGCAAGCCTTCCTTGGGTTGCAACTGTATTGCTCCAATCTCTGCCTTGTTCTTCACAGGGAGTTCTTCCTTGTGTGCCTCTCTGCCTCTTCACATGTCCTCTTAGAAGGACACTACTCATTGGATTTAGCACCCTTTCCCTGCCCCAGTCCAGTATGATCTCAGCTTAACTTGATTACATCTACAGTGACTCTATATCCAAATAAGATCGCTTTTAGATACAGGAGGTGTGGATTTGAAACTATTTCTTGGGGGATACAGTTCAACCCACACCATCCCATATCTACCAGTTTAATAGAACAATCAAGTCAGAAAAGTCCCTACTCAGAAAAATCAGTTGTCAGAAATCCAGAAGTCCAATATGCAGATCAAGTCTAACACAGGCACTTTAAAAGATGCATATGAGTTTAAAGAATAATGTCTTCAGCATCTCTGAGATTTCCAAAATATGATGTAGATTCTGTACTCATTGAAAGTGAAAGCGAAAGTTGCTCAATCATGTCCGACTCTGTGACCCCATAGACTATACAGTCCATGGAATTCTCCAGGACAGAATACTGGAATGTGTAGCCTTTCCCTTCTCCAGGGGATCTTCCCAACTCAGGGATTGAACCCAGGTCTTCTGCATTGCAGTGGATTCTTTACCAGCTGAGCCACAAGGGAAACCCAAGAATACTGGAGTGAGTAGCCTATCCCTTCTCCAGCAGATCTTCCTGACCCAGGAATTGAACCGGGTCTCCTGCATTGGTCTCCACCAGGACTTCCCTGGTGGTTCAGATGGCAAAGCATCTGTTTACAATGCAGGAGACCCAGGTTCGATCCCTGGGTTGGGAAGATCCCCTGGAGAAGGAAATGGCAATCCACTCCAGGACTACTGCTTGGAAAATCCCATGGACCGAGGAGCTTGGTAGGCTACCGTCCATGGGGTCGCAAAGAGTCGGACACGACTGAGCGACTTCACTCACTCACTCCTGCATTGCAGGCAGATTCTTTATCAACAGAACTATCAGGGAAGCCCTTCTGTACTCATTCATGTATACCAAATATGGTGATGGTGATGGTGATGATGAAAATACTGATGGTAGTGATGATAATTCTAAAAATCTACTCCAGTCAGGAATATAGGCTTCGGCATAACTAGAATATACAGAAAGTTCATGACTAATTCTTTATACTTACACCTACGGTCTTATTTTACTTTCTAGGCTGGTTAGAGTCCATAGTATATCTACTTGCTTTGAGAATTGATTGGCTGCCTTGAATCTCTAATCTTCTCTCTCCTAAAAGTAATGAAAGTAATTTTGACTTGACAGTGTCTTCTGTAATGGAGTGAGAGTCAAAAGAAGCAGTTCAGCAACCCCTCATAGTCCCTAAAAGCTGAACCATGTTTCCGTCACTCTGAGAGATGCAAGTAGCCAGGAAGAAAGCAGCCCATGACCTTTTCACCATCAGTCCCCTGAACTGTGGGCATCCCTTTCCTCATCATTACAAGCACATCTTTACAAGTACATCTGGTTTCCAAGTGAAATACTCCCAGGTTCTTGAGTAATTCACAAACCAGTCATGGCATTTGAGTCAGATAACTGTATGTTCAGCTTTTTTGATGCGATTTCTCTTTTGATTACTAATGAGAAGGCATTGAAAAGGAAAGGGAAGGTTATTGAACAACCAGAGCAAAATGTTCATCACTAATTGTCTGAAAGCCTGATGAGCTAGCATCCTGATTAGCACAGGCCTGGAAAAAGCACAGAGTAAAAACTGGACATTTATTCTTCAGTTAGAGAGCTGAATAATTACTGCCTCCCAGATACCCTGGGGAGCAGCACTTCAACTTTATCACTCCTTGAGCAGAAAAGTAATTTAAAAGACGAAGAAGTGCCCATTTAGGGTCTAGGAACAGAGCCTCAAATGTTCCAGTGTGGAAGGCGCTTCTGACTTTTTTTTTTTTTTTTTGCTTTTATCTCTTAATCAAATTAGTCTCCTGCTGAGGTAAAAACAAAAAGAGCAGTTCACAAAATTATATATGCAATGTTATCTCAATTATTGTTAAATGCATACAGTATTTTTAGAAGAGAAGAAAACACAACAAACACTCACTGTGGTAAATCTTTGAGGATGCCATTATGAGTATTTTATTACTTTATTTTCAATCCTTTTGTGTTTTCCATGTTTTCTACAGTAAGCATATATTTTAGTATTTTATCAGTAATGGTTTTAATATATGTTGACTACCTATAATGTACATGACACTATGCCAAGAAAATTGCATGTATTATTTCATTTTATTCTACAGAAAGGGGCAAAAAAGAACCTATGTAGGAAGTATTAGCACCATTAGATAACTTGCCAAGGATCACTTTCCTGGCATATGGTAGAGTTGGGATTCAAAACCAAGTCTACACAATTTAATTCTGCCCGCCATGGACAAGTTTCACAATCAGAGAAAAGGGGCTATTCTAAAAACAGTATCTGCTAAAAAAAAATTCAGCTGCATAAATTTTAAAGATCTTCTTGGCTTTATTCAACGATTCATGAATTGGGCAGTATCCAGTCTAGCAGACAAAAAGGAGCTCAGAAGAGCTGTACAAAATAAAAGACTTTAATAGGCAGAAAGGAGCAGAGCTAAGGAAGTTATACAAGGCAAAAAGGAGGATTGGTCACGGCAAGCTAACTTTCCTTTAGGGGACAGGGGACTATCCAGCAGATTACCTAACCAGTGCCGATCAGGCAATTCCTAATTGACAGGTTTAAGATTCCATTTCTGGGAGAGCTGAAACTATAATTACGTCTAGGTTTGGTGATGTGGGGCCTAGCATAAGTGACTCCATCTGGGGGCCTCTTGTGTTGTTTTTTCATAGTATCTGAGACAGTAAAAAGAGTGGAATCAACCTGTGTAAAGCAAGCTTCCTAAAATGCAAACTAAACAATATACCTAGAGAGGATAAAAATCTGTAAAAATAATTTTTTCATTTAAAAAAAAATATTTATTTAGCTCCTTGGGTCTTAGTTGCAGCACTCAGGATCTTAGATCTTTAGTTGTGGCATACAAACTCTTAGTTGTAGCATCTAGGATCTAGTTCATTGACCAGGGTTTGAACCCAGGCCCCCGCATTGGGAGTGTGGAGTCTTAACCACTGGAGCACCAGGGAAGTCCCTATCTCAGTTTTACTCAAGGTCAATTGCCAGATATTCAATGGTCTTACAGTATGAAAATGCATATTTGCCATCCACACACTTGATACAGTGCCTGGAAATCAGTAGTCATCCCAGGTAGATTCTGTAAGCACTTACTAAATAATAGCTGTCAATATTTGAAAGCACTACTTGCCTGATTATTCAACATTTCAATTCAAGTCAGTACTAAAAATAGATAAAGTTTTCTACCACCAATCAGTTTTGTGAAAGATAAATAGAGAAGTCTTTGATGCCTGGGAAGGTTGTTATAAGAGAATAACATTTGTTAGTGAAACAGAGAACACGTTGATGAGAACTGAAATGAAAACCACTGCTCAGTATATTAGAAATAGATATGTGGATGTATTAAGCAGAGTCTAATATGTCCTAGGGTATCAAGAGTGACCTCATGGTCTCTTGGTTCCTATAGCAAGAAAGATATAAAATAACCTATATTTCTTCTAAGGTTCCCATGAGGAATATCTTGACTGCCCCATTCCTGTTGGCCAGGCATTCTAAACCCCTACTAACCTAGAGCAGATTAAAAATTATAGCACATAGATGAAATTTATGTGACAGTCTCATGAATCATTTTTCTCACCTCAGTGACCTTCGTTTCCCGAATGCCATTTTTTGTAAAGTGTATCAACACTAGAGAATTTAACAGGTTGTCTTCATTTTGCTTATTTCTCCAAAATTCTGCTCTACAAACTTTTTGGCCCTTCAGCTACAGAAATTATTTCTCAGGGATACATAAAAGTGTCAATGTTACCAGGCAGTCTGATGATGCATGGCATACTTCTTGCTAGAGCAATGGCGATGGAGAAGGTATTGCTTTGAATCAAATACTGACACGGGGCCAAAAACTGTGGCATGTAATACATTCTCCGATGGAATAGGTTACAAATGTGTGGGGAGTTGTGACGATGCATGCATGTGGTGTATACCGCGTGTCAGGAAGGCCAATTCGAACTTTAAGATGAGAATTTGAAGAACCTCTCAGAACTGTACTCATGTTAGCCAAACCGGGATTTTTAATTAAAATGCGTTGCATACATGTTTGAGGGACTTAGGGGCAGCAGTGAGGGAGCATGTTTCCCCTCCATTTGGCTAATTTCTGTTTATCCTTCAGATCTCAACTCAGCAATGACCGTCTTCAAGAAGCTCTTGGCGATCCCCATTGCATCCTCAACATCAGCACCCACAGCTGCTACCACAACTATACTATTTCCTTCGCCACTTACAACCACCACCACCACCACCGCTACAGCCCGATCTAAGCCTGCGCACATCTCTTAATGCGGCTATATCCCACTACATTTGTTTGGTACTGGCTATTCTCTCACTGGACTGCCCTGGTGGCTCAGGGGTAAAGAACCCACTTGCCAATGCAGGAATCCCTGGGTCAGGAAGATCCTCTTGAGAAGGAAATGGCAACCCACTCCAGTATTCTTGTCTAGGAAATCCCATGGAGAGAGGAGCCTGGCAGACTACAGTCCATGGGGTCGCAAAAGAGTCAGACACAACTTAGCAACTAAACAACAACATTCTCTCACTAGCCTTATTTTTCGGTGTCAGGGACTGCTTTTCTTATCTTGCCCCCCACCCTAGTGCCTAATAAAGAGTCTACTTAGAGTAGGTCTTCAACAAATGTCTGCTGGATGAACAAAGATAAAAATAGAAATACTGTAAAGAAATGCTTGCAATATGGAGTGTCTTCTTTTTAACAAATTATAGCCAGATTCTCACAGTGCAAAAATTACCTAGTAACTTCATTACTTCTTTCCAGCCACTAAGGATCACTAAAGAAGCAATTTACTGAATGATACTCTAGTGACCAGAAAGAGGTAATGTGGCTAATTCCAAAAGAAGTTTTTCATGCAGAGTTTGCCCACAGGAAAAATATGGCTAAATGCTTTTTAAAACCACAGATTGGTGAGCACTAAATTAACTCAGCAGGCTATGTTTCTCCTGACTGCCTGAGGAGTTCATATACAGTGGGTGTCACCTGTTGGAAGACAGTTTTGAAAATCTGTTTAAAAAAAAAAAATCTCACTCTTCCATTACCTTGGTGGCTTAGCTGGATTTCTATACATGGAAACTCAGGCTGGACTCTAACAAGGGTTTCTTAATTGCTCACAAATGACCCTTGAACAACAAAGGAAAAAAAATCTGAAGTTATTTTGTTCATTTCTAAAGATTGTTCCTGTTCTTTGTGAGACTTGCATATATTTTAAAGACAAAGGAGGAAGCAAGAAAAAGAGAGGAAGTGAGGCAGAGAAATAGGGGGAGGTAAATGTAAAACTTTAAAAATGTATGTGTGTGTGTGTGCACACGTGCGCATGTACAAGCCCAACGTCACATCAGCTATTACTCCTCAAAACCACAAGTTTGGAATCTACTCATTTGCTCTGCTTCTAACTCTACCACTAACAATGTGACATTAAGCATGTTCCTGTTTCTTTTCTGTAAGTCCGGGGCACAGTGTTGTTTATCCAAAGGTTCCTTCATGTTCTATGATTTTATAGGCTTCTACAAATACGCACTGAGTATTCTGTTTTCTCAGCTCTCTGCCTCCCTTTATTAGAAAGCCAAAGGTCCAGATGAAGAAAAGTACTGCCAATGAGCACCTACCCAGGGATCTCAGAGGTTGCTGTTTAATATTTTTTAACTCACACAGTGAAAGAGAAGTTGCTTTATTCTGCTGCCAACTTGAGGAGAGTTATAGGCACCATAACTAGGTCTGAATTTTAAGCCCTTTATCAATCAAATTCCCCCAGGGTTTAGTGCTGATCTCATTTCAATAATTCAATACCTTCCCACAAAAAGAAAATACGAAAGACCAAAGACAAGAGTTACGTGGTCCTCCAGACTGTCACTGTCAACTATCCCTTTAGTCAGTGTGGTCCCAGAGAAAAGATACATGAAGGCCAGGAAATACAGAAATACATGGAATAGCAAAATATAAATAAGTTCACACATCTATTCATTTACTATCCAGCATTCACCAGGGAGGGAGAGTTGAACCAGTTTTCACTCCAGCCCTTTTCTCAAATCAGAGAACAAACGTGAAGAAAGAGGGGAGGGGAAACGTGGCAGAGAAGAAAAGCAAAGGTTGATCTTAATTCTGTGCATCACTTATGATCATGCTTTTGTATTTCATTTATTTACTTTGTTGTTGCTTTTCTCCTGGGTTGGCTGAAAAGTCCATTCAAGTTTTTCCATAACATCTTATGGAAAAACCCAAACAAATTTTTGACCAATAATAATTAATATTATTAGTATAATTGTCTGGTTGGTTTTTTTTTTTAATTCCAACCTGCTTCAACTGACAGATCTTCCTGGTCTTGCTGAGGAATCCAGAGCAGCTGTGTACTCCAGGAATCAGGAGCAGAGGGACTGACTCAGGAAGCTGGACTGAAAACGTGTAGATCTGGGACAGTGAAGAAAGTCAGCCCCTTGGAACAGGACTGAGCATTACTTTTCCACGGGGTCGGACACAACTTCACTTTCACTTTCACTTTTCACTTTCATGCATTGGAGAAGGAAATGGCAAACCACTCCAGTGTTCTTGTCTTGAGAATCCCAGGGATGTGGGAGCCTGGTGGGCTGCTGTCTATGGGGTTGCACAGAGTCAGACACAACTGAAGTGACTTAGCATACCCTTGTACCCTTAGATGGGCTTCCCTGGTGGCTCAGACAGTAAAGAATCTGGCTGCAATGCAGGAGACCCAGGTTCAATCCCTGGATTAGGAAGATGCCCTAGAGAAGGAAATGGCTATCCACTCCGGTATTCTTGCCTGGAGAACTCCACGGACAGAAGAGCCTGGCAGGCTATAGAGCCCATGGGGTGGCAAAGAGTTGGACATGACCGAGCAACTAACACATGTCACATACCCTTATGTATGTGAGCCTTCAAAGCTTATTTTCTACAAGATATTAAATAACTTGAAACTCCTAACTGTTGAGCTTTTTATACACTCAGTGCACCCATTTATAATATTATTAATAGTAGGTTAAAAGTAATGAACTTAGGAAAATATCTACCAGGGATGTGAGACAATAAATTCTCCTATTGGTTATGTGTATTATTCTCTACAACAATGTTTTTATAATGGAAAAACATAAATACATCTCTCGTAATAATAGAGCTTTAAAGCTTTCAGTCTCTCAAAAGAGGGGATGTTTTTCATCCCTATTTCCCAATATGAGCAAAGGATTCCCTGAGGCACATGAAATTAACCCAGCAATAAACTAGTGATGTGCAAGTATAACAGCTCTCCAAATAAAAAAGCCCTGATTTGTAGTATTTGTGACAGGATGTAATTTCTATGATAAAAATATTCCTACCATGGCAAGGTAAAGCTACCAAAGTTTTAACAACTTGCAAATACTTGATTACTGGAAAATCAGTTCTGAGAGCCAGTGCGAGTCAATATAAGTCAGTTTCAGCACACCAGCATCACATAAAAAAAAAAAATTTAAGATTTCCTTTCAGAAAGTAAACTCATCTATTTAAATAACTTGAATAAGTCAATCAGACTCCACAGTTTCCTCCTTCTAGATTTTCAAATTCTGATTTCCTAAAAAATGTCACCAAAATACCCTGTCAAAGAGCAATGCTGAGTTTATTGCTTATTAAGGTATGGGAGGGGCTTCCCAGATGGCTCAGTGGTAAAGAATCGCCTGCCAATGCAGGAGATGTGGGTTTGATCCTTGGGTCAGAAAGATGCCCTGGAGTAGGAAATGGCAACTCGCTTCAACTTGCCTGGGAAATCCCATGGACAGAGGAGACAGGTGGGCTACAGTCCATGGGTGGCAAACAGTTTGACATGACTAAGCACGCACTCAAGGTATAGGAGATCACCTCCTTGAAAGATTCTTGGTAGCATCTCAGGGGGAAGAGAGCAAGGGTAAGCTGTTTAAAAGGTTTTTAGGGTCTGGTTTATGCAGGTATTTTTTTCTTTTATAAAGGCAGGAGAGGGGGAGTTTGATTAGGATAGGTCAAGTTTTCAACATAATAGTTTAGGACTGGTGAACAGAGCAAGGCAAGGGTTTCAAGTGAATCTTGAAGAAAAAAACATGGCTCAGACGGTAAATAATCTGCCTGAAATGCGGGGGACCTGGGTTCAATCCCTGGGTCGGGAAGATCCCCTGGAGAAGGAATGGCAACCCACTCCAGTATTCTTGCCTGTGATATCCCACGCACAGAGGAGCTTGGCAGGCTACAGCCCATGGGTCACAAAGAGCTGGACACAACTGAGTGACTAACCCTTTCACACACACATCATCCTGAAAAGGAATATTTATTCTGATGAGGGTATACTGAGGAGTCTAGTGTTCAGATTCGTGGGTTTGGGGAATGTTTCTGAAAAAAAATAAAATGACTTGCAACTTTCTCTTTCTGGGCAAGAATTTCATAGAATCTTAAAAATCATCCTAACAAAGTCTGTCAAATAGGAAAGTTACTTTGATGAACACAGTCAAATAATAATGTTCTCCATGGTTATATCAGATTTTGACTGCCAGAACCAAAGGTCCATGAACCTGGAGGCTTCTCTATATGCAAACCAGTGATTTTCCTGTCAAGATTAGGAAAGGGCCATTGATTTTTTATGCCCACATCGTGGGGATATACACAGTTGATGAATACTTTGAAGACACCCACAGAAGCCTGACAAGTATTCTGGAGCTTCAAAATGTAGGAAGAATATCAGGGTGCAAGAAAGTTAAGCATTTGCCAGGCTGGACATGGAACAACAGACTGGTTCCAAATAGGAAAAGGAGTACGTCAAGGCTGTGTATTGTCACCCTGCTTATTTAACTTATATGCAGAGTACATCATGAGAAACGCTGGACTGGAAGAAACACAAGCTGGAATCAAGATTGCTGGGAGAAATATCATTAACCTCAGATATGCAGATGACACCACCCTTATGGCAGAAAGTGAAGAGGAACTAAAAAGCCTCTTGATGAAAGTGAAAGTGGAGAGGGAAAATGTTGGCCTAAAGCTCAACATTCAGAAAACGAAGATCATGGTATCCGGTCCCATCACTTCATGGGAAATAGAAGGGGAAACAGTGGAAACAGTGTCAGACTTTATTTTGGGGGGCTCCAAAATCACTGCAGATGGTGAGTGCAGCCATGAAATTAAACAACGCTTATTTCTTGGAAGAAAAGTTATGACCAACCTAGATAGCATATTCAAAAGCAGAGACATTACTTTGCCGACTAAGGTCCGTCTAGTCAAGGCTATGGTTTTTCCTGTCGTCGTGTATGATGTGAGAGTTGGACTGTGAAGAAGGCTGAGTGCCGAAGAATTGATGCTTTTGAACTGTAGTGTTGGAGAAGACTCTTGAGAGTCCCTTGGACTGCAAGGAGATCCAACCAGTCCATTCTGAAGGAGATCAACCCTGGGATTTCTTTGGAAGGAATGATGCTAAAGCTGAAACTCCAGTACTTTGGCCACCTCATGCAAAGAGTTGACTCATTGGAAAAGACTCTGATGCTGGGAGGGATTGGGGGCAGGAGGAGAAGGGGACGACAGAGGATGAGATGGCTGGATGGCATCACTGACTCGATAGACGTGAGTCTGAGTGAACTCCGGGAGTTGGTGATGGACAGGGAGGCCTGGCGTGCTGTGATTCATGGGGTCGCAAAGAGTTGGACACGACTGAGTGACTGAACTGAACTGAACTGAACTATAATCAGAAAATTCACAGGTAGTCTTTCCACAGAAATGTTGCAAAATATCTACCACAGCCCTTTCTCTTCTTTGTGATACATACTAATCTCCTTTAAAATACAGATTTCTCAAGATAGAGTCCCACTAACACATTGTCTCTGACATTTTAGTGTGAATTAATTATTTTATTCATTGGTTCAGTCCATCAATCATTCAATCCAAAAATAAAGTGCCTATTAGCTTTCAAGTATGCTATCACCAGGATGGACATAGTTTTTATAAATATATTTGATTAAAGGGGGAAAATAAGGGATATTATTGACATTGGTTACAAAATCTCCACTGCTGGTGAACTTTCCATTTTAAAATTTCTTAACAGGCATGAAAGAGGCAACAATATATCAGCCTTGTAACTAAAGTCTCTTTAGTTGTGTCTGACTCTTTGTGATCCTATGGACTACAGCTTGCCAGTCTCCTCCGTCCATAGGATTCTCCAGGCAAGAATACTGGAGTGGGTTGCAATTTCCTCTTCCAGGGGATCTTCCCAACCCAGGGATCAAACGCACATCTCTTATGTCTCCTGAATTGGCAGGTGGGTTCTTTAGCAACTAGGCCACCTGGGAAGCCCAGCCTGCCCTTAAATAGGGATCTCGTAAACTTACTTCAGGCTTCTCAGGTGACACTAGCAGCAAAGAATCTGCCTGCCAGTGCAGGAGATGCAAGCGATGCAGATTCAATACCTGAGTTGGGGAGATCCCATGGAGTAGGAAATGGCAACCCATTCCAGTATTCTTGCCTGAAGAATCCCATGGACAGAGGAGGCTGGCAGTCTCAGTCCATGGGGTCATAAAGAGTCAGACACGACTGAGCAACTGAACTACCACCACCATACTTACTTCAGTACAGAATACTGCATTATTCATTAGCCTAAAATGCATAAAGTCTAGGTATATTGTTAACATGGAAAGATACAGGAATATTATCATCCCTATCATGTTTTATGGGCACCCTCCAATACTTTGGCCACCTGATGCAAAGAGCTGACTCCTTTGAAAAGACCCTGATGCTGGGAAAGATTGAGGGCAGGAGGAGAAGGGGACGACAGAGGATGAGATGGTTGGATGGCATCACCGACTCAATGGACATGAGTTTGGGTGGACTCCGGGAGTTGGGGATGGACAGGGAGGCCTGGCCTGCTGCGATTCATGGGGTCACAGAGTCGGACACAACTGAGCGACTGAACTGAACTGACAGAAACAGTGAAAGTGATTTCAAAAACTTCTGTAAGAAGAGGCATAAAATTATGATATAAATGAAAAGATTGTTATTAATTTTTCACCAAAGGTGCCTCCTTTTCCCATTTTTCTGATAAAATCAAGTCACTATTTATTCCACTTTTTCCTTTATTAATCTGAGGCACCTTCCATTTACCTACCTGCTCTCATAATTAGATGCATGTCTGTCTCTGCTGATAATTGAAATAAACTACTGAGTGTTTCCCCTCATAAATATACTCCTTCTGAATAAAATTATCCTTTTTTAGATTACTTCATGTTCCCTCTTTGTGCCCCATGAGACATTGGGAATACTTCTACTCTGCCCCCTCCAGCCCAGTTCTTGCTTTTGCTGAGATAGTTTGCTACATTTTTATGCTTTTTTTATTCTAGACTATCATTAGACTTTTCTTGTAGTAGATTCCTTCCATTTCAAGAGTCTAGATTCAGCTCCTAACATTATACACTTCCAGGCAACTTATAATTTTCTATTCAATGGATAATTTAAATTGATTCTCCCTGCTTTTTTTATCCTCCCTTATCTTACTTTCTGATATGGTTCATTTCTTGTTTAATTGGAGTCTTTTACCAAGTAGTCTTGAGATAGAATACACAAGGGATAACTGAAGCTCCTTATACAAAACTCAAACTTATTTATTAATAATGGGCATATCATACCTGATTAAATGAGATTTATTTTCAGCTATGACACTACAGATAGACATTCAGGCACATAATTTGTCCAGTTATATTTGGGTGAAAAGGAGAATAGATTTTTACTGAAGCTCTATAAATAATATTATTGCTATTAAAGACAGTACACTAAATAGAAGCATTTCTTCATTCTAAAGGGTCAATGATATATATATAAAACAATGAAACATTAAAAATTCCAACTATATTTCAAACAAATAACCACAATTTAATTTCCTTATCAGTTTGTCTAGTCCCACACTTTTATTCCACTGGATCCAAGGCCAAATAATCTTCTTTCATCATAATATCTGCTTCAAGACTGGAAAAAGTCCTGGAATTCCTAACAGCCCACTGGTAAAATCTGAAAGTCCCCTAAGCATTGAGAGCTTAGAAGTACATATTCAAGGATCTGTTCTTTAGAGTGTCAATATAGTATATGATAGAGTCCATCACCCATGAGACTCTACAACTGTCCCTCTTTGTTGAAGACTTATACTAGTCTGTAGTAAATAGGAAAGCCTTTAGACAAACATCCAAGGGGAGCTGAAACTTGTTCAATAATGAAACTGAATGACTGGTCAACAATGCAGTGACTAATAGTATCAAAATGGGGAAAATAATATTCTCTAATGAAGTATAGTACATAACTATTTCATAAGGGTTTGATCATTGTTTTTCCTGCAAATAGAAATAATGAGAGCACCAATAAATCTCAAGGGCTTTCTCACAAAGTGTACAATTTCTGAAATATTTATCTTAATAATATTTTACCTATACAAACTTAACAAGGAAGAGTCAGCATGTGTTCTGATTTAACAATTACTCCATATAGTTTTTACAGTCATGTTAAATTAATTGTGAAATATGGAACATACTAAACACTCATAATTATTTCTAGCATTCTTAGAGGTATAAAGGTAAGGTACAAATATAAGGTAAAATAATACATCTTTTTTATCTTTCAGGGCCCTCTGTTAATTCTCAAATACAGTTTTAGATGTAAAAGACATATTGATTTATTTTTCTAATTTTAGGGTCTAAGTCAAAAGAGTTATTAGAAGAGCTTTGAAGACTTAATTAAGATAACATTATGGATACTGTGAACTAGTACCTGCCTATCTATTTAATCAAAGTGTCAATAAGGTATTTTAAAGTAACATCAAGTAGGGTATATTGGGCTTCCTTGGTGGTTCAGCAGTAAAGAATCCTGCAGGAGGCTTGCAGGAGACATGGGTTCAATCCCTGGGTCGGGAAGATCCCCTGGAGAAGGAAACAGCAACCCGCTCCAGTATTCTTGGCTGGAGAATCCCATGGATGAAGGATTCTGGCAGGCTATGGTCCATGGAATCATAAAAGATCAGACTGAGAGGCTAAACAATAAACAGAATGACATGATTATAAGGAGTTTTGATTCTTTCACAAGTGAAGGATCTTTGTTCATTATTTTTGCTTTTTAAAAAATAATTAAGCACATTACTAACAAAACAAAGTCAATACAGAACAGAAAAAAATATTCTGATGAGATACAGAGCCTCTATTATTTGAACAGATTTTACAGAGGATACACAAAAACATTTTTCAATCTCTTGTTAAGATTAATTTATTATTTTAATAGAAAGCTAAATTCTAATTTTTCATTAATATATTTGAAAGTAAAAGATTCACAAGCTCCTTTTCATTCCTTCAATTATCCCATGACCAAATTCTTCAAAATTGAACAATTTTGCCAAAATTTTAATACGTCATAGCTTTTCAGACTAAACTATTATATTTCAAGGCAAATAAAATCACTTTCCTCAAATTCTCAACAACTTGCTCTACATACTCAGATTTTTGTCCTTTGCTGTGCTCTCTTGAGAATATTCTGGGACAAACTCGCACCCTTTACTGTGGGATTAAATCACTCTCCTTTTTTCTTGAAAAAACAAAAGTACAGTTTCATTTTTCTCACACTGTGGCTCTTACTATACTTTCAAGCATCCATATTAATTATCGCTTTTAAGTAAAATAACTTCTACTTCACAGAGCAAACTGGAAGATAGACAACTGAGAAATGTGTCATACTTAAGAATTTTATCTGTCTAACAAAACTCATAAATATGAATATCAAAACTTTCCCCACATACACACTTTCTTTTCACTGTCATAAGTAACAAAAATAGAACATTCATTAACAGGAATACTCCAAAGATACAGCAACACTACAGTGTATCAAAGTCAGATGTAAAAGTCTATGAACTTGAAATTATGCTTAGTAATCCACGTTTTAGTCTCAATAGTACTTATAAATTATCTGTGTGTCTATTGATTACCTTCTAAATAACAGGTTTTTTAAATTCCAAGATTTTAAGTTACCTACCAATCTTGGAAATGATGTTCAAACTGAGACACTGCAAATATAATTATAGCTGTAAAAGTGTTTGTCAGAATTGTGAAAACAAATTTATAATTTTATAATCTTAAGCACTATGTATCTATAATATTAATTTATTTGGTTAATAATCCAGAGTAATGGGTTTAGGAAGTTTATATTAAACTAGTCTCCCCATGAGAAGACATATCCAAATTATGTTTTAAAAAATACACTGTATTATAATGAACACTGATAAATAAACATTTATTAAATCAGTATAATTCATCCAAAGATTCACTTTCATTATGTAAACTTTGGTTCTTAATATGCTTCTAAGCTTGCAGTTTCTGTAAGAGAGATTTTTTTTCCCTCATATGCCTAATGCATTTAAAGTGATAAAAGATTAGTTATTTATTTTTCTATGAATTCTAGTAATATTTAATTTATATAAGCATTTGTTCATCTCTAAAAACCAATCAGAACACAGTTCCTCGAACTTACTATACAATGTAATCTAATTTATTAATATCTTCCAGAAGTAAGAAAATATTTCACATTCACACACAAGAGGTAAAGGTTTTTCTGAATTACAAACACACAGCTTTCAGCCAGCTGCACAACTTCAACTGCAGGTCAAAAGTAAACCGAGAAAGTCAAAAGTTCATCAGTCTAGATTTCAAGAGCCATTCATTACTCTTCCCAATGGTCACCAAATATTTTTCAACTGATTTGAGCTCACAAGTAGGAAAACAGGAAAAGATCCCAATCGATCTAACCCTCACTCTTCAGAAACTAGATCTCCATCATCCATTTGACAGAGATCACTAATGATCAGGCCATAAAACCAAATTCCCAACCACTGCTGCCACCAATGGGGAATGACTTTACTGAGCATGAAGAATTGATGCTTTTGAACTGTGGTGTTAAAGACTCTTGAGAGTCCCTTGGACTGCAAGGAGAGCCAACCAGTCAATCCAAAAGGAAATCAACCCTGAATATTCATTGGAAGGACTGATGCTAAAGCTGAAACTCCAATACTTTGGCCACCTGATGCAAAGAACTGACTCATTTGAAAAGACCCTGATGCTGGGAAAGATTGAAGGCAGGAGGAGAAGGGGATGACAGAGGATGAGATGGTTGGATGGCATCACCAATTCAATGGACATGAGTTTGAGTAAACTCCGGGAGTTGGTGAGGGACAGGGAGGCCTGGTGTGCTGCAATCCATGGGGTCGCAAAGAGTCAGACACGAATGAGCCACTGAACTGACTGACTGACCAGGCAGGAACTGGAAAAAGCAAAACCACAAAATCAAGAAAGAGAGAAAGCTGAAAAAGCAGAGCATCTGCAAAAGCTAAACTTCTATTGCTGCTTGACATTTACTCCCGGGGGCAAGAAAAGAATGCTTGAGCATAAGCATCTCCAGGTGACTTCAAAGAAGCAACCGTTTCAGCTGAGGGCACTTGGGCATTTCAATGGAGGATCTCCAAAACTGTTACAAGCATCATTTTCAAAAAGGTAAAACCACAATTCTAATGCAATAGGAGCACTTGCCAATGTTTTCTTAACTCACTAAAAATAAGAGAAACAGTAAACTCTTTGAAAGAGGAGAGAGAGAGCAATTCGGTGAGGATTCAGGAAGGTAGGCAGAAAGAAAGAGACAAAAAGGAATGTAAAGATAAAATTGCTGAGTTAGATACAAAACTGCCTTATGTCTTACAGAGTCATAAACTATATCCCTTGGGGGGTGCCTGTTCCATGAAACAGAAATTATTTTCATCTCTACCAGACAAAATCTGCATATTAATTTCAGCCACTACAGACTTATAGAATATTTCAGTCAATAAGAAGTCAAGCCTAGCCCTGCACAGAGAAAGCACCCAATAATCCCTTTGTCATAGTCCAACTTTGGGACCACTTTTTTCTAAGAGTTCAAGAATTTCTACCATACCTCAATATATCCTTTTTTATGCACCCTACTGAAATCTGGGGAGCCCTTTCAGAGTACAGATTTAGATCTTTTTTCAAATCAGGGACAGTTAGCCCACAATGTTGTGTGCAGCGATTGGGAGGAGGGCGTGAGGATGAAGATTGTTCTTAAAGTAAGCAGAAATGTGTGAAATTTGAACTGTTTGACTAGAAAGGATAAACCATGTCATATTTAACCTGAAATAAGCAAAGTGCTCACGTCTAGACTCCCTTCTCCACCGCCAAATCTCAGGCTGGCATTAGAACCAAGTTGTCCTCTCTGAGTGATTTGTTCATTCACTCAGTGAACTTGGTTACCTGGGTTCTTTAGTTATTTTGTTATCCTTCAGAGGGTAGGATATTTATAGAATGGGTCAAGTCCAAAGCCATATTGAGTCAGAAGAGAACTTTTGGTAAAATGAGAGGAAAGTTAGAACTTAGGTTTCTACAAAATGAAGAAGCTGTTTGGATTTTTTGTTTGTTTGTTTGTTGCTTTTTTGCTTTTGATTTTTCTCACACCTGCTGCAAAAAAAATGAACCCAGGGGCTGCCTTGCAATGGGACCATCTCCTAAGGATACCTTAAACCAGCACTTCTGTAGGCCTTAGATCAAATCATTCTCTCTGACTTTAGTAGTCTAACTTGGGTGTCTTTTCTTTCCTTTTTACCCACTGTGTACGTGAGTTTAGAAGACAGACATCAGTTAGGACTCTGGGCTATGTTTTAGGGGTTGTGGTTCTTAGCACGCTTGTTAAATTTTACCTCAACCACTTAAGTCTGACTGCTGGATAAGAAAAACATTTTTGTGGCATATTGTGATACAGCTCAGCTCCCAAGGAAAGTAAATTTAAGTTTGGAATTAAACCTCCAGCTATTTACAATTTATCTGTACCTGAATTTATCTTTTACCTATCACCTTTGCAATCTGGTACAGAGGTGGGAGACTGATTACTAAGGATACTGTACTTAAGATAATGGGCCTGGCTTTATAGAGGTGGAGAATAACACATTCTTTAAGATTACATAAGGCAGCTCTAATGGCCCCAGAAGATTTTACTGCTTCAAAAGAAGAGACAAACTTAAAGCATTGTCAATATCATTAGACCCTTGCAGCGGGTTTGAAGATTTTCCTGTCTTGTTCCTATTTGATATCCATAATTATTCAAAGATGCAATAAGAAAACAAACCTTACTAAATATTTAAACGGTAGCTTGATTCTACTTCTTTTCCTCTACAAACAAAAAGCACTGCTGGCTTTTACTTTGACTGACTTATAACTTTAATATCATTTCACTGTTTTATAAAAATACAAAAACATAAGGAAGGATATAAAAGTTATCCATAGTCTCTGTAACCAGAAGTAACCTCTGTTAGCATTTTGCTGAATTCATACATATATGCATAAAGCTAATGAGTTCAGTCATATCTGTATATTCATTTTACTAAATGATTTAGACAATGTAGAGCTAGTTTTTAAGTAACACGAACATTTTTCAAAACCCTATTTGAACATATATTTTTTCTAATTACAAAATCCAAGAGTAGCATAAGTTTTAGTTTAACATTCCTT